>NC_060144.1:365770504-366079045 GCF_021461385.2 Schistocerca piceifrons | reverse complement strand
TAAACTAAGGGACGAGGCAATGCAGCAGCATGAACAAAAATACAAATAACAACGAGAAAAAAATGCAAACTGGCAAAGCAAGCAGCAATAAATATAAATTAGCAAAGCAAATGCAACATCTCAATCAATATGAGCTAATGTGCAGCATTAAGAAAAGTAAATCATTATTAAACTGGCTTAGCAGAGTAATACAAAGTGAAATTCAGTAGAACAATGCATGACAAACAGCAGTAGAAAAAGCAATAAACTATACCCAAACATGAAAAAACTCAAGCAGAAAAAGTATTACAGTAACGATAGGAAATGTCTAATACCTACATCACACCTTAACACCAGAGTGCTGCTTCACAATAACTTACTCTACCCAACAAGTTACCAAGTCGTTGAAGAAAATTATGTATGCAATTTCTGTGAAGGGAAATGTCTATTTACATCCTAACGTCTATATCAGTTCTCCTTCCTGTACTACTTATGTTTCCTAGTGCTCCCTTTTTTTTAAGAAAGTAGATCATAAAATTATTATGTAATAGATCTGTAGACAGAAACTGTGTACATTAGTATATGTATTAAATTTTATTTCATAAAACCAATGCTACAGTGCAACTAGAACCTAGATATCAAATAAAATAAATAAATATGTACAAGGCGAAGCATGAAAATGTCATTCAATAGCCATATAGCATTTCATAAGTCAGTACAAGTTCTCTCAAATCTTGTAAAAAGACACTTGTCACAATCAGGTGTGTAGACGAAAAAATATCACTTCATAAGCATTTCAGTAAATAGTACAAAGTACGAGCTCCACAGTGTAAGCATATGTTTCCAAGTAATAGCGTGTCGTGTTTGAGATGCTTTCTGCAAAAAAAAATGTCAATAACGAGATCAACAGCCTCTTTTCTACAACCATGTGAATGCTTGCGAAAGTGCAGGTAGCTTCAAAGTGGTTAAAGCAGCTCAACGAAAGTTAAAAGTTCACACAACAATAAGTATATTTCAAAGCAAGTAGCGAGCAGCCCAGCGCAGCGTCACTTCAAGGTCACATACTTTACCGAAATATTTATGACAGCAGTCTCTGCTACAATGACAGCTTGATACCAATAAAAAATTTCGCAGGTTAGAAATTTGAAGTGTATAGAAATGAAATCGCATGAATAACAACATCCAAAAATTTCTGTCAGCGTTGTGGTACTCACATTCACTTATATATTTACATCTCATAACTCTTCAAGTACGATTCTATCATAACATCTCATAACAGATCAATCACATCAGAAAATCGTCGTAGCTTCCTTCAATAATCTCAAAACCTTTAAAAAAATTCTCTCTGCTCGCTTTAATAGAGTCATTTACCTCAAACGTACTTCAAAAATCATGATCCCATACAAAATACATCACTCAAATCTCTCGTAGTATCACAGTGGTTCTTAAAGTAAATGTGAAAAGTTCCCAAATGCAGAGAAAGTACAATTTTATAAGTGTGAAGTAATCTAACTGTGTAATTACGTAAATATGTGTCACTGTCGTTGTAAAAAAAATGTTTGTCTCTCTCAGTTAAATGATCAGATAGCTGTGTAATTCTGTGTTAGAGAAATCCGCTACCGATGTGTTAAGTTGTACAAGCAAATACCATATTAGGTAGGGCTCCTTGCGCTTGCCACATGCATGGTACACAAAGTAAGCGTGTATCCCCCTAAGGGGTGATGAATTTTTACCCTCAGGTGTTACTGATAACAACAACAGACTGGAATGTATTGCCAAAAACCACCTCTGTATCATAGAAGTGCTAAAATATTTCTAAAAATATTCCAAGCACGAAAAATAACCACTCAAATGCATGTCATGTAGCGCTAAACTGTGTGTCTTGCTGTAGATAATTTCTGTCATTGGCTAACGGTAAAAATGTGCCAAGCGACGTAGTTATCGCCGTTCATAAGCAAAGTTCTCCAAAAGTCAGTGTACTTACCTTTTCATATACAAAAGTAAAAATGTTAAGCGTATAGCTGTCATACTTATTACGTACATTATTGTGACCAAGAAAGTACTGTACTGTAACGTATTGTTGTGTTACGAAAAATATTTATTTCATTGGAACTATGTCAAAGGATCATTACCAAAATATGTTTTACTTTTCAGAAGAATGCAGAAAAATTGTGCAGACATAAAACAAATAAAGCGTAAAAATAATAATTAAAACTGTGTCACTCATTAGGGGTGTCGTAGTATATTCGTGTAGCTGTCAAACAAACCAAATAATGTGTCTGTCGACTGTAACCTCTCCGAAAGTACTTTAAATCCAAAATGTCGTTTCAAGTAAACCAAAAGTGTTGAAGTAAAACCTCATTATCAGAGTATATTCCAAGAATGTGGACTTTATAGTTGTGACGTAATTGTGCAGCTAACAAGCAAAATGTACACACACTGAGACTGTGTCCTCTGTTCCCTATAAAAATGCACTCGTAAAATTACTGTCTTAATAAGTTCCGTAGGTTCTTGACTGAATAGTTGACTTCAAAACATTTTTGCATGTTAATAGTTTCTAAGTGTGACAAAGCGTAATAATAATTATAACAAAGACTAACTTAAAAAGCAAATTATGTCTCAATAAACGGTTTTACATGAGGAACATGGTGTAGTCCTTTACTTTTCTTCGTATGCAGAGTTTCAACAGAATTATCATACGGTATACATCGGTAAAGAATATTGAAATTTTTCTCAAGGTTAGCTTCTATGTTATTTTTCTCAGGGCCAGCTGGCGCATGTGGCTGCCTGCGGTGCGAGTCTCTTTGTTGTCAGGCATCGTTACTGGGATTTGGAGATCTAACTTCTACAATTTCAACTTGTCGAGAGGGCCCTGCCCTATTTGAATCCCACCAGTTACGATTAAATTCAGGTCTGTCGTCATGATTATAGCGTCTATCGTCATGTCGGTAATTTCTGTAATTTCTTTCTTGTCCCTCACGTGGTGGAGAATTTCACTCTGACTCGTAATTACGAGGTGGGCTGTTGCGTCTGAAGTCATTTTGTCTCCATTGACAATAATTGTTCTGGTTCCCAAATTGTCTGTTTCTACTGTTGTCTTTGTGATAATGATTATCACAAAGAGGTGATCTTTCCCTGTAACTATTGTTTCTGCCAACAGTTATTCTACGGGTGGTGTCTATTTGGGCCACGATTTGCATTATAAAAGTAGTCTTGCCGTGTCCGGTTATTATTTCTGTCATCACAGAATTGTGACGGATGTGACCTGTGATTGCTGTTTTCCTGTTTTCGCATCTTGCGACAGTCTGTGTCGATTTCCAATTCTTGTAAAAGTCCCTGAAAAGCTTCAATGTTATCTTTGCAACATCCTGCGAAAATAACTTGTCTCATATGTTTAGGCAATTTAATTAAGCAAATGCGGAAGAGTTCTGAGGGCCTGTGCGCTTTTGACAAATGCTAATTTTTGTGCAACATATCTTCAAAATATTTTACCGGGCTGGAGAATTCAGACTGTTCAAAATGTTTCATCATTATAATGCTGTGTTTTACTCAATCTTGAGTAGCCTGAGACAAACATGCTGAGAGGAAGGCCTGATAAAATTCTTCTTCACTGTGACAGTCGCGAATGACCGATCGCATTCTTACAGCTGGTTCATTCTCTAAGTAGCCAAACATAAATTCTAATCTGCGCTCTGATGACCAGTTGGGAGGAAAACAATGAGATGAACGTCGTTACCAGAATTCTTAAATGATTTGAATTTACGTGTAGTAATGAACAGCTTGTAGTCAAGTCATCATGACGATGTGTCGCATATCGTTACGTCGTGTCGGCGCTTCCATCTCAAAATTTGGTGCACCTTGCCAATTTCTTTCAAAATTTCCGAAATGGCCTGTGATATTACTTTGTGGCTTTTCCGTATTTCTAAGTCCCTCTTCCCGCGTCGGGACGCAAGAACCCTCTGAAATATGTATTTCTTGCATTACGTGTCTCAACTGATCTTGTACCTTCGGCATTTCTCTTTTGTACCGTGTATTAATTTGATTCTGATTTTGTTTAAATTTCTTAATTTGTTCACATTCTTCTGTGTCAGTGAAGGCTACCGGTCTTGTGTCATTCAGATCGTCATGTACCTTTGTAGATAAGTTAATGAACTGATCCGAAAGTTCGGCTACTTTTTTCGATAATGTGCTGATTTCCTCCATATGTTTTTCTGAACCAAGTTTCAGAGTGTCCATCTATGTCGAAAGCGTATCTACTGCGTCCTTTAAGTTTTCCTGAGTTTTTGCAAGTTGCATAACCGAATCGCTAGATGCAACTGAGTCAATTTTAGCCTGCAAGGTGCAGTGATTTTCATGAACAATAGTTTGCAGTTCTTTTATGGCTGCTTCGTGATTCATGACGCGGAAAAATAGGTTGAAAATGCTCACAAATTTGTGTTTTTACGTCTTTACAAACTTTTTGACATTTAGCTTCGATGTTATGTAACTCAGTAGTTAACTCTTCACGTGTTTGTTCAAGCGTTTGTTCCACTGAGTCTGTCTTTTGATGCTTTTGCTGTGTTTGTCTCTGATTCGTTCCATTGTGTCTAACTTTTGAAGCTGTTGCATTATTTGCAGTAACAATGTATTAGTGTCTGGAACCTGTTCCTTTGTGCTAATCTGCAGTGCATTTGCACCGGCAGCATTCGCATTTGGAAAAGCAGAAAATGTGTCTTGACTTGACTGAGAAAAGGTTAATGACACAAAACCTGAATCTACAGTGCTTGCAAGTTTTTGTCCTGTCATTTCAGACTCCTGAGGCGAGCTATTGCCGACCGATCGATCGCCGATACTACCCTGTCCACTAGCTGTTTCACTGTCTACGCCGTTATTTATTGCCTAGTCAATTTCCCTATGCGCAATTGTCAAATAACTATTTTGAATATCTGTTAATTCAATACACGGTGGTACCGATAAGCTACGCTCGTCTTCAATATCATTTCTCAATTTACTTTGCAGCCTAGTGTTACGTTTTTCACACGCCATGATTGTCAAAATATTTCACACAATAACACAAAAAACCCCATTTTGAAGAGCAAAATAAGAAAACACATTAAAATAGCACTGAAAATTATATCTAATTAATTGCAAGTGCGGCTGCGAAATAATTGGAGCAAATCTACATGCATGACACAACTGTTTTACAGTACAACATTGAGAAACTATAACTACACAGGAAATTCTCTCTACAATTACGCGCTAGCAATAAACAATAGCTACACTAATTACTCAAACTACAAGAAAAAATCCGAAGATTCCAGTGAGGTATCCTCGGCTAAGGGTCAACATATGAAACTTCCCCTTTGAATGGAGAGAAAGACTGTGCTCCTAAACTTCTACGTTCTTTGATACAAAAACAGCTTAGTAAAACTGAACGTACTCAGTTCTCTCTTTACTTTTTCTGATTATTTCTAAACTGAAACACAATATTTTAGAGCAACGCAATCTGACTTTTAGTAATCCCTACAAAAGAATAGCCTTGACTAACAATAACCTATACCTTTCGTGACTCACTCACCTCACAAAAATCTTCGTTACTCGAACTACTGCAATACAGCGAGCGCCAATACTGCCAGCTAAATAAAAGATTCTAGCTACTGAAGGCACTAACTACTGATAAGATATAGTTAGCAAATGAAAGATTTTGATAGAGAACATAGAATGTTACCTTAATAGTGTTCAAAAGTCATAATATATATATATATATATATATATATATATATATATATATATATATATATATATACATTCTTGACATCTATTTTGACAAATTTCCTTTTTCTGACGGACACACGTCCAGATCGTCCGCTCATATCAATTTTTCTCAAAACTCTGGCATCTCTCTCCCGACATCCATCACTGCTGGTGGCTCACCTCCAATTGCCCAACGCTACGGGCTGTTCAAATCCAACTGCCCAATACTACACTAGCGAATAATCCAACAATGAATCCAACCAGCCAAAGACTGCACACAGCGCAGTCAGCGATTTTAATACAGAGCTCTACGTGGAGTCACCAACATAAAAACCTAAACAGCCTACTTACACTGTTAGCGCGCCGGAGGTGGACACGTGGGCGCGAAGTCAACACTCCAAGAAACCTTAGTCAGTAGGTGATTGGCGAAGTGAGATCATCTTGGAGTAGAAAGTGAGACCAAATTACTCCAGTTTATTATATAAGGGACCTCGGATCGAAGTACTATCAGTATATTGCATGTGACGTGATGTGGAATAATATATCTCACAGTAAAACGAAGAAATTAATAGAACAATGTGTATGAACAGCCAGAACTGCGTAATACGTTCCAACACTATCGCCGCAGCAGATAATCACTCAGAGCTCTCCAGGCAATGTACAGGTTATTTAGACTTGTATCAGGGATCAACCAGTCATTCACTGCTTTGCGTCAACGTTCATGTGTAACGAGAACATCACTGACCTTAGTCATGGGACCTGAGTTTGAGTCTTGTTAAACATACTGGAAATTTCTGAGTATTTACATCTGTGAAGTTAATTATTTGAATTTTTGCTAACATTAATAATCAAAGTGATCAAAGCCATGAGTCAAATTATTAAATCAGTTTAAGAGGTACTGTTGTCAATAAATTAAAAAACGTGATCTAAAAATCAAATTTCTGCAGAAAATATTTGATTTAAATCTTCGTACTGGTATAAAATTAGTTTGCTTAAATCATTGCTACAAAATATAAAATAATTTATCAGCTACGCCTTTCTGTTATTTAAAGGTGCTATTAAAAGTGTTATTGAATGTTATAGTTTTTGGGTCCCCATACAGTAGAAATCGTTTTGATCAGTGATTTATTAATGTTCCTTTAAGTGTATGTGTTTATTAAGTTGGCCAGTTAGTAGACGATATAGTGAAGGAAGTTCTGTTACTATGTTCGTGCGTAACAGAAGGGAGTTTTATAGCAGTTGTGAGTGTTGCTGCTATCATGTTTTCGTCATTTCCAAGGTTAAGGGCTTACATCTTATTTCTGAATTCTGATTGACAGTTACCCTCAAATTGTCTGACTAATCTGGAGTGGCGATCTTTTTTGTATCAGTTCACACACTATTTCTGTTGCTTAATGAAATTAACCTCGAATCTCGTTTACAGCTGTATTATCTCTTTTTAGTACAATACTGTATTTGGAAAGGAAGCTAACAAACCGATTGCTTGAAACGGACACTTAAGTCTGTGAAAGATGTAAAAAATATGTGACGGAAAAAAGATTTGTGTTATGAACAAAGATGTAATTTAAGTAACATTTTTGGTCTTGAGCTGTAGTTCCCCTGCCTTAAGTGGACGGAAGATAATATTTCTTTGCTTTTGGAGTCGGAATATCCACGCTAACGTATTTCTGGTACTTTAGCCTATTTAAGAAAGTATTTTTGTTTTGTATGAACAGGTGCATCGGGAAAAATGAATACATGTGCTTTGTTTCACCATGAACATGAAACTGCTTTTCTAGTGTTGAGAATTAGTGAAGTCAGATCTCTAGAAAATTCTGTATTTTTGAAAACAGTGTGGGAATGGTTTTCAGTGGTTAAACTAGTGTAATTTCTACGTGAGTGCTGTAAGGTGCACTTGGCGCAATATGGGTTCTGTGTAGCATATTGAGGGTAAGAAGAAGCAAAACATTTTTTATGGTAGTATGAAGATGACCACATGCCTTTGTATTTCTGAAAATAAGTGTTGAGCTATTGGATCAAGTTAAGTGTAGCATTTGGGATAATTGGAGTGTTTTCTAGCTGCGAACGCGTTGACAGCTGAGTGTTCCGTGGTATCTGAAAAATGGAAATGGAATTTATTTTTTTGTCTGGTGAGTCACTTCCAACTTGAAATATCATATGTGCAGTTACAGTAGAGCAAATTTTCAACTTTGATGGGATCTCAGTATGCGAACATATAAATTTTCTTTTATATTGCCTGTGATGCTGAATTATTCTGCTTGACGGTGGTGATTTTCTGAAATGAAATACGTCCCTAGTAATTTGATCAGTTATATGTTATAAGAGTTATAGCTGTTGTGAGATGAAATTCATTCTAGTTTCTTGAACCAAGGCCCGAGTGTTGATCATAGTTTTTCATTGATGATATACGGAATCTGAACTTGATATACGGAATCTGAACTTGAGTTATTGGTCATATAGATTACTGTGAGACGGTTCAGTTCACCCTTGATATATTTATTAGCACCGTTGTTCTTCTGAGAACACGATTTCCTCGAATTTATTTAATACTTGGTTACCGGTGGTCGAAGTAGAAAAGAATGACGACGTGGATTTGAATGTGCACATCCTATACCAGTTGTTTCTTAGATCCTCATTTTTATTGTTTTTTGATTTATTTATGATTCGGTGATGTGTGTGTGTATGTATGTATGTATGTGTGTGTGTGTGTGTGTGTGTGTGTGTGTGTGTGTGTGTCTGCAGGGAGACAGGTGCAGGAGACCGTTGATAGTGCACGTGTAATCACTGGTTATCTTCGACCAGTCTCTTGTGTGCCTAAAGTAAACAAAAGAAATCTTCTATTCCAAAATAGTGGCGAGCCTGGACTACGGTTGGCCAGTGTAGCATGAGGATGGACCCACCACTGACCAGATACAGGTCTCTTTTGTGTGCAGACGTATTCCAGCACTCTGGGGCTGGTTCCTGAGCTGAATGGTTGATTTTGTTGTGTGTTCTGGCTATTTTTCTGCAGACTGGTATGAATGTGAAGTACTCAAGCCTATAGATAGAAATAATGTTTCTCACTTTCAAGATAACAACTATGACAAACAGATGAGAGCATGGAGGGGGGGAGAAAGGGAGGAGAATTTTGATGCTTTTCTAGGCAGATAAATCTGGGAATGTTACGATTCTTTGTTTCTGACCAATTGTCCGTCTTAGTTGAACGGGATGAGAAAGTAATGTAACTGTGTTGTTGCACCTAAGTTGAAATATTATTGTGTGTTAGTTTCTGAGCTGAGATTATTTAAGAAAGGTGTGTGATGATTTTTGATTAAGTGAAGCACTTCAAGGGTGAGTAAATTTACGTACAGTCTTTGTCACAGTGAGCTGTACAGACAAAGCAGACCAGAAGTGCGTGGACCATTCATAAGTTCAGGATTCCGTGTGTGCTATATATATTTGCGTGTAAAATTCATTCTTCATTTCACTTTTAGCAAGTTAAGTTTTTTGATACAATAAGATTAAAGACGGAATTTGCCTTCACTACAGACGTGTTGAGTTCAGAAAGAACGATCATCCATGTTAATTGTTTGAGTAGGAAAATTTCTGTGATTAAGCCAATTTAGATAAGTAATTTCGTGTGAAGCTTTTGATTTTGTTCTCCTTGAGAAAAATAAGGCTGAGTAGATTAGCCATTTGCCCAGAGACTCCACAATGGCCACATTATGCTGGGAAATACGCATGGTCGTTTCGGAGATTAAAATTAATTTTGTGAGGAAAAAATATCGTCTGTAGGATACTGAGCGTGTGGAGCAAGTCAGGGTACATATTGTTGAATACAAAGAAATGCATAGAAAATGGCACCAGGGTATGTGGTGCATAATAAGTTACCATGATCACTGCATATTTAGGCAAGTGACGTTTGTATTGGGATAAATCGAGGGGAAACGGTAAAGACAGTTCAATATTTTGGTGAGACCTTTAGCAGTAAAATAAATACTCTCAGATTAATTTCTATTGATTTAATATGTCTTCAGACGAGGTTTGCAAACAAGATAAACAAGTATAGTTTTCTTGTCAGGCAGTCGATGAGAATGAGATTGTTGCGGTGTATGAGTATGAACGCTGAGAGAGTGTGTGTTTGACTTCGTAGGTTAATAGAGCACGTGTGAAATAGAGAACATTCCAAACCATTACTCAGTTGTGCACTGTAACGTTTGATTTTACGAGACCATAGTATTTTAGGATAATTAAAGCTGAACTGTAATGTTAATGAACAAGTGTGGCTGCTGGATACTAGTAAATAATGTAACAAATATATTGTTTTAGGCACGTGAGAACTGTGGGCATAATAAATGTAAATCAATAAGTAAAGGTTGTGGTCCTTGTCAGCTCTAGTCAGTAGCCATTTTCTTGCCGCCATCACATGTTTCTTGTCCAGCCATAAGCTAATGATATGCAATAGCGACATGAAAGTTATGAGATGACGAAATTCCAAAGTTAAAATTATGCTCTGTGATTTGATTATAACATCATCAGAGACTGTATCTTAGGGATAGTTGGTCACAATATTGGTTATTAAAAGTACAATTACAGGCCAGAATTTATAGGTCATTTGTTCTGGGCATCATTGACAGAAAATCTGTTGTTCTTAATTACGCTGCGTCCGAGAAATAGGGATGAAGCATGACCGCTGATACCACCAGTATAAATATCACTCACTGGTGAAGTCACATCGATGTGATTGTACAGTAGATACGCAGGAGAGTCAAGGAGGTAAGCTCTCAACTGTCACTGGAGATTCACTAGCAGTGTTAAATAAATATCTTGTTACTACTGAGATGCATTTCATTTGAGATTTGAGTCTGGTTTCTTCTTAGCTACTTGGAACAGGGCTTCTGTTAATTAAGTTTGTTGATAGTCTACGTTGAGTTTTGAGACTTTTATGAATGTTTCCTTTTCACTTAGGATTCTAATACATCTCTGTGCAATCGATATATATTACAGTGTGGAACTTTGCCCTGAAAATTTCACTATTAGTTTACTGGAGCAATGTTTTCTCAGTTGATTATTCTTTCGCATACGCTAAGTATTTAGTACAAGGCAGTTTAGAGATAAATGATAGGTCCCACTTTCAGTGTTCATGTGAGATACTACAACGAATTGTGTATTGACAGTGGCGTGGTACAGGGGCATGTTCAGTGATTGAGAGTGAGGAGAGTCAGTGTTAGTAAAAGGTCAGAAACAGGATACCTCCCCCTCTCTTCAGCTCCCCCTTTAGTGGTCAAGTATATTGTTTCAAAGTAGTGTAACGTGCAATCATTTCCACAATTTCCACATAATTCAAGCACAGAAGGCAATACTGGCGACAATGATAGATGATTTTCAGTTCTTTCTTGAATCTTAAAGACTTTAAATTTTTTTCCAGGGATTTGACTATGTGGATATGCTTTCAAGGTCCTGATTATTGAATTTTTGGCTGTCTCTTTCTCATTGTAAACTGGAGGACAGAGAAGTTAGTGAATTTAATTTCCTTGTCAGAGGAGGATGTCGGAAGCAGACCAGATGCTTTGGAGCCCATGAGTTGTCAGAGGTGCATGATGAAGTTCACGTGGGCGGAGCCACTGACAGCTCAGTCTAGTAGATCACATCACATGAGTCAACAGTTTTTGGGCCTTTCTGCTTTACGAGTACCGACTCTTCTGTAGACTTGGACTTTCTGGATATCGTTATTGGCATTATTTCTATGTTCTGCTCCTGAAGAACTTGGCTTTGCTTGTGGATTATGGGTTCGTTTCAGATATGGGTACTTTAGAGGTGATGAGATCCCACCTTATCTAGTTTTCGTCGACACGTTCACAACCAGTATCAGTGTAATGGATTGCAAGTTCATGGAACACACTAAGGCCGATAGTCTGTGGTTCAGTAGGAACAACAAGCTGCTCTACTGCGGCTTGCGGCTCAACAGCAACCACAACCACATCAGTCGGTGGTCGTGACTGCACCCATCGCCGTTCATCCCCTTCGATGAGTCGTCGGAGAGCTAGGAAACGTCCCTCAACGTTTTGAGTTGCAGTGTCGTGCTCATGACTTTCCCAGTTCGCGGCAATGTTACTCTTTCCTTCTAGTAGTCTTTCCGAGCACGGGGTCACGCGTTCGATTCCCGGTGGGGTCAGGGATTTTCTCCTGCCTCGAGACGACAGCCTCCTGCCTCATTTGCATTTGTATAACAGCAAATTGCACTTGTTGTCTGACCATAAAAGCTCGATTTCCTCGTTTAGACATCGTTATGTGGCTCGGGATAAGACAGCGCAGCATCTCCAGTGCCGGCGCTGTTCTTAGTGGGTCTCACTCTGAAGGACAATTTCGCCTCACAGCCCAAAACGCCGACACTGAAGTCCTGTCTCACCTTCATCTTGACCCCCAACGCAGAATTCAATTGTGAGGAAGTAGTCCGTTTTGCTCTGGCTAAACAGCGTCAAACAACCCTGAACAAATTCTTGCTAATGGTGTATGATACGTTCCACGGACCAGTCATGTAGACACATCAAAAAATATTTTGCATCACCTCGGTTCCGAGAGTTCCGGAACCTGTACAGTAAATTGGAATAGAGATCAACATAAACATCATTTCCGCTTCTTTTATTGATCATTGTAAGACGTCATGGTGTCCTGACCTTCATTGCTTACATATTCCGCCCTCACAATCATATTCCGCACATAAAGACGCTTCATTCGAACCCAAAGTCGATAAGATAAAGTCAATGTTGTATGAATTCATGTAAATGATATGCAAATAACAAGTAAATCGTGGTCACTGCGATCGCAGCACGCCTCGCGCTGGCTGGCGTCGTGAGTGTGGATCGTAATGAGAACGACTGAATGAAAACAGCCGATTCATTTTGTTGTTGGAAAATAATCTACTCATTCTGCAGGGCTGGACGAAAAAACCACTCGAGACATTCGCGTTTTCACAGTAGTGGGTCCTAGCAGCCTAGATTTACTTCCGGTGAAGGTCGAGCAGATATTATAACACACACGAAATATTAGATCACTTCATTAATACTTGAACGAGATAGAATAATTAACTTGGAAACGATCCATGTCCACATGAATGTATTTATTATTATCGTTGAACATAACTTATTACTTGATGCAACATAGAATGATAGTCATATCTCAATGTACAACTGACTATAAATTTCGATATACATTTCTGGCTTCTAATACAACTCGCGCTGCTGGGTCTGACTAAGAAGAGCTATCTTCGTAAAAGTTGACTGTAGAGCGGGGCCGAGACACTGTGCATTCACAGAAGTAATCTCCCGGCAGCTGCGGCGTATGGAACGTCTTGAGGCTATGTCTACGCCGATGTCTCTTATTCGTTGCTGCGTCTGCATCTGGCATCGACTGTTCTTAGTTCTGGTCCCGTCGTGTGGTACCAACTTCGTCTGACATGGGACATCATTCTTCGGAAGGTTGTAGTTTTACGTATCGGTTGAATTATTCATTCATTCCTATCACTGAAACCAGTTTGTGGGAGTAGCCGGATGAAAACAGTCGCCTCACTCGCTTGTAGTCACACGTATTGACAGCGTTCACTCGTTATTTTCTTCCGAGAGAGGTCACCGAATGAAAACAGTTGATACAGCCCGTTGTAGTTCTGCATAATGACTGAATTACTCAGTCTTTCTTTTCAAGTGCACTTATCTGTAGATCTTCTGTCGGTTGAACCACGTACCCATTCGTTCTTTCAACTGAAACCATTCTTTAGTGGTTTACTTGACAGAGCTATCCATTTATTTTTCAGAGTAAAACCAGTTTGAAGTACTTTCATTAGTTGATCTAAAGCGGTGGTTGGCGCATCCCCGGAGGTCTCATTTAATTAGGTACTGAGTGGACTAATTCTTCTTTACATCATTTAAAACTGCTTAAATTCTTCACTTATGTGTGCAAATTGATCGTAGTTGTTTTATGATTATTGAAGGTATCTTAGCCCATCATTGCAACTACAAGAAAATGCATATTTTTGTTACCGAACAGATTTATCTTATTGAAATAAAAATCATCAGCGGTAGCACGCTATTTCAATCAAGTCGGGAAACGCCGTCTGACTGCATATTTTTAAGATATTCCTTCGTTTGTCAAGTTGTTTTGTCCCTATCTCCCACTGCTTTGGAGGCATACATTAAAAGTATCAATAAAACAGTGGATGGAATAACATGGCTGCTTGTTCGTGGAACTAACAGAATGAACCAGTCACACAAAACACATTGCAAATGCTGTCGAATTAAACTGAACAGGAATACTGACGCCATACAAAATGTAATCAGTTTTATTTCTGTTATCTCGTCATTGCCTAAAATTGATGGTAAGTCCATCGGTGGACCAAAGGTTTTCCTCCTATCAGCATACAAAACACACGACGTTAAAATACAGTCGACTGTGTGACGCCGCAAACAAAGCATTCAGACTGATATTCGTGCCGCAAAAGACAAGTATGTGGCACTCGTATTTGTCAGATCCGAAAGAGAGATAGGACCATTTGTCTCTTCTTTGAGTTCGAAATAACGTGAGGCAAGTGGCTGGAAGGAGACAACATAAAGAGTTGGTCGGTTATACCAACTACTCGACCATTCTTTGCTCATTCATTCTGTTGCCGTGGAAAATACGCCACGAGATGTAGTAGAAATCAATAAATACTATGCAGTTCGTCCCACATGAAATGGAAATGAAATGAGCGTATGGCATCGTTGGCCGGAAGGTCACATTTGGGAGAAGTTCAGCCGCCAAGTGCAAGTCTTATTTCATTCGACGCCACACTGGGCGCCTTGCGCGCCAGAGATGAGGATGAAATGATGATGAAGACAACACAACACCCAGTCCACGAGAGGAGAGAATCTGCAACCCGGCCGGGAATCGAACCCGGGCCCGCTTGCAGGGGAGACAAGCACGTTACCATCCAGCTAAGCAGGCGGACCCCACATGAAATGTGACTGACTTTATATTCGCGTAACTACTAATGACATCTGTGAACGGGTGCATAAGTTACCTAGCGTTGTATTTTGACTAACTTCCGTTTTAAATTTAACTCCGCTAGCTTCACAGACTGCTCGTATTAACCGAAACTTCAACACTATGTTCTGAACTTCGGTCGAGAAATAAGCATTGGAGCAACGTGTGAACATTAAGCTCTGTTTGGAATAGGGTAACGGTGCCACAGACACTTTTGAAATGCTACAGAGGGTTTTGACAGTGGTATGCAAGGCTTCGAAAGAAGTGAGCTTGCAGAAAAGGCGTGTCAAGAGACTGCTCATTGTTTTCTTTGATTCAAAAGGAATTATCCATAAAAAATTCGCTCCAGTAGGTCAAGTGGTGAACGCATATTACTACCCGGGTGTTTTAAGTCGTTTGTCGGGTGAAGATTTTTCGGTTTCGACCTGAATACCGAAATCAAGGAATATGGTGTTTGTGACACGACAGTCCATCAGCGTGAAAAAGGATGATTGTTCGTCATTTCTTGGTTAAAAAATGTATGTTAGTGCTTGAACATCCTCCTTATTCTCTGTGCGACTGCTGGTTATGTTCAAAACTGAAAATGGCAATGAAAGGAAATCGTTTCGACCAGTTTCAGATATCCAGAAAGCTACAACAATGGCAGTTTCAAACGATGAGTGTCACAATTGTTTGGAACAAATTTTCCAACTGTTCCAGTTGTGTATTACGTCATAAGGAGCTGGTTTTGAATAAAAATTCATGTAAATTAAAATAAACAATATCTTGTGTTTTATTTCGCATCAGTAGCCTTTACTGTGGGACGGGTTGTGTATATCAGTCAAGCCTCGAAGAACGCATGTTTCGTAAAATAAACAATTCAGACACTTTTTGAACGAGGTAGACGTGGTTTGCTTAGGCATGCATCTACTTAAAAATTATGAATGAACAAAGCAAGTAGGCCTTAAATATACTTTGAAGAGCAAAAGAAACTGGTACACCTGTCTAACGT
Organism: Schistocerca piceifrons; assembly: GCF_021461385.2. Lineage (NCBI taxonomy): Eukaryota > Metazoa > Arthropoda > Insecta > Orthoptera > Acrididae > Schistocerca > Schistocerca piceifrons. The sequence continues at coordinate 366,063,348 of NC_060144.1, read as the reverse complement.
CGTGTAGGGCCCCGCTTGAGCACACAGAACTGCTGCAACACGACGTGGAATGGACTCGACTAATGTATGATGTAGTGCTGGGGGGAACTGACACCATTAATACTGCAGGGCTGTCCATAAATCCGCAAGAGTACGAGGGGATGGAGATCTCTTCTGAATAGCACGGCGCAAGGCGTTCCAGGTATACTCAATAATGTTCATGTCTGGGGAGTTTTGTCGCTAGCGGTAGTGTTTAAACTCAGAAGAGTGCTCCTCGAGCCGCTCTGTAGCGATTCTGGACGTGTGGGGTGTCGCATTGTGCTGCCGGAAGTGCCCTAGTCCGTCCGAATGCACAGTGGACATGAATGGATGCTGTGATCAGACAGTATTAATCAATCAAAATTATATTCACAGTCGCGTTATTTATTTTGTCTGTCTGTGCAGGGTTGGTACCAAGGCAGGGTGACGACTCCAGCGAGCGACAAAATTGTGTACATTGCCCTGAAGATGACCCCATCGCGGGTTGAAACTGGTTGGCGACAAAATAAATAACGCGATTGTGACTGTCATTTTGATTGATTGATTATAAGTAAACTAATCGCTGCTATTTACACGCAACTATGTTGTCTAAAAATTTAAGTCATACAGGATGCTTATGTACGTGTCACCTGTCAGAATCGTATCTAGACGTACCAGGGGTCCCGTATCACTCCAACTGCACACGCCCAATACCATTACAGGGCATCCACCAGCTTGAACAGTCCCCTGCTGACATGCAGGGTCCATGGATTCATGAGGTTGTCTCCATACCCGTACACGACCATCCGCTCTATACAATTTGAAACGAGACTCGTCCGGCCAGGCAACATCTTTCCAGTCATCAGCAGTCCAGTGTCGGTGTTGATGGTCCCAGGCGAGGCTTAAAGCTTTGTGTTGTGCATCAAGGGTACACGAGTACGCCTTCGGCTCCGAAACCCCATATCGATGATGTTTCGATGAATGGTTCGCACGCTGCCATTTGTTGATGACCCAGTCTTGAAATCTGCAGCAATTTGCAGAAGGGTTGCAATTCTGTCACGTTGAACGATTCTTTTCAGTCATCATTGGTTCCGCTCTTGCAGTATATTTTCCCGGCGCAGTGATGTCGGAGATTCAATGTTTTACTGGATTCCTGATATTCACGGTACACTCGTGAAATGGTCGTACATAAAAATCCCCACTTCATCGCTGCTTCACCGCGCGGTGTAGCAGCCTGTTCTAAGGCGTCCTGTCACGGTTCGCGCGGCTCCCCCCGTCGGAGGTTCGACTCCTTTCTCGGGCATGGGTATGTGTGTTATCCTTAGCGTAAATCAGTTTACGTTAGATTAAGTAGTGCGTAAGCTTAGGCACCGATGACGTCAGCAGTTTCGTCCCTTAGAACCTTACATAAATTTCAAAATATAGCTGCTTCGGAGATGCTGTGTCCCACCGCTCGTGTGCTGACTATAGCACCACGTTCACACTCACTTAAAAACGTTTCATTGTAGCAACAGTAAACGATCTAACAACTGCGCCAGACACTTGCTGTCTTATACAGGGTGGTCCATTGATCGTGACCGGGCCAAATATCTCACGAAATAAGCGTCAAACGAAAAAACTACAAAGAACGAAACTTCTCTAGCTTGAAGGGGGAAACCAGATGGCGCTATGGTTGGCCCGCTAGATGGCGCTGCCATAGGTCAAACGGATATCAACTGCGTTTTTTTAAACTAGGAACCCCCATTTTTTGTTACATATTCGTGTAGTACGTAAAGAAATATGTATGTTTTAGCTGGACCACATTTTTCGCTTTGTGATAGATGGCGCTGTAATAGTCACAAACATAGGGCTCACAATTTTAGACGAACGGTTGGTAACAGGTAGGTTTTTTAAATTAAAATACAGAACATAGGTACGTTTGAAAATTTTATTTCGATTGTTCCAATGTGATACATGTACTTTTGTGAACTTATCATTTCTGAGAACGCATGCTGTTACAGCGTGATTACCTGTAAATACCACAGTAACGCAATAAATGCTCAAAATGATGTCCGTCAACCTCAATGCATTTGGGAATACGTGTAACGACATTCCTATCAACAGCGAGTATTTCGCCTTCCGTAATGTTCGCACATGCGTTGACAATGCGCTGACGCATGTTGTCAGGCGTTGTCGGTGGATCACGATAGCAAATATCCTTCAACTTTCCCCACAGAAAGAAATCCGGGGACGTCAGATCTGGTGAACGTGCGGGCCATGGTATGGTGCTTCGACGACCAATCCACCTGTCATGAAATATGCTATTCAATACCGCTTCAACCGCACGCGAGCTATGTGCCGTACATCCATCATGTTGGAAGTACATCGCCATTCTGTCATGCAGTGAAACATCTTGTAGTAACATCGGTAGAACATTACGTAGGAAATCGGCATACATTGCACCATTTAGATTGCCATCAATAAAATGGGGGCCAATTATCCTTCCTCCCATAATGGCGCACCATACATTAACCCGCCAAGGTCGCTGATGTTCCACTTGTCGCAGCTTTCGTGCATTTTCCGTTGCCAAATAGTGCATATTTTGCCGGTTTACGTTACGGCTGTTCGTGAATGACGCTTTGTCGCTAAATGGAACGCTTGCAAAAAATCTATCATCGTCCCGTAATTTCTCTTGTGCCCAATATCATAACTGTACACGATCGTCGCCATGCAATTCCTGATGCATAGAAATATGGTACGGGTGCAATCGATGTAGATGTAGAATTCTCAACACCGACGTTTTTGAGATTCCCGATTCTCGCGCAGTTTGTCTGCTACTAATGTGCGTATTAGCCGCGACAGCAGCTAAAACACCTACTTGGGCATCATCATTTGTTGCAGGTCGTGGTTGACGATTCACATGTGGCTGAACACCTCCTGTTTCATTAAATAACGTAACTATCCGGCGAACGGTCCGGACACTTGGATGATGTCGTCCAGGATACCGAGCAACATACAGAGCACACGCCCGTTGGGCATTTTGATCACAATAGCCATACATCAATACGATATCGACCTTTTCCGCAATTGGTAAACTGGTCCATTTCAACACGGGTATTGTATCACGAAGCAAATACCGTCCGCACTGGTGGAATGTTACGTGAAACCACGTACAAACACGTTTGTGACTATTACAGCGCCACCTATCACAAAGCGAAAAAAGTGGTCCAACTAAAACATTCATATTTCTTTACGTACTACACGAATATGTAATAAAAATGGGGGTTCCTATTTTAAAAAAACGCAGTTGATATCCACATCTTCAACTTTTGTAGTCCTGTCTTCCTTAGTTGCATGTAATACTACGGTATATCGATAATTTTTACTTATGGACCGTCTGACAGCAACTGAATAAAACACAATTTTAGTGCCATACGCGTTTCGCTTTTATTTTCTGTAAGGCATCATCAGTGGCAGTTTGCTTGGACAATTTCTTACATATTACGCTTCTGTTGCATTTTTGTTGTTGTTCTTCTTCTTATGAATGCAAATTTGCGGTTTTTTCCCCACATTCCACCACAATATGTACTGAACGCTTGTATTGTACTAAAATAGTGTGTTATTCACTTGCTATCAGACTGTCCATAAGTAAAAATTATCAATATACCAGTTGATATCCGTTTGACCTATGGCAGCGCCATTTAGCGGGCCAACCATGGCACCATCTGGTGGCCCGGTGACTATCAATGGACCACCCCGTATAGGCGTTGCCGACCACAGCGCCGTGTTCTGGCTGTTTCCATATCTCTGTATTTGAATACGCACGGCTATACTACATTTTTTGTCGCCTTACTGTATATACAGACGTTTAAATGTGAAAGGGAATTTACTTTTCAATTTCAAGCGAAATACGTTTTTAGGTACTTTATGTGGAAACGTTTTTTCCTCAATAAAGTGTGGTGGGACTCTGCAGCCAAGCTTAAGTGCTGTTCTCAGGGACCAGAGTTCTACATACAGATCGCACAGAGTTCACTGGAGCAATCTGCTTCGCTTGGTCTCTGAGAGCGGTCACCTGAAGAATAGCATCCAGTCAGAGCATGGCAGATTTTTGGGTAAGGCACAATGGTTGCTACGTCTTTGAAAAAAGAACTGCCTGCCTCGTGTGTTCGTCAGGAGTTGCACGCTACAGTCTGACATTTGGTGGATGTACTGCGTGTAGCCTGTTTCTTGTCTGAGTAACGAGAATATAATAACCGCAATTATTCTTTTGTAATATCCTAAAAAAACTAGACTTCTCCCGAAAACGCCATGAAGGCTCAACGGAACCGACCGGCCGCCGTGTCATCCTCAGCCTATAGGCGTCACTGGATGCCGATATGGAGGGGCATGTGGTCAGCACACCGCCCTCTCAGCCGTATGTCAGTTCCGGAGCTGGAGTCGCTACTTTTCAGTCAAGTAGCTCCTCAGTTTGCCTCACAAGGGCTGAGTGCACCCCGCTTGCCAACAGCGCTCCGCAAACCGGGTGGTCACCCAGCCAAGTGCTAGACCAGCCCGACAGCGCTCAACTTCGGTGATCTGACGGGAACCGGTGTTACCACTGCTGCAAGGGCGTTGACCTTTTTATAATATCCTGCATCCACTAACTGTCGGCTCACGACAATTTCCCCGTCGAAATTCCTTGTTTTTGTGTTGCCACCACTCTTCGCGTATATGCCACTGTTTCGTTAATTATTGGGAAGAACTACATTTAGAGTTTGGTCAGATAACCGATGTGGCTTTTGCGGTTAACCAGCAACCATGTGCAATGCTCTCGTAATGAAATACGTACTGTAATTTAATTTTACATGAAAACTTCTTTTATCCTTCATACTGTTTCCTGTTGTTTAATGACAGTTTACCCATAGGGTGACAGTTTATGAGTGAATACTCAGCTCAATATGTTAATCGTACGTCATTTAACCCTGTGTGTACCAGCGGCCTCTGGCTGAAACCACCGTTTTAGTAACTTTTTTTTTTTTTTTTTTTTTTTTTTTTGAAGTACCATTGCCTTTAGCATCAAACCTCCGAAGCTGTTGCTTTACGAGACAGACACCTAGTGGTACAGTGACGTACTTCTACGCCTCTCGTGCACTGTATCGCTGGTGATATGTAAGACAGCATTCAAAGCAGTTGTCAACGCGGAGATTATGTTACGAGATTGTAGGAAATCTTTTTATTAGTGACAATGTCGTGGAGGTCATTGCCAGTGAAAGTAAATATGTTTAAAGATCTAGTAACGTAAATTTGTGTTTGTTTGACTGCTTTCGACATGAAACCACTGGATCATTACATACTTTTGATACAAAACTTATTAAATTTTAAGCCTATTTTCACTTGTCACTTATAATTTGTTTTAGGCATTATCAATTCATCGTAATTTTGAAATGTGGGACTGTGCCCAGAAAAAAAAGCGAATTTGGTTTTAAATATATCACATGAAGTGATGGGTGGTTGAACACTCTGTGTCCCAGTGATTCCAGAGTGTAGCCCCTGCTGAAAACAATAGCTGATAGTTCGCTTTTTGCCACTATGCTTGCTATGATAATAGAGGTTAATTTTACGGAGAATTTTAAAATTACGTTCCAAACAGAAACTATCTCCAAAAAACAATTGGTAGTTTACTTATGTAAAAAAAATTAAAATTATATTTTTCTTCATGTTGGTGGGATCCAAAAGATTAAGCAATACGCAACTGCGAACTTCATTGTGAGCCTCCAGCTATCGACCGCACTTGTTAAAAGCAATGATATACGCTGGACACGCATTACCCTTACCACTTTTGGTGATGTGTTGGAATAAAACAAACCTACTGATGAAAACTGTTTAAACTCCGTCTTATGCAAAACAATTTATGTCCCCTTTTATGGGCCTAGAGATGTTTCGTCACCTATGTGTCTTCTCCCGTGGGTCAAATTTATTTCTGTAAAATATAATACAAAGTTCACGGCTGTTTGTCTCTTTTAGTCGTAAAAATTATAACGTGTGACTTTTGTTTGGTTTGTTTGGATTTCGCATCTGAGAGTTACATTACTAGTACAATCCATTTTTAAAGATTTCCTTTTTGTGCCCTTTTCCTCGTTTTGACAGCGTGTCATCTACAAATTAGTCATGAAGAAATTTGTACATTTTTGAAATATTTTTTCGTGGATGGTGGTTATGTATGTTACTGTACTTACATTTTTCATCTGTTGTGTATCTCTGGAGTATATCTGTTGCTGCTGCTATAATGTACACTGTTTTCACACCGCTTTATTTGTATCATGCCACTGTCACCTTTACTTCACATGTATTTTCCACAAAACGTGATTTTACGAAACACTTATGTCTCCATATTATCTGAAAGGTGCCATGTTATTTTCGATGCTCACTTGTTCATCATTTGTCTGGTTTAGTGAGGAGCAAATTTTGAAATTTCCGTAAGGAGTATTGTGGAAGAGGAGACAGAGAGAGAGAGAGAGAGTGAGAGAGAGAGAGAGAGTGAGAGAAAGAGAGAGAGAGAGAAAGAGAGAGAGGAGGGAAAGGAGGGAGCAGGGATTGAGAAACATACGTTTTTGGTTATTTGAGTGTGTGATTACTGTGTTCTATGAGGGTAATTGTGTTTGTGTAGTTCACCGAGTGTTCCAAACAGAGTTTTGTTGCAAAATGTTTTATTTTCGTTCAAGACTTCCTTTCCTCGAATCATTGCTTTCTGTGTGTGGTAGTCCTCCTCTAATGCTAGTTTTTGACAGAGAGTACTGCTTTCTATGATGGCATAAGTTCAGCCTCAATGCTGTTTGGTTGGTGGTTTTCTTGTATTCCTTTTTAAGACTCTGAGATGTTCAGAATATCGTTTTAAAATTTCTGAGTCTTTGTCCTACGTAGACAGATTGGCATGAACTACAGATTAAATGACAGATTGCAACTATGGAGAATTTGTGTATGAAGCTGTTCTGAAGGTTTAGACTTTTCCGCACTGTGTTGTTCTTGACAGATATTTCTGTTATATTCTTCGCATCTCATCCACCGCCCCCAAGGTTACAGTTAAATCAATACCAATTGTAATATGATCAATTTATTTCGAATAGACACACATATGGTTCGAATTTCAGCTTCCAAAGTAAGTTTCACGGCCGGCAATCTGCAAGTCACAGAGCAAGGCTACAGAGTAGCAGAAGTATGGTGTTAATTAACTTCAAAGTTTTATGCATTAGCAATGATACACAGAGCAGTAGTAACGCAGCATTAATTTCTAGGCAGTAAATGCATATTCGTATTCATCTTGTGCTAGTTCTTTGATACTTTCGAATCAGCGTGTTCTATCAAGCTTCACTCTTTGGTGGAGATAGTCTATTTTCAGTGACCTGGTTTTATTCAGATTAAAACAGTTATTCTTTCAGTATCAGTATTGCCAGCTTAGTGCATAGAAATAGTAAATTTTACACATAAATTCACACAATCAAAAGCACATTTATTACCATTTTCGCATTGTAGTACTGAAAATGCATCCTTTTCAGTCTGACGGGAGAACGTTACACAATGGCAGTCTTCGAATGTTTTCGTATTTCTAGGATCTGAAGCTCAGAGCTCGGGTTTGAATTCCGTAAAGCAGTGCAACACAGTTCACAAAAAGCGCTCTAACATCGCCACTGAAGATTAAAATATTTCCGAGCACTTAAGTACAAAACATTTTCACCAGTTTTACAGAGTCGTCGGAAGTTACCTGCGTAATGTGCATGTCTCCTACACGTGAAGTCCCTGATTCTCCATTCGCTAACAGTTAATTTTGAATCCCAGTTTTTAAATAAGAATAACATCTATTTCTAACTAGTGAACCCGACAATGGACTCTAATTGCTAAAGACTGGCTAGTTATAAATAAAATACAACTACTCACAGAGATCCAGAAAGGGCTCATCATATGGAACCGAAACTTTGTAGATATTCTAATGCGTTAATGCGGAACCACTTTACGTTGGAAAAATAGTTCCAATTTTTATCACCAGGTGCAAATGTGGCGCTCTACAACATCTCATCGACGTCTCTAGTGCAATATTGAACAAGTTGTGTAACGCGATTAACGACATCAACATTATCCCTTTCTCATTTCTTTGACCTTGTCTGCCGATTACTCATGGAATCATATCTGTACGTCTTTTTTTACGTTAATTCGTACCTAGTGGACAGAATGAACTAACTTTCTTTCGGGGAAAATCGGTCCACATTAACGCACTAGCATGTCTACCAAGTTTCGCTGCCATACGATAATTACCTCTGTAAATAGTTGCACTTTAATTATAACCACCCAATACATATGGGCATTCGGTAAGGCCTGATATAGGGTGCCATGTGAATTAAATCAGGTCGCAAACTACGTTTCCTCATTGCTACTTCACCCACTTTACAGGTACGAAACTGAAAACTATAATAAATCACATAGAATATGACTGCAGAAGACTCTTTAGTTGTCATTTTTGGTTTTAATTATTTTTAAGGTTGTTACAGTTTCAGTGAGTGGAAGGGCTAGGATGAAGTACGTGTGACATTCAATCAAGACAACATCGCTTATTAGAATATTAAAAGCTGACAAACATTTCGTTAAGAATTTTAAAAATCCCCACCGACAATTTAAAATCTCAACATTACCAGCAAGTTTATAATAATGATCTGTCACGCAATAAGAAGCATAACGATAATAATAATGAATTTGAAATTACTTCACCTTATTTCTCAAGTAATAATGGCAATAATAAGGCAGAGTTTCAAAATCTTAATTCGAAATTACTCACACAATTATAACAAGGCAGAATTTCAAGTACTTACTTCCAACCAAAAGAAACCCTGATATAAATTTATGGCTTTGGTTTTCAAGCTTGTACAAACATAAATAATTTTAAGAACATGCGCCTTTTACAATAGAAAAGTTTTAATTGAACAGTACATAGCCATACACTCATTTTGTGAAGAACGCGCCTGGATGACGATTCTACAAGGCACACATGTAACACCACCTGTCTAATTTAGCACATGAGAAAACATTATAACTCAACATCATATGCAGTATACAAAATATGTTCTTCCTCAGTAACATCCAGCATCTAGAACGCAGTTAACGTTACTTGCTTCATGATAACATTGGCCCCTTCCTTATGTGCCTTAACCAGAAAAGCGGCAGCCATAGCGCCCACCACACACGTCAGCCATGGCGCCCAATGAATCTGAACCTCAGCAACAGACTGTCTTGACCATCAGCACCAACAAGTACACCAATGACAAGTGTGATGGTGACTGCCACTGCAACTGATAGCTACCAAGTTGACAAGCTGCGTCGGTGTAGCGAACGGTGTGCAGCAGAGAGAGCGAGGCGAAGCCGACCCTTCCAATTGCAGACCCCATCCAGACAGCAGCTCCAGCGATGTGTCCTGTAAGCCGCAGCTGCAACCAGGCGGAACCCCACTCGGCGCTGCTCGCTGCACCGCACTGCAGAGAGTGCAGGAAAAGCACACGTAGGAATTCAGGTCACAGCAACTTGTAACAGCTGAGCCAGCAGAAGGGGTAGTAAATTTTGTATTCAATCAAATTACTTAACTTCACAATAGTCAGCTGTTTTCGTTTTTTGTATACTGTGTGGTAAGAGGATGAACTAGTTTTCTGCACTACCCATTCGTGAAAGGGCAACATACAATAGACCATACGAATAATTTGTGCAATTCTTTGTATGCCCTGTTATAGTAGTTAAAACCGACTGCAACAGCACATTCTTGTGTATACAATTTTTATTTTAAATTATACATATGGAGAATCAATATAGGTGGGAGAAACACTTTTTTTTTAAGAAATGCGAGAAACAATATTTCAAGTGCCTCACTGTGTTAAAACGGACCACAGTAAAGAAAGTGAAACGGCTCTTTTAAAGCACAACATAGCGTTCTCTTTCGCTACTCGCTTGGCCAGCAAGGTCGCCGGATCTCTCCGCGATTGAGAATGTTTTAACTTTATGGGAAGGGTCCTCCAATAATCTCTGGATTTTGACGACCTAACGAACCAGTTGGACAGAATTTGGCATGGTATCCCGCAGGAGGACATCCAACAACTCTGCCAATCAATACCAAGGCGAATACCTGCTTCCATAAGGGCCAGAGGTGGACCAACGCGTTACTGGTTTGCTCAATTTACGACGCTCTTCCTCTCGAATAAATCACCCACTTCTTCTGAATCTGTAATTTGTTTGTCTGTACGTGTACATCACATCTACCGATTTCCGTCCCATTCGGATAATTGCTGTGTGGCGTTTCGTTTCTTTTCATTTCTTTTTTGTCTTGGAGTGTTTCTTCGCGGCTGCGGCAGCGTACAGAAACACTTAGGGGCGCGCCTACGCCGTGTCTCCGGTCAGTTGATGCTTCTGGTAACTTTTGGTGCCGTCGTGAGCTATCAGCTTTTGCATGAGACTTCGATGTGCGGACGACACCACATTTTTTTATGCTTCGTAGTTTGAAACCAAATTTTACTGTGAGCACTCGTTTTTCCAAATTACAAATAGAAGTACATTACTTTTTCTTAAAAATATGAATCAATGTAGGTTAATTAACATTTACATTTCGCAATAAATGCAGAATTTAAATATAACTAAAATAATGTCTACTTCCAAGAATCGAACCAGGAACCCCACCAATACAAGACTTAATAACCTGCGTCGTCACCCTCCAACAACTCTACTGAATTGCTCGAAATGTTTTGACTTATCAGCACTCAAAACTCTTCTAATCGCCAAAGGCGATTTTTTTTATTTTTTGGAGAGTTCCTTCGCATTGATTTGAAACACTGTGCTCCGTCGTCCGAAGAAGATACAGCCAAGGCCAAAGCACCACGGGTGCAAAGATGCCAGCTGGTGCTAGTGCCATAGAGACTCGGCAGTTGCACGAGTTCCACTAGCGCCACGGGCGGCGCTGGGTATCAAGATATCGACTTCGCCACGACCAATTGCCGGGCGAGTACAATACGCGAATGACCGTACGACAACGGACAGAAGTCTACTCGGAAGACAGAGCTGCCGCTTAGCCCATTTGGTTATAAATAATCGTCCAGGGCTGACGTAGACAAGGACCGTCGTTTAGTGTGCTCTTAGAAGAGAACAGACAGTTGTAATTGCATTTGCTATGTTCTGTGAAGTTATTTGCACTCAGCCATTGGGGGCCTTTTCTGTGTTATATTACGTGTAGTGTTGCAGACTTCGTTAAACAACTAGCCACAAAGATAAGGCGATATTTTAACTAATTTGTATGATTTTGTTACTAATTTGTTGGAGTGTTGTAGAACCTTCGCTCTCGCATCGTGTTACTTGACCCTGTGACATAGCTGTGTAACAGTGGCAGGGAGAAATTGTCTTAGAGGAGTACTGCACCAGATGCCGTTTCACGAACTCAGCAACTCGACTTCTACAGCAGCAGCGACGAAGCGTTTTCAAAACTGACGGTAACGGTTTATAAAAGACTGATCTCTCGGCGTCGGCGTGTGTAAGCATAAATAAAATAGAAGAGGACACGCCTACTAGGTCTCCTTGTGAGAATAGTTACGCAACGCACTGCTGAACATCTCTACCTTTCAGGCATAATATCTGTAACATTTTTGAACTTGATACCCATCGTGGAACATATAAAGATGCGGATTGCATCCTCAGGCGTAACTGAAATTGGAAATCGGGGTGGTGACATTGCATTGCAACTGGTGACCGGTTTTCTTGTTTACTGCGGCATAAAGAAGGCCTCACGTCGGCTGGCAGCGCCATCTCGCGGCCCTTATCGTAATAGATGTCAAATAACTCGGCGGGCGTTCCTTCACAGCGCTGCACTCAGCCCCAATAAACAAAAGACGGCGGGTGGCGGGATGCCAAGCCTCAGGACCGCGGCACCGCACCGCTGCTGCTCTCAGCTGGCAACCACTGCTGTTATTGTGCAGCTCCAGTGAAACAGCTACACGACTCAGAGATCACAGTGGAAGGGAAGGGGGCAGTGTTACACGGCACGCTTAGCAAGGCTCTGCCTGTACACTGCAGCACCGGGGACGTTAGCAATACGGAATTTTACTTACACTACTGGCCATTAAAATTGCTACACCGAGAAGAAATGCAAATGATAAACTGGTATTCATTGGACAAATATATTATACTAGAACTGACATGTAATCACATTTTCACGCAATTTGGGTGCATAGATCCTGAGAAATCAGTACCCAGAACAACAACCTCTAGCCGTAATAACGGCCTTGATACTCCAGAGCATTGAGTCAAACAGAGCTTGGATGGCGTATACAGGTACAGCTGCCCATACAGCTTCAACACGATACCAGAGTTCATCAAGAGTAGTGACTGTCATATTGTGACGAGCCAGTTGCTCGGCCACCATTGACCAGACGTTTTAAATTGGTAAGAGATCTAGAGAATGTGCTGGCCTGGGCAGCAGTCGAACATTTTCTGTATCCAGAAAGGCCCGTACAGGATCTGCAACATGCGATCATGCATTATCCTATGTAGGGTTTCGCAGGGATCGAATGAAGGGTAGAGCTAGGGTTCTAACACATCTGAAATGTAACGTCCACTGTTCAAAGTGCCGTCAATGCGAACAAGAGGTGACCGAGACTTGTAACCAATGGCACCCCATACCATCACGTCAAGTGCTAGTGATACGAGGCCGTTGGGATCCAGCACGGCGTTCCGTATTACCCTCCTGAACCCACCGATTCCATAAACTGCTAACAGTCATTGGATCTCGACCAACGCGAGCAGCAATGTCGCGATACGATAAACCGCAATCGCGATAGGCTACAATCCGATCTTTATCAAAGTCGGAAACGTGATGGTACGCATTTCTCCTCGTTACACGAGGCATCACAACAACGTTTCACCAGCCATAGCCGGTCAACTGCTGTTTGTGTATGAGAAATCGGTTGGAAACTTTCCTCACATCAGCACGTTGTAGGTGTCGCCACCGCCGCCAACCTTGTGTGAATGCTCTGAAAAGCTAATCATTTGCATATCACAGCATCTTCTTCCTGTCTGTTAAATTTCGCGTCTGTAGCATGTCATCTTCGTGGTGTAGCAATTTTAATGGCCAATAGTATATATGAGCAACAACTCTCACAATTTAAACTGAAATACAGCCAGACACAGGCGGCGGCATAATCGAAGTTTTTGCCGAAATCAACTGGCACAACCTTTTATAAGGCTACTATATCAGCTTGTATCTTGTCAGCGTCACCTTCCACTGTTTCAAGACGCCAAGCACGGTTTATTCACCCAGATAGAAACCTAAACCCCGTGTTGACAGTAACCTGCCACAAGCCTAGGTCCCAGACACCACGAGCCTGCCTTCAGTGCTTTCCCGCGGAGCTTCCTGCTCCGATTCGACGAGCTGACTTTGGCGGCTAGGTCTTTCACGATCAGCAGCACAGCTTTGCGGTGGAGGTGAGGGAACGACTTTAGCAGATACTGAGAACTTTTAATGCTTTTCTAGTTAGTGGTGGCATGCTTACGGCCTCGTGCTCAGTTTTACATGTGAACATGCACTGTGGCCACTTGTAAATAACTTCGTGACCGAAGCCTGTGAGTGCTGAGTAAGGGACTGTCTGTGTTTACGGCAAACGCGTCCTGTGGCATTATTTGTTGTGTGAGAGAGCTGGCCTAACTGGTCAGTAAAAGCCGCGGGCGTCCTTGAGCAATTTTTTTTTATTACAGGATTTGTCCCATTGTAGACCGCTTGGAACCTAAGAGAAAGGTACAATCTTTTTCTTTTTATCTTCCGATAACTTCTTCATGCGTTGGCTGATGGCCTGCCTCCGTTCATTTGACATCGCCCTCCTATGTTGTGAATTTCGTTGTTGGATAGGAAATTTTGCGGTATTGATCAGTATCGTGAAACTTTCCGTGTTGTGTAAGGTGTTTTCTGCAATGTTAACTTTTCTCAAGTCCTTTCTTGTCCCTTCCAGCCATCCCGTAGTGTTTTTCAATTTGAAAATGAAGTTAAAAATTGTATTTGTTAGCCTATTGTCATTCATTCTGTACAAATGACTGTAAAATTTTAATCTCGTCTTTCTTATTGTGTCTGTGATTGTTTCTATGTTTCTATATAGATCTCAGTTTCTCCTCTTCGTTCAGTTGTTATCTTTATTCGTTTGTGGTCCTAAAATTTTTCTAAGTATTTTCCTTTTTTTTCTCTTTAAATTCTTCTTGTTCATCTCCTTTATTCAGTGTTAGGTATTCGGATCCGTAAAGTGCTTCCGATTTAATTGCTGTTGCGTCGTGTTTAATTTTTGCATGGAATGATACTGATCTTTTATTATATCGGTTTTGAGTGAGTTTGTGTGCTAATTCCATTTGCTTCGATCTTTCTTTACTTGTGGTGTTATCTAACCCATTTGATAGTATCCATTCTCTTAAATACTTAAACTTATCAATTCTTTTCATGTTTCCATGTTGCGTTTGTATATATTTGTCTCTGTTGTGCTTATGTTTAATGCATTCCGTTTTCTCATATGATATTAGTAATCCAGTTTTAGCTGCAGCTTTGTAAAGTGTTTCTATCATTATCTTTGCATCTATTTCGTCCTAGAAATTATTGCAATATGTTCAGCAAAAGCGAGACATTTCACCTCACATCTTCTTCTTCGTTGTGCTTGATGAATTCCTTCGATATTTTTCTCTTGTACTGCTTTATCTCACTTTCTCATGAACTATTTAAGACCAGATTGGAGAGAATCGGTGAGAGCCCAACACCCTGCCGAACACCTGTGTTGATTCTGAAGGCTTCAGAAACGTCTCCTAGAAATTTAATTTTTGAAGTTGTGTCTGTGAGAGTCTGTTTGAATAATTGTCTGGTGGGTTTGTCGACTCCTGCATTTTACAGAGTAAGGAGTACTGTCTGTCAGTCTATACACTCTTACGCTTTTTTGAAATCAATGAGTATAGTGACTGTATTAAGGTTCCGCATTGTTATGATCCTGTGGATAAGTTAAAAATTTGCTACAGGCATGATCTATTTTTTTCTGCTACCCTGCTTGGTACTCGACAGTTGTGTGTTCTGCTTGATATTCTACCTTCTTCATTTGAGCGTTGGACGTAATTTTGTAGGTGACTGGAAGTGGGGGTATGCTTCGGTAATTGTTGGTGCCTGTCTTGTCACCCCTCTTATGTAGCGGATGGATTATGGCTTGTTTACAGTTGTCTTTTTTTCTCCCAGCAATCTTTAATAGCCTCTTAAGTGGTTTCAGCTGCTCGATTTCCTCCCAGTTTCCACACCTCCGCTAATATGCTGTCTTCACCTGGCGCTCTGTTGCTTTTAAGCTCGTCAATGGCTTGTTAAATTTGATGCAGTGATGGTGGTTCTGAAGGTGGGTTTTCCTTTTGAGGCTGTCTGAAAATTTATCGTTCTGGTGGTTCCTTGCAGTTTAGGAGATTATTGAAATATTTTGCTAGTAATTCACAGTTGTCTTTGTCGTTGGTAATCAGTTTGCCTGTTGCATCTTTGAAGTGTAGGCTCATCAGCTTGTGACTTGTTATTTCTTCTTTGAAAACTTTGTAGAAGTCCCTAGTGTTGCTCTGTCTGAAATTTGTATTTATTTCCTCTAATGGTTTCTATTCATATTTCCATATCTCTGTTCGAATAATTTTTTATGTCTGTTTTCTGATTTCAATGAATGTGTTCCACTTTCTTTCCTTCTTGCAGGAGTTCCATTTTTCCCCAGCAATTAGTCTATGCTCTACCGCTTCGCCACGTATCTTATTAAGCCACCCATGTTTCCCTCTTCTTCATGTTTGCTCTAGTTCTTTCACCGTTTCTATCATTGCTTCTCTGATTTTATCCCAGTTACTCATCTTTGCGTAAAGCTTTTCAGTGATTTCGTTCCTGTTCTCAGACAGACATTTTGTGTCAATTCTATGGAATTTTTCAATTTTGGGATTTGGTCTTTTTGACTTTGACTCTGATTAAAAAGTTGTTCAAATTTATGCCACGTGATCTAGCTGATATGAGCCTAAAAGTGTATTAGGAGAAGACCAGGTCTTCTTGCTCCCTGGTAATTTTCTGATAAAGGTTGACATTAATTTTGTCAAATTCTCTGCAGAAGTTGATGAGCTGTTCACCATTCTTACTGGTGCGTTTGTGTGCAGTAAAATTCCCTACTATTGCCTTGTATTTCATTTCTCTGACGATTTGTGCGTTGACGTCTCCTACGAGTAGTTTTACGTTGTGGTTTGGTATTTTTGATGTCTCATTTTCTAGTGTCTTCCAAAATTGTTCTACTTTTCCTGGATTTTTTCTGTTGTCATTGTTGGTGCAAAAGTATCCGAACGACCTGAATTATGATCCACCTGATTTTGATGCAACCAACATAACGTAGCTATCTAGCGCGTCCTCTAATCGCTTTACGGTACAGTCGTTCGACTATACAAGATGGATACCATGAGCGACCACTAGACAACACTGTTCTTTAATGCAATCAGTGCGATGTAATATCACACCATGATACTGCAAAAACTAGAAAAACACGTAATTAGAGATGAGTTAGTCCCTAAAGCTTGTACAGGTTACAATGATTTTCAAAAGCGTTACCATCTCATTACAATCTGACACAACTAACCCCTGAATAGATCAGGCGTGCACTACACGGAGTAAGCGGCTACAAGGGTAGCGGAGTACGTGTGGAGTGCACATGTGGGTTTTTTAGGTTAGAGAATTCCCTCCCTAGGCCCGACAATATGCCTCTTGAGACGCGGAAAAGTAGGAGTAGGCAAAATGCAACAGGGAATAACAATATTAATCTGCTAATAGTAAACTGCAGGAGCGTCTATAGAAAGGTCCCAGAACTGCTCTCATTAATAAATGGTCACAATGCCCACATAGTACTAGGGACAGAAAGTTGGCTGAAAGCAGATGTAAACAGTAATGAAATTCTAAACTCAGATTGAAATGTATACCGCAGAGACAGGCTGGACAGTGAATGGGGAGGCATGTTTATAGCGATAAGAAGTGCAATAGTATCGAAGAAAATTTACGGAGATCCGAAATGTGAAATAATTTGGGTGAAGGTAACGGTTAAAGCAGGCTCAGGCATGGTAATTGGGTGTCTCTATAGGCCCCCTGGCTCAGCAGCTGTTGTGTCTGAACACCTGAAGGATAATTTGGAAAATATTTCGAGTAGATTTCTCCACCATGTTATAGTTCTGGGTGGAGATTTTAATTTGCCGGATATAGACTGGGAGACTCAAACGTTCATAACGGGTGACAGGGACAAAGAATCCAGTGAAATTTTTTTAAGTGCTTTATCTGAAAACTACCTTGCGCAGTTAAACAGAGAACCGACTCGTGGCGATAACATATTAGACCTTCTGGTGACAAACAGAATCGAACTATTTGGAACAATTAACGCAGAACAGGGAATCAGCGATCCTAAAGCGGTTACTGCATAAATGATTTCAGCCGTGAGTAGAAATATTAAAAAAGGTAGGAAGATTTTTCTATTTAGCAAAAGTGACAAAAAGCAGATTTCAGAGTACCTGATGGCACAACACTAAAGTTTTGTCTCAATACAGATAGTGTTGAGGATCAATGGACAAAGTTCAAAACCATCGTACAATATGTATTAGATGAGTATGTGCCAAGCAAGATCGTAAGAGATGGAAAAGAGTCACCGTGGTACAACGACCGAGTTAGAAAACTGCTGCGGAAGCAAAGGGAACTTCACAGCAAACATAAACATAGCCAAAGCCTTACAGACAAACAAAAATTACGCGAAGCGAAATGTATTGAGGAGGGCTATCCGAGAGGCGTTCAATGAATTCGAAAGTTAAGTTCTATGTACTGACTTGGCAGAAAATCCAAAGAAATTTTGGTCTTATGTCAAAGCGGTAGGTGGATCAAAACAAAATGTCCAGACACTCTGTAACCAAAATGGTACTGAAACAGAGGATGACAGACTAAAGGCCGAAATACTAAATGTCTTATTCCAAAGCTGTTTCACAGAGGAAGACTGCGCTGTAGTTCCTCCTCTAGATTGTCGCACAGATGACAAAATGGTACATATCGAAACAGGCGACAGAGGGATAGAGAAACAATTAAAATCGCTCAAAAGTGGAAAGGCCGCTGGACCTGATGGGATACCAGTTCGATTTTACACAGAGTACGCGAGGAACTTGCCCCCCCTCCTTGCAGCGGTGTAGCGTAGGTCTCTAGAAGAGCGCAGCGTTCCAAAGGATTGGAAAAGGGCACAGGTCATCCCCGTTTTCAAGAAGGTACGTCGAACAGATGTGCAGAACTATAGACCTATATCTCTAACGTCGATCAGTTGTCGAACTTTGGAACACGTATTATGTTCGAGTATAATGACTTTTCTGGAGACTAGAAATCTACTCTGTAGGAATCAGCGTGGGTATCGAAAAAGACGATCCTGTGAAACCCAGCTCGCACTATTCGTCCACGAGACTCAGAGGGCCATAGACACGCGTTCCCAGGTAGATGCCGTGTTTCTTGACTTCCGCAAGGCGTTCGATAGAGTTACCCACAGTCGTTTAATGAACAAAGTAACAGCGTATGGACTATCAGACCAATTGTGTGATTGGATTGAAGAGTTCCTAGATAACAGAACGCAACATGTCATTCTCAATGGAGAGAAGTCTTCCGAAGTAAGAGTGATTTCAGGTGTGCCGCAGGGGAGTGTCGTGGGACCGTTGCTGTTCGCAATATACATAAATGACCTTGTGGATGACATCGGAAGTTCGCTGAGGCTTTTTGCGGATGATGCTGTGGTATATCGAGAGGTTGTAACAATGAAAAATTGTACTGAAATGCAGGAGGATCTGCAGGAAATGGCAAGTGAATCTCAATGTAGACACCTGTAATGTGCTGCGAATAAATAGAAAGAAAGATCCCTTATCATTTAGCTACAATATAGTAGGTCAGCAACTGGAAGCAGTTGATTCCATAAATTATGTGGGAGTACGCATTAGGAGTGATTTAAAATGGAATGATCATATAAAGTTGATCGACGGTAAAGCAGATGCCAGACTGAGATTCATTGGAAGAATCCTAAGGAAATGCAATCCGAAAACAAAGGAAGTAGGTTACAGTACGCTTGTTCGCCCACTGCTCGAATACTACTCTGCAGTGTGGGATCCGAACCAGATAGGGTTGATAGAAGAGACAGAGAAGATCGAACGGAGAGCAGCGCGTTTCGTTACAGGATCATTTAGTAATCGCGAAAGCGTTACGGAGATGATAGATAAACTGCAGTGGAAGACTCTGCAGGAGAGACGCTCAGTAGCTCGGTACGGGCTTTTGTTGAAGTTTCGAGAACATACCTTCACCGAGGAGTCAAGGAGTATATTGTTCCCTCCTACGTATATCTCGCGAAGAGACCATGAGGATAAAATCAGAGAGATTAGAGCCCACAAAGGGGCATACCGACAATCCTTCTTTCCACGAACAATACGAAACTGGAATAGAAGGGAGAACCGATAGAGGTACTCAAGGTACTCTCCGCCACACACTGTCAGGTGGCTTGCGGGGTATGGATGTAGATGTAGATGTAGATGTCACATAAACTATGTAGCAATCCTTAAACAAAGTAAATGTTTGCATGAACAAGATATTCTGAGACTCTTAAGGCGTATGAGAGTTCGAAGAATTTTTCCTCTGTATAAGGTTTTCCCGCACCTGCTAAATGTCCCAGTGACGATTAGTTTTTGCATAATATGGTGCCCCGTATCACATACCTTAATGTGGCTGTGAAATGTAGATGTAGATTTTTTATTTATTCGTATGGCTAGGGCCCGCCCGTCGGACAGGCTGTTCGCCGGGTGCCGGTCTTTCAATTTGACGCCACTTCGGCGACCTGCATTCGATGAGGATGATAGGATGAGGACAGCACAATATCCAGTCCCTGGGCGGAGAAAATTCGCTGACCCAGCCGGGAATCGAACTCGGGCCCAGAGGACTGACAATCCGTCACGCTGACCGTTCAGCTACCGGTGGCGGACTAGATGTAGATGAAATAATGTGTTATTCGCAGTTAAATGGGTTCAAATGGCTCTGAGCACTATGCGACTTAACTTCTGAGGTCATCAGTCGCCTAGAACGTAGAACTAATTAAACCTAACTAACCTAACGACATCACACACATCCATGCCCGAGGCAGGATTCGAACCTGCGACCGTAGCGGTCGCTCGGTCCCAGACTGTAGCGCCTAGAACCGTATGGCAACTCCGGCCGGCTTATTGGCAGTTTATGAAATGTCTTTGTGGTTGTTCTCGTGTTATAATCAGTGTCATGTTGTGGCTTCATCTGTTTTATTATGTGTCATCTGTAGTGCCAAATGAATCCTACGTAATAAAAATTATTTTTACGTATTTAATAGGAAAAAGAATATTATTTACTCATTTTGTTAACGCTGACAGGTGATACAACAGAACCTAATCGCTTCTGGAGAATAACTTTTTTTAGTTTGCAGTTCTTATAACACATAATAAGAAAAATTGCTACGACAGCTACTTAGAAGGAGGCCCCCGTAAATTATTCCCCCGATATTTATATCTGATTTTCAAGTTCCAATCGGTAGCTAATTAGTCTTTACGTTTGTTAATTCAGGTCCCCGTCAAAGTGGTAGCAACCGGCGCTAGCGCCAACGCCGGCCCTGCCACGTCTATGTTGCGCGAGCTTGTCCTATGGTTACAAGCTGAAGAGATTTTTCTCGTTAGCAGGCGTCTTCTGCCTGTCACCAGTCTAATGGAGAACTGGAAACACTGCAGCATACATTTGGCAGCAATGTGACCTTCGAATTACTTCCTGGACTGGTGCAAAAATTTCCTTCTAAATTCACTCACTAATATCTTATCATTCTCATTAAATATCCTGATTGATTCTCTCTTAGAGGATGAAATAGAAGGTATCAAGTGAATAATTTTGATTCCAGGAAGCACGTATCAACAGAAACTGCAGCTGGTTTCGCTACTTACGTCGCTGTTCATCCGACGAATCTACGATTGAAGCGACATGGAGGCAAGGTATGTGCCAGATGGCTCCTAGCATATGCCGACACGGTAGCTCAGCGTGTTCGGTCAGAGGGTTAGCTGCCCTCTGTAATAAAAAAACCTGAGTTAATCGATCAACAACGAACTTTAATGGATGTCTTACGACGTCCGCCCCGAGCACATGCAACGTACAAAAGCGAACAAAATGAGATTACAAAAAAAAAAAAAAAAAGCATAGGGGTAAAGTGTTTGGACATGAAATTGCAAATTGCGCTTGCTGTAGGTTGAAATACTCCTGGCGACAATACTTTTTCCCCCTCTGTAAAACAGGATCTCGAAGACAGATCCACAATCAGTAAAGACATCGAACGAAAACGTCTCCGCCATTTTATCACATTTTCAGATCTCTTGTCCGTGGATGTGTAGACACAACATTTACAGAATTGCACACATGTTAATCCCTTTTTTTCTGCTTCTGTCAATAATATTGACTTAAGTGTGGCACTGAATGATTTTTTAACTTTGGCTTGCTAATTCGTAATGATTTGGCGTATTTTGTCTTAAGAAGGCAGACTTTCTTGTACCGTTATCATGATAAGTTGTAATCAATTTTTATTACTGTATTGAATATTGAATATGGTCTTTTTGGTAGTTTCTTAAACACGACACACAAAAATGAAGGAGATATTAATCAGCAGCAACGTAACTCCCATACGATTCACAACAGTCTGACCAAGTCATCTGCAAAGCATACACTTGACATTTAACGGCAGACATTAACATCTCTGCATTCTGAATAGTGTTTTACCTCCAGATTTTGCATTTTAAAAGCATCGTTGCTAAGCGCAAATAAATAAAGAAAAGCAACACGATTTCTGCTCTCAAATAAAGATTTCAGTAATTAATTTAATTTTAATGTGATTAACGAAGAATTGGATATGTCCGACATTAAATCGAGAAGTATTCCCTATACATGGAAGGAACTACATAATGACTATATTTGGGCAGATGGTTCTAAACATGATCAAAGAGCATATACCTTTCCTTCAATCATATGTTCAGTAGCAGCATATTGAAGAAAATAACAGGAATCATAACAGTAATCATCGAATTATCTGGTAACCTCACACGCTGCAGTTGTATTTCTCGAATTAAATCATTAGCTGTCATAGAAAAAATTTCATATTGGCATCAAATCGGAGCTATGAAGACTACAATGGTCCTTATATCACGCAGTCATGAGATTAGAATAATACCCGCATTAGAAACTAGCAGGTAATTAACCAGCTTCTAGGCACATCATCGGTCACAACAACACAATCAGGACGTTGTCACCTGTGAGTTGCAGTGGTCTGCTGGGGTGATCGTGGTTTGATAATTGCGGGGTATAGGTTCGATACTCACTCATGGCACCTACTCATGACATTCACGAAAAGATATAATTCATCTATAGTAACGCCAAGTCCAGAATGTTAGGTCGCACAGTGGTTTAGAATCCGCATTAAACACAATATCCATTCACTACCAACAGCGTTAGAGACTGTTTAAATGGCGCCATAACAAAGGCGGCAGCCGCCGAAGGCACAAACTCTGTCGCCAGTAAACTAGCACTAAAAAGTTTATCTCATTTAATTTAGGAATGGTTATTTCGTTCACATTGTTCATATTTAATTTGAAAATGAGACGTTGCAATTTTTGGTCCTCGACTGGAATTCGAATTCAGATCTCTAGCAATGGAACGTATCTGGGTTATAATCCTGGTCCAGCACAAACATATTCCTAATTTAATTTTACGCCCTAGCATGTGCACACTGACCTACCACCGAAAAATGATTTGCATAATTGATGTCTGTTCATGAATTGTCAACAGTAACGATAGCTACCGTTACTGCTAGTGAAGGATCTCACTACTGGTGAGCAAGCAGTTGATAGCTAACGTCTATTTATGGATGGGAAACAGCGACTGTACTTGCCAGGTTCGATTCCCGGGCAAGAAAATCAAATTGTACCCTCATACCATATTGATACAGCTTGCTGCTTGTAAATAAATTCGTTTTCTAACATCTGATTTTATTTAGTGAACAATCCGATAACGTGGTGGGTAGAAAATCCCGTCACAACATTTTAAATCATAGCATTCCAATTTTCAGCACATGAATACTTGGTTACTTGTGAAGGAGAGTATATTAAACGTCTTTCGTGGTTAGTTAACGGGCCGATAATGGTTTTGATATAATAGAAATAATTTCGTCATTTCGTTTCAAGTTCAGGTGAAAACCTTTATATTTCACGTCTCTTTACGGCTAGTCATCATTGATGATCGTTGCCTTGATCAAGCCCCGGGTAGGTGAGAAAGTGTATTTTAGTTAGTAGTGACTACGTCTGCTGGGTTTCTGTCCAGATACAGAACAAAAAATTTCGTCATGTCATTTAGAGTCCAAACATGTGGGCAAATAATTCTTCTAGAATAATTAGTACAGTCACGTTACTGATTATACTCCATTAATATTGAGGTTTCTATAGAGCGTTTACCGCTGTTTATCGCGTTTTCTTTAACTAGTCCTTTAACGACCAGTTTATGCAAAACCCAATCGTCGGTGGGACATTTAGCAGCTGCGGCAAAACCTTATACAGAGGAGAAATACTTCGAACTGTCATAGACCTCTATTAGTCCAGACATTGTCTCAGAATATCTTGTCCATGCAGACATTTACTTTGTTTAAGGATTGCTACA
The DNA here is from genome assembly GCF_021461385.2 of Schistocerca piceifrons. Classification (NCBI taxonomy): domain Eukaryota; kingdom Metazoa; phylum Arthropoda; class Insecta; order Orthoptera; family Acrididae; genus Schistocerca; species Schistocerca piceifrons. The sequence goes on along the minus strand of NC_060144.1, from coordinate 366,039,611 downwards.
TAGTTTATGTGCCATAGTTAGTTGTTTCAGATTGTAATGAGACGGTAACGCTTTTGAAAATCATTGTAACCTGTACAAGCTTTAGGGACTAACTCATCTCTAATTACGTGTTTTTCTAGTTTTTGCAGTATCATGGTGTGATGTGACATTACACTGATTGCCTTAAAGAACGGTATTGTCTAGTGGTCTCTCGTGGTATCCATTTTGTACAGTCGAACGTCTGTACCGCAAAGCGATTAGAGGACCCACTAGACCGCTACGTTATGTTGGTTGCATGCAAATCAGGCGGATCACAATTCAGGTCGTTCGGATACTTTTGCGCATTATAGTACAAGTGAATTTATGGTGGTATAGCCCTTGTTTACTGATCTAAACAATAGGAGTGATATTCGCTCTATTGGGGAGGTAAAATTCGTTATGTATTGTGTTAGGTTCCGTTCGGCCATGAAAACTGTTCCAAGAATACTGAATTTCTGTTTATTCTTTATGGCCCGTTTTCCTTTAGAGAGCATGTAGTCCTCTGATTCAAATGTGCTCTTATCACCGTATCTAGTTTCCTGAAGTGCTAGTATGAGTATGATGCGTCTGTTTAACACTTCCATCAATTGTTTTAACTTCCCCAGTCTTTAGTAAAGTGTTGATGTTCAATGTGACTAGGTGATGTTTCTTCTTAGACAGTGTGCGAGATGTTCTAGGAAGCTCTGACTCTTCCTTAGATGATGTTCTAGGCTCTCCTGAATCCGATGGCCTAGTTGCATCACTGTTTCCAGCGGTCATGGATTGTTTACTTCTTGTAGTACTTTTCCGTTCAGTGTTTACCGTCGTGTCTCGGTTGAAAGTAAATTAGGAAGGAGCGTTAGCCCCTTCATGAGATGTTACATCTGTGACTGAATCGGAAGATGGGTTTTAACAGATTGTGCAATATGGGAACAGACGCCTTTCATAGCCGACCTCTTTGGTAACAGACGCTACTTAATCTTGCAGCCGCCGTCAACATGTAGAGAGACGCTGACGATGTAGCTGCTTGTTGCAAGTCAGACGCGACGTGGAGTTTCGTTGTGCCTGGTGGGTTGCCTCTTCTGCTAGATCCACCGTACTGAGGTCCGTCCTCTCCGCCTTTGCTACCATTGATGTATTACTGTCAGGAGAAATTGACTCGTCCGCCTTCTCTGCCGTTTAGATTAATATCTTCATTCGCCTCAGAAGCCGTTGGTCTTCTTCATCTCAATTCCCACGTTGCTGACTAATTAACTTACTCTCTCCTCTTACTAAGCGAGCAGCTATCAGAAATAGACTGTCCTGCAAATTGTTTTTTTGCGATGATTGCCAATCTGTAATTTTCAGTGATAAGACAAAGAATCTGATATTTCAGTGGTTTTTAGAACTGATTCTATATTAATTTCATGTGTGGAAATTAGCCACTCATTCATGTGCTGTAAGATTAGTTTTGTACTGCCTTATATGAGTAACTGTCTTGTGTGTAATTGTGTTACTATTTCTTTAGATATAAGCACTGGTAGCTTGCTAGTGTTGGTGGTAGAGGGTGTCTAGATGTTGGTACTTACAGTGGAACAAGGTGTAGTCAGAGCTAGTAGCTTTCACCACAAAATAACGCCTGACTTTGTAGTTATCATTTATCTTGAATGATAAGGGCACTGCGCTCAATGTTTTAAATAGTTATATTGTTATCTAGTCACCGCTGTAGGGCAAGATTTAAATTGTTCTGTATTTTACCATGTTCTATTTTTGTTAGGGATATTTTGGGTTTGAATATTCTAGCCCTACTTAAACCTATTGGCCTACAGTGAGTTATATTGTTTGGTTTAGTTACTTAAAATCCTTTGACATTAAATCAATGTTTCACTGAGTCCCACATCTGCACAAACCCGGCCTGAACCCCACTCCACCTAAATCCCATGCTACTGTTTCAATATCTCTACAGTAATTTCCGAGATTAGCCTTCCCATACTGACAGAAAAATGCTACGGTGGATTTTAATTTAGTAATATACACTGCTTGATTTGTGACAATATGCGCAGGTACGCCGTGCCGTTACCTCTGACGGTAAAAGCGTTAACGTCTAAATTAAAAAAAAAAAAAGAACTGGAAGGTCACAGTACCGGAATCTCCTTTTGTACAAATCAAGCACTGGTATAGTAATGTATGTCTTTGCAGGTCTCTAGCTTCCACGGCATTCACAAACAGCGTTCCTCGAATGTTTGTATACGCGCACATGTTGCTTCTGATAGGGATAGATTTCAAAGGGAATGAAACACCTAGTACATGTGTTGAGGGTCGAGTGTTGTTGGTCACAAAACTGTTAGGGCACCTTAATCTCTCTCTCTCTCTCCCTCTCTCTCTCTCTCTCCCCTCCTTTTACGTCCACAGCCGCGTGGGAGTAGCCGAGCGGTCTCAGGCGCTACAGTCATGTGTTTGTCCTTAGGATAATTTTGGTTAAGTAGTGTGTAAGCTTAGGGACTGATGACCTTAGCAGTTAAGTCCCATAAGTTTTCACACACATTTGAACATTGTTTTACGCCCACACGTCGCCACACATCCCTCACAGCCCCACAAGCGCTTCAGTTTTTTACCCAGTCTTGCACGTTTTTCTCTCAGAGAGAGAGAGGGGGGGGGGGGTGAGAGGAAGCAGAACTTCTCTCCTACCAAGAGAGTGGTTTCATGCTGTAGCCAATGAGAAGAGCTGATCATACACGACTGCGGGTCTTCTGCCACGAAAATCATTTTCGTAAATCAGCCCGGACTACCTTTCAAAATTTAAACAATTCCTACTGACTTCCTTTGAGAGTCCAGCAGATTGTTCATGCGTATTGTGCATTGGTTTCCCATTAATTTTTATTGGGGGCTATTATTTAGCTTATGGACCAGTTTTGAAAGAAATATCCCATAGCAAATCTACAGCAAATATTGCGTAGTTTCGCTCAGTAAATGCAAAGGAACAGTATTATACAAGGAAGTCAGGCTTTCCATAACTTTCTTGGTTGTGTGTTAGATACAAGACGTAGTTTTGAGGGACTATTATCTTTTGGTTCTAAAACAGTAGACAACATTAACATTGCATCAGCAGTAATACCATTTGACGATCTTGGATCAATATGTACTGGATTTTAAGATCTATTTTCACCATGCTTAAGATGTTTAAATAGTTATATGGATCACATTCAAAAGTCTTCTGCAGCATCTCGTTACTTTGGAGCTAGACCACAGCCACTAACATTGCGACAAGACTGCAGGTTGAATTAGATTAATCTACATCTACATGACTACTCTGCTAATAGCATTTAAGTGCCTGGGAGAGGGTTCGTCAAACCACTTCCAGACTATTTCTCTGCCGTTACACTCTCTAACAGTCCGCAGGAAAAGTCAACAGTTAAACTTTCTGTGCGAGTTCTGATTCTTCTTTTTTTTTTATTACAATGATAATTTATCCCTGTGTAGATGTCAACAAAATATTTACGTATTCGGAGGAAAACCTTGGAGATTGGCATTTCGTGAAAAACATTCTTCACAACAAAAGACGCCTTTTTTTTTTAAACGATTACCACTCCAACTTGCGTATCGTTTCCGTAATACTCTCTCCACGACTTCGCGATAATGCAAAAGACGTGCTCCTTTTTTTTTTCAACTTCTTCGATTTCCTTCATCAATCCATTGTGATAGGGTCCCCACATGACACGGAAATACTCTAGCAAAGGACGGACGAGATTAGTGTACGCCGTCTCCTTAGTCTATCTGTTGCGTCTTCTAAGTCTTCGGCCAATAAAACACAGTCTTTGGTTAGCATCAACACATCCAAACATCCATGACATCAAGACAATGGACAAAATCATTCGTGCTCTTACTCAAACAACCATAACTGCACATTTAGTGATTGATGTCTATTAAGTGACCAGAAATTCTCCAAAAGTTATTTGTCCGCAAAATATTTGCACTGGTATTAGACGAACAGTCACACCAAATTATGGTTATTAGCACCTCATTCCAATTGTACAGATGTAACAGACTGCCATGCGGAATTGCTTGTGAACCAGCAATTTTCCAACTGTTTTCGGAGAAGCTGATTCACAAGAATCCGAATGTGGTAGACTATCTGGACGATACCCTAGTGACGCTACAAGAGAGCAACATCTTGGAAGCTTACGTTTGCTATTCAAGACACTACAACTAATTGACTGCATTGCGAGCTACAGAAGTGTGAATTCTTTCAAGAGCAAGTGGAGTACTTGTGACGTAAAGGATTGCAACCAACTCAGCAACACATGAAAGCCATAAAAAAAATCAAGAGTCTACCAGTTTAAAAGAATTCAGATATTTTCTTGACAAAATCAGCTACGGTGCCGAATTAATACCAAACACCGCGCAGATCACCCGACCATTGGAATTACTCCTGGCATTCTGATGTGGGAACCATAGGGGATGACTTGAGTCACGGCTTATACTGATTGAGAGAACTCTGATGCCCAGCGATATGTCACAGACATCGTTTGTCCTCATGTGTTACCTCTCATACGTCAGTATCTTGGTGAAATTTCCAGCAGGGCAATGCTCATATTCAAGTGGAACATATCTCTGGATATGCGTGATACTGAGGTTGAAACATCCTCTTATAAAAATTTATGAATTACTTTGCTGATAAACCTCTTACGTTTTTTATTTTCGAACAGCTGAACAAAACTCGACGTACTCAGACATTTCTCTCTTTACTTATTCTGATCATTACTAAAATGACACACAATATTTTTTTAGCGCAACGCAATCTGACCTTCAATAATCCCTACAAATTAATTGCCCTGACTAACAATAACCTATACCTTTCATGAATCACTTACCTCACAAAAATCTTCGTTACTCGAACTACTGCAATACAGCGAGCGCCAATACTGCCAGCTGAAAAAAGATTCTAACTACTGAAGGTACTAACTACTGATAGGCATAGTTGGCAAATGAAAGATTTTGATAGAGAACAAACAATGTATTTACCTTAATAATGTTCAAAAGTCATATATATATCAGTTCATGATGTCCAATATTACAAATTTACTCTTTCTGATGGACACACGTCCTGACCGTCCGCTCTCAAAATTCTGCTATCTCTCTCCCCACATCTACCACTGCTGGCGGCTCACCTCCAACTGCGCAACGCTACGCGCTGTTCACATCCAACTGCCCAACACAACAATAGCAATATTCCAACAATGCAAATCAGCCACAGACTGTACGCAGCACAGTTAGTGATTTTCATACAGAGCGCTACGTGGCGTTACCAACATAAAAACCTGAACAGCCTACTTACAAGGTACTCCAATGGGTAGCAAGATCCTCATATCTGTCCTCGATAGAACATGTTTAGGACCACCTCCAATGTCCACCACTGTATCCACCTACAACAGTTGAGGAGCAGCTTGCATCAGGAGAGAATACAAAGTAATCAGCGCATCCACTCAGGCCAGAGGGACTGCAACGTCGTTTCTGATAAGTGGGCTCACACTCTGAAGTGTTTTGGAAATTTCACTAGATTCTATTATCACTACAATAACATCATATATCCTCTCAACTCTACGTTAAAAAAATTGCTTTGCTGCCAGCTATTTTATGTTTTTGGACAACGGACGAAAGATTTTTGTTGCTGCATATAGAACTACTTTCTGAACGTACATGACGTCGTGGATGGACACAAAATATTACTTTGGCTGCTCGCATTTGTGCAGTCGGTACCTTCTTTCTAACAAGGGAACCTCCCCATCGCACCCCCCTCAGATTTAGTTATAAGTTGGCACAGTGGATAGGCCTTGAAAAACTGAACACAGATCAATCGAGAAAACAGGAAGAAGTTTTGTCGAACTATGAAAAAATAAGCAAAATATACAAATTGAGTAGTCGATGTGTAACATAAGCTACATCAAGGACAATGTGATACGAGGAGCGCCGTGGTCTCGTGGTTAGCGTAAGCAACTGTGGTAAGAGAGGACCTTGGCTTAAGTCTTCCCTCGAGTAAACATTTAAATTTTTTCTTTTCTAGCAATTGACGTGTGTCAATTATCAAAGTTCAGGCACTCACACAATCAACTTCGCTCTCGAAAATTCCAGGACATGTTCAGATTTGCTTGGACATATGCAGGATTTGACGGTCTACACAAGGAAAAAATTGGAAAACGTTAAAAACATATGTTTTGACAGAGCACAAGGAAAACTGTGTGACTGTGAAACTGTTGCATTCATTTGTTGCAGTTTATGTGACAAACTCTTATGTTTTCATCACTTTTTTGGGAGTTATTATCACATCCACAAGAAAACCTAAATCGGGCAAGGTAGAAGAATCTTTCTACCCACTCGCCAAGTAAACAAGTTATGTGGGTCGACAACATATTCCTGTCATGTGACGCACATGCCGTCACCAGTGTCGTATAGAATATATCAGACGTGTTTTCCTGTGGAGGAATCGGTTGACCTATGACCTTGCAATGAAATGTTTTCGGTTCCCATTGGAGAGGAACGTACTTTCGTCTACTAATCACACGGTTTTGCGGTGCGGTCGCAAAACACAGACACTAAACTTATTACAGTGAACAGAGACGTCAATGAACGAACTGACAGATCATAACTTTGCGAAAATAAATAAAGTAAAATTTTCACCCGAGGGAAGACTTGAACCAAGGGCCCCTCGTTCCGCAGTTGTTCACGCTAACCACGGGACCACGGCGCTCCTAAACTGACCCTCTCCTTGATGTTGCTTATCTTGCACATGGACTACTCAGTTTATATATTTTACTTGGTTTTTCTATAGTTCCACACAACTTCTTCGTGTTTTCTCGATTGATCTGTGTTCAGTTTTTCAAGGCCTGTCCACTGTGCCAACTTATAACTAAATCTGAGGGGGGTGCGATGGGGAGGTTTCTTTGTAAGCAGCGAGTTAGCCCAGAAAATTATTTCATAAGAAATTATTAGCTGGAAATATGCAAAATATGTCAGGATCTTAATTCTTCCGTTTCCATACTTATAAATTATACGAATAGCAAAAGTAGCTTAAGTTAATTGTTGAGAAAATTACTAACATGCTTCTTCCACTGAAAGTTTTCATCAGTATGTACACACGTAAAAATTTGGAACATTCTATTCTATTTACTGACTCCTTCTCACGTTTTTCAAAATTGAGGGAGGGTTAATTTTCAGCGTCTGCAAAAAGTACCAATTCTTCTTGTCGAATGTTAAGTGAAAAGTCATTAACATACTGTATACCAGGTGTCTCTCCTGTGAGTCGCCAGACGCATTTTCTCAGCTCTTTCGGGAGATACTTGCAATTTCATTTTCGCAGTGTGTAGCTGGAGTCAGTCAAAACAAATACTGCTCATTGCGTCTTTTATGCACTCCCGGTGTCAACAGAAAGCGTCGGTTTGGTTCCCGTTAAAAGAGTAAATTACGTTTGAATCAAAATTTTACCTACACATTAGAGAGGCTTCCCAAATTAGTCTAGTGTTACCCGTTTGTATTAACAGAGACAGTAAAACACAAAAAATAAACAGCAATCCAGCAGCAAGTCAGTAGCCTGCATGCTTGCCGGTGTTGGTCAGCGCGGGTCAGAATACTGGTGTCACTGCTGGAGTGAGGTTATTTTCCGAGTTTTACTGTCTCTCTTAGGACATATCGATAAAACAAATATAGCAGTACATTAATCTGGGACCGCTCTATCGAATGGGCATGAAAAATTCCGCTTTAAAATTCATCTATGTAATGGGAAACAAACTGACGCTTTCCTTCAACACTGGGCGTCGCATGAAAGACGAGCACTGTTTATTTGGGGCTTAAACACCAGAGAGAACGCGCCTGACGGCTCCTCGGAGAGACAACCTTTATAAGAACCAGGAATGAACCCAAAATGGAGCCCTGTGAGACTCCCTTTGCGATTTCTCCCCTGTCACTGAACTTTTCTATGCTTCTAACACTGAATAATCAGTGATAAAATCTGCTACATTGATGGTGAGTAACACTTGACATCCCGTCAAGAAAAACAATTGTTTGTATTATTAAGCACAAATTTTTGCATTCTGTTTTTTAAGTTTGATTCAAACATGCTGTATGTAAAGCTATAAATTCCAATAAAACTTGAGTTTTTATAAGACAATAACACGGTCTATGCAATCAAATGCCTTGGAAAGATAACAAAAATTACCAAGTGGTGGTATACCAAGTGGCGGTATTTCATTATTTAAGGCTTGAGGTATTTCGTGACTAAATGGGTAAATAGCACTCTCAGATGAGCTACTCTTTTGGAATAAAACTGCGATATGCTAAGTAAGTTGTTTGTATCTAAGTGTGAGATTAGTCTTGATTACATTACTTTTTCAAATATTTTGGAAGAAGATCCCCTTAAGGAAACTGAACGATAATTGTTTAAAATCTTTTGAGACCCGGGACAAGGAACGGGATTTAACGAAAACACGTGGAAAGGTAGCCCAATTTGGTGACTGATTTACCATTAATGTAAGAAAAACATATGGAAGGGTGGCACAACTTGATAGATTATTTACCATTCCCAAACAGTTACTTTTTATTAATAACAATTCTATTATAAGCTAAGATTCTTACCAAATTCATACAAATAGTTGACGTTTTTAAATTAATATCACAATACATAAGGACATTTGCATCGTACATAAAATTACTAATGGTACTAGAAGAACATGTCAACTGTGCAATATAATGGTGGGCCGATTACAAAAGGTAGACTGATTAAATGAACCTGCGGTGGCACTCTATCAGGGCGACTATCATCACAACTGTGGGTTAATCCCACAACAGGACTTGAATATAAGTTCAACAAACGTTAAGTAAAAGACATTAAAATGCATACATCTCCACTGCAACAGTAAGCTCCAGGCCTACTCCAAGGCAAGAAATTAGATACAAGTACATGTAATGGTGGTATCCAATGTCCTTTAGCTCTTCACCATTTGAAGGTATACAATCACTTTAAATTTTTTTTTTACTGACAATACTAGGGAGTATAGAGCAAGTGACGACACTTTGGTGTCATAAGACAATATTATTCTGCTTTTACGCAGACAAGATACAGCAAAGGTGGCAAAATGCTACCCACGTGTAAAACCCGAAGCAAACAATACTACTTCAGTGATTAGCAACAAGGCGGTTACACGTAAATCAAGTTAAGTACTTAAATAAACTACCGGGCCCCTAAAACACTATTAAAATGGTAATGACACTTAAACCCCTATTTTTTAAAGAAATCGAGAAACTTAGTGCTCAGTTGCCCAAAGGCTTCCATCATACGCCCACAAGGACCTTACAATAATAGAAACGCTGAGTGAATTACTTCCGCAAAATTACTAGAGCTAAGTATTGATCCTGCGACAACCCCGGCGCTGCACGATACCAAAAAAATAACAATAAACTGCTCAACTTGAGGCTGGAACGGGAGATCCGCAAAAGCGCGTGTGACGTGCCAACACCTAGGCCTCGTGCGATAACTGGAAAGCCACCAAAGAAGATGGACCCGGACCACCAATACAGCAACCCGGCAATCGCTGACGATACAAGGCTGTAAACATATACCAAACAACAAACAGCAAACAGGTTGATAGAAATTAACACACACAGCAATACTTACCGGTCAATTAAAGATTATTTTCAAAGAAACCAGTTAAACATCAGTGTAACAGCAGCCCTTTCATAAACATGGCAAGATAACCTTCCTGGCAATACCAAGAAACAATATACAAAGTCGTTTAAGATATACCTTTACTTGGCTAAGGAGGCCAGTAGCTTCAGGACTCCATGTAGGATCGGATAATATTGCCCTCCCACTCGCAGCTAATTCACTGATGCATTTTGTAACCAGGTTGCATGCGACAAGAGCCACATCTTGCCCTCTAAACTCGCTGGTAGCAACGGTCAACACTGCAAGATAACGCGGACCCCGTGTGGCGCAACGGTCAACGGTTTCAACTCGCTGCAATCGCCAGGACGCCGAAGACTCTGGCACATCCGTACAGCTTCTTGTCCCACACACCAGTCACTACCACACAGTCCCAGAGAGAGCACATAAACAAGCGAGTATGATACGATGAGGGCCAGAATCGATGGAAACGCGCACGAGTGGCGCCAGTAGGATGGCGCGCGCAGCCTCTCAGAAGCCGCCACAGCTCATCTTTCTTGTCACCTTCCTTATGAAGAGATTTTGCAATTGTTTATTTTAACATGTGTGGAAAAGTTCCCTGTGCCGGTGGTGCCTTACATGTGTCACTAAGGACATTACTTATTAAGTCTGTACAATTGTTGGTGCTACTTATAGTTGTTTGAAGTTTTGTGGAATGACATATTTAATAAACTCTCTCGCTTCTTCATCTGAACCAAACCTCCGGCACCGTAACCACTGGGGGATGACACTCACGGAGGCGCCCGCTACACGGTACGGCCACTGGCCTGGCGCCGCGCGAGGCGCTTAGGACAGACCGCTCCGGGGTGCGACCTGAAGAGAACAGTCAACTCCCCACTACGGATCTACTCCTGGCTAACGCTGTAGCGCCCGTGGTTGAGCGTACATGTTGACTTTCCCGGCTAAAACCTGTGACAGATGAGGCTCTTTATCTTCGATGCATGCTCCAAATTCCCATGTAGTTCGAATATCACTGTAAGGTACACTACTGGCCATTGAAATTGCTACACCAAGAAGAAATGCAGATGATAAACAGGTATTCATTGGACAAATATATTATATTAGAACTGACATGTGATTACATTTTCACGCGATTTGGGTGCATAAATCCTGAGAAATCGTTACCCAGAACAACCAACTCTGGCCGTAATAGCGGTCTTGATACGCCTGGACTTTGAGTCAAACAGAGCTTGGATGGCGTGTACAGGTACAGCTGCCCATGCAACACTATACGACAGTTCATCAAGAGTAGTTAAAAAATGGTTCAAATGGCTCTGAGCGCTATGGGACTTAACATCTATGGTCATCAGTCCCCTAGAACTTAGAACTACTTAAACCTAACTAACCTAAGGACATCACACAACACCCAGTCATCACGAGGCAGCATCAAGAGTAGTGACTGGCGTATTGTGACGAGCCAGTTGCTCGGCCACTATTGACCAGACATTTTCAATTGGTGAGAGATCTGGAGAAGGTGCTGCCCAGGACAGCAGTCGAACTTTTTCTGTATCCAGAAAGGCCCGTACAGGACCTGCAACATGCGGTCGCGCATTATCCTGCTGAAATGAAGGGTTTCGCAGGGGTCGAATGAAGGATAGTGCCACGGGTACTAACACATCTGAAATGTAACTTCCACTGTTCAAAGTGCCGTCAGTGCGAACAAGAGGTGACCGAGACGTGTAACCAATGGCACCCCATACCATCAAGCCGGCTGATACGCCAGTATGGTCATGACGAATACACGCTTCCAATGTGCGTTCGCCGCGATGTCGCCAAACACGGATGCGACCGTCATGATGCTGTGAACAGAACCTGGATTCATCCGAAAAAATGACCTTTTACCATTCGTGCACCCAGGTTCGTTGTTGAATACACTATCGCAGGCGATAGCGTCTGTGATGCAGCGTCAATGGTAACCGGAGCCATGGTCTCCGAGCTGATAGTCCATGTTGCTGCAAACGCCGTCGAACTGTTCGTGCAGATGGTTGTTGTCTTGCAAACGTCCCCATCTGTTGACTCAGAGATCGAGACGTGGCTGCACGATCCGTTACAGCCATGTGGATAAGATGCCTGTCATCTCGACTGCTAGCCATACGAGGTCGTTGGAATCCAGCACGGCGTTCCGTATTACCATCCTGAACCCACCGATTCCATATTCTGCTAACAGTCTTTGGATCTCGACCAACGCGAGCAGCAATGACGCGATACGATAAACCGCAATCGCGGTAGGCTACAATCCGATCTTTATCAAAGTCGGAAACGTGATGGTACGCATTTTTCCTCCTTATACGAGGCATCACAACAACATTTCACCAGGCAACGCCGGTCAACTGCTGTTTGTGTATGAGAAATAGGTTGGAAACTTTCCTGATGTCAGCACGTTGTAGGTGTCGCCACCGGCGCCAACCTTGTGTGAATGCTCTGAAGACCTAATCATTTGCATATCACAGCATCTTCTTCCTGTCGGTTAAATTTCGCGTCTGTAGCACGTCACCTTCGTGGTGTAGCAATTTTAATGGCCAGTATTGTGAAAAAAAGATACATTTACACTGTAACCGAATATGACCTTCAGCAGGGCATGTAGGAGGTATGTCTCTGTAACACAAGCTATTCTATATGTAGTATTTCTGGCTTAGTGAGCCAACATCTGAGGCTACAAGAAGCTGTTCCCAGAGCAGTGATGACGAAAGAAGTATATAGATGACGAAATGTGGTGTGAGGCACCTGTGACAGATGCTAGATTCGGTACCATTCCCGTGAGAACGACCGCCTGCATAATGCTACTGCTCTGTGATTGGCTGCTGTGTTCGGAGCAAGGGTGCCAAAACGTTAAAGTATAGTTATTATTATTAGCTAAACTACTCATTGGAATGACTTCACTTTTTAATATAAATATCTCTCAACAGCTGTCTATCAATCAGTAATTTTAGAATTATTAAAAACAATTTAAATCAAAAACAAAAGACTAACGAAATTGCAGACGACACACTTCGGAAGCGTTCGGGCCACGCCCTTTCTGGTATGGCGCGCGAAGTGTTTCTGGCTGTTCGTCACTCTGGATTAAGCAGTCGAGAAGAAGAGACAGCCGGCCGGTGTGGCCGAGCGGTTCTAGGCGCTACAGTCTGGAACCGCGCGACCGCTACGGTCGCAGGTTCGAATTCTGTCTCGGCCATGGATGTGTGTGATGTCCTTAAGTTAGTTAGGTTTAAGGAGTTCTACGTTCTAGGGGACTGATGACCTCAGAAGTTAAGTCCCATAGTGCTTAGAGCTATTTGAACCAAGAACAAACATGTCTGTCGTAGGATGTGTTTCTAATTTTTATTTAAGTTCCTGTGCGTCACTCTGGATTAGGCAGTCGAGACGTACGGTCATGTTGTCTGTGGCAGGATGGTCGCCGAAGTGGCGTCAAATCGAAAGACCTGCACCAGGCGAACGGTCTACCCGACGGGAGGCCCTAGCCACACGACATTTCCATTTTTTGTGGCAGGATGTGTTTCCCAGTATTCAGTATTAAAAGATTCACTCCGGTAGTCATGAGGCACAGACACGTGCCACAAATAGTGTAAAGATACATTTTCGTAAACATTGTGTTTGATCATGTACTTTGTTGTATCAGTAGGTGTTGTATTAAGATCATGTAGTCTTCTCGTGTGGCTATATTAAAATATGCGAGTGGCATCCCAAAGAAGTGATGCATTATTTCAGAACAGAAACTCGCTAAAAGTCAGTTTCAGCCTCAAGATACAGAACCTACGACCTGCGTGCTGTTTTCTGCGCTGGGGACATCAACTTGAAGACAGCAGCTTAGTGAACTATAACAGAACCTTCGTATTCCACACAGCGCAGTGGAAACAACTAGGCACCTCACGTGTACTGCATGCACAGAACAAATGTGCTCAGTGACACGTCATCTGCAGTAATGCAGAGGAGGTAAAGGAGGATGATCGTTATTAATACCAACAATCAATTCATTCCTCCTTTCTTGCCGTATATATCTCGTCGCACTGTACTGCCAGTCTCCTCCCCCCCCCCCTCCCCTCCCCTGCCCACACGAATGACAAAATTTTAAGACTTTCTTGAGACTGAGCTGCGTATCTTTATCAGTTTAGATTTAAATTTCAAACAACAAACACAGCATCAAAGTAATCATAAACACGAGAGGAAGGACAAGTTACGTTAAAAATCTGGAGTGCTAGGAACATAACTCAGAGGCAAGGAAGTGAAAGGCGTTTCTTTTTTTGCACTTCTTTTGTATCTTTTATAATACGAAAACTGCAGTTTCTGCCAAGTAACCCTAATGTATTTCTTTTCCCGCCTAAGCCGTTTAGCTTGAAAGCATGGATTGTTCTTTCGAATACCTTGTGTGGGTCAAAGAAAACCCTTTACTTACTCTGACACGTAGCAATACCAACCCTTGAAAGTTTGCCTCTCTTGCATGTTTGGTGACGTAAAGAGGTCCCCCAATCTAAAGTTTGGCGAATCACGAGGCATCCTGCTGCATTCGGGCAACTTGCCAAAACAGCATGTAGTTCACCGGACAATTTTGCGCTGCCGGATTAGCCACAATGGCGAGCGACACCTTTCGTCCTCACGAAGTCGGGTCTCCAGTTTGAACAAGAGACAGATTTCGGTATGGGAGCTACGTCCCTGTCGTGGATGGGAAAGCATGTCTTCCTAGTGGATAGATTTAGAATGTCGCCATGCATGTATTAAGCCAGGAATCCCGTAAACTTGACAGCATCAGCACTTTCTTGTTCTAGTTATTATTATCCCTTTTTTTCTTTTTACGTGTGAAATTCATTTAATATTGAGTTGCGTTGCATTAGCATCCAAGCTTTGTCCGTTAGATCCCATGCATTCGATTACCACGTTAAGTAAATTCATCCCCTTTTCACACATTTGCTTCGCCTTTAGCAAATGTATGATTTAGTATTTTGCGAGTGTAATGAATATTTTCTAACTATTAATTTTTCGGAAGACATGGTTTGTTGCTTTGCTACCGATTTTAAATCAACGTGGTGAGTGGTTAGTTTTAGTATTGCTTAACAGAACATTGACCATACGTTGCTATGGAACCCATCACGTGTACTGTAGTAAGTTACAGATTGCGTTATGAGTGCTCCAGTGATTTACCTAACATGTGGAAGGCATCCTCCTTTTGTATTCTTCTTTCCTTGTAGCGAGGTATTTTCATGTTTATCTTCAATACCGGTTGCTCGCTAATCCACCCCATTTCTTTGTAATCACTAACGTGATTTTCTCGTAGTAATGGTGAGGCTCTATCATTCCTCCGTTTTCCACACTCGTTTTCTTGTTGAGAGACTTGCCTGCTTAAAAAGTGTGCATACAGATGTAATGTTAAATTGTGGTAGGTTAATCACGTTCCGTTTGCAATAAATGTTGAAGTTTGCCGTAATAAATTAATGTTCGAAATTCCATCTTTTAATGACATATAACCACAAAAAAACCGTAGACGTAACATGTGAAATGGCAAAAAACCTTTTATGGCATCCGTTTTTTTTTTTTTTTTTTTTTGTCGTCAGTCTACTGACTGGTTTGATGCGGCCCGCCACGAATTCCTTTCCTGTGCTAACCTCTTCATCTCAGAGTAGCACTTGCAACCTACGTCCTCAATTATTTGCTTGACGTATTCCAATCTCTGTCTTCCTCTACAGTTTTTGCCCTCTACACCATGTACTATGGAAGTCATTCCCTCATGTCTTAGCAGATGTCCTATCATCCTGTCCCTTCTCCTTATCAGTGTTTTCCACATATTCCTTTCCTCTCCGATTCTGCGTAGAACCTCCTCATTCCTTACCTTATCAGTCCACCTAATTTTCAACATTCGTCTATAGCACCACATCTCAAATGCTTCGATTCTCTTCTGTTCCGGTTTTCCCACAGTCCATGTTTCACTACCATACCTGTACAATGCTGTACTCCAGACATACATCCTCAGAAATTTCTTCCTCAAATTAAGGCCGGTATTTGATATTAATAGACTTCTCTTGGCCAGAAATGCCTTTTTTGCCATAGCGAGTCTGCTTTTGATGTACTCCTTGCTCCGTCCGTCATTGATTATTTTACTGCGTAGGTAGCAGAATTTCTTAACTTCATTGACTTCGTGACCATCAATCCTGATGTTAAGTTTCTCGCTGTTCTCATTTCTACTACTTCTCATTACCTTCGTCTTTCTCCGATTTACTCTCAAACCATACTGTGTACTCATTAGACTATTCATTCCGTTCAGCAGATCATTTAATTCTTCTTCACTTTCATTCAGGATAGCAATGTCATCAGCGAATCGTATCATTGATATCCTTTCACCTTGTGTTTTAATTCCACTCCTGAACCTTTCTTTTATTTCCATCATTGCTTCCTCGATGTACAGATTGAAGAGTAGGGGTGAAAGGCTACAGCCTTGTCTTACACCCTTCTTAATACGAGCACTTCGTTCTTGATCGTCCACTCTTATTATTCCCTCTTGGTTGTTGTACCTATTGTATATGACCCGTCTCTCCCTATAGCTTACCCCTACTTTTTCCAGAGTCTCGAACAGCTTGCACCATTTTATATTGTCGAACGCTTTTTCCAGGTCGACAAATCCTATGAAAGTGTCTTGATTTTTCTTTAGCCTTGCTTCCATTATTAGCCGTAACGTCAGAATTGCCTCTCTCGTCCCTTTGCTTTTCCTAAAGCCAAACTGATCGTCACCTAGCGCATTCTCAATTTTCTTTTCCATTCTTCTGTATATTATTCTTGTAAGCAGCTTCGATGCATGAGCTGTTAAGCTGAATGTGCGATAATTCTCGCACTTGTCAGCTCTTGCCGTCTTCGGAATTGTGTGGATGATACTTTTCCGATAGTCAGATGGTATGTCGCCAGACTCATATATTCTACACACCAACGTGAATAGTCGTTTTGTTGCCACTTCCCCCAATGATTTTAGAAATTCTGATTGAATGTTATCTATCCCTTCTGCCTTATTTGACCGTAAGTCCTCCAAAGCTCTTTTAAATTCCGATTCTAATACTGGATCACCTATCTCTTCTAAATCGACTCCTGTTTCTTCTTCTATCACATCAGACAAATCTTCACCCTCATAGAGGCTTTCAATGTATTCTTTCCACCTATCTGCTCTCTCCTCTGCATTTAACAGTGGAATTCCCGTTGCACTCTTAATGTTACCACCGTTGCTTTTAATGTCACCAAAGGTTGTTTTGACTTTCCTGTATGCTGAGTCTGTCCTTCCGACAATCATATTTTTTTCGATGTCTTCACATTTTTCCTGCAGTCATTTCGTCTTAGCTTCCCTGCACTTCCTATTTATTTCATTCCTCAGCTACTTGTATTTCTGTATTCCTGATTTTCCCGGAACTTGTTTGTACTTCCTCCTTTCATCAATCAACAATTCTTCTGTTACCCATGGTTTCTTCGCAGGTACCTTCTTTGTACCTATGTTTTCCTTCCCAACTTCTGTGATGGCCCTTTTTAGAGATGTCCATTCCTCTTCAACTGTACTGCCTACTGCGCTATTCCTTATTGCTGTATCTATAGCGTTAGAGAACTTCAAACGTATCTCGTCATTCCTTAGTACTTCCGTATCCCACTTCTTTGCGTATTGATTCTTCCTGACTAATGTCTTGAACTTCAGCCTACTCTTCATCACTATTATATTGTGATCTGAATCTATATCTGCTCCTGGGTACGCCTTACAATCCAGTATCTGATTTCGGAATCTCTGTCTGACCATGATGTAATCTAATTGAAATCTTCCCGTATCTCCCGGCCTTTTCCAAGTATACCTCCTCCTCTTGTGATTCTTGAACAGGGTATTCGCTATTACTAGCTGAAACTTGTTACAGAACTCAATTAATCTTTCTCCTCTTTCATTCCTCGTCCCAAGACCATATCCTTCTGTAACCTTTTCTTCTACTCCTTCCCCTACAACTGCATTCCAGTCGCCCATGACTATTAGATTTTCGTCCCTCTTTACATACTGCATTACTCTTTCAATATCCTCATACACTTTCTCTATCTGTTCATCTTCAGCTTGCGACGTCGGCATGTATACCTGAACTATAGTTTCGGTGTTGGTCTGCTGTCGATTCTGATTAGAACAACCCGGTCACTGAACTGTTCACAGTAGCACACCCTCTGCCCTACCTTCCTATTCATAACGAATCCTAGACCTGTTATACCATTTTCTGTTGCTGTTGATATTACCCGATACTCATTTGACCAGAAACCTTGTCTTCCTTCCACTTCACTTCACTGACCCCTACTATATCTAGATTGAGCCTTTCCAGATTTTCTAGTTTCCCTACCACGTTGAAGCTTCTGACATTCCACGCCCCGACTCGTAGAACGTTATTCTTTCGTTGATTATTCAATCTTTTTCTCATGGTAACCTCTCCCTTGGCAGTCCCCTCCCGGAGATCCGAATGGGGGACTATTCCGGAATCTTTTGCCAATGGAGAGGTCATCATGACACTTCTTCAATTACAGGCCACATGTCCTGTGGATACACGTTACGTGTCTTTAATGCAGTGGTTTCCATTGCCTTCTGCATCCTCATGTCGTTGGTCGTTGCTGATTCTTCCGCCTTTAGGGGCAATTTCCCACCCCTAGGACAAGAGAGTGCCCTGAACCTCTATCTGCTCCTCCGCCCTCTTTGACAAGGCCGTTAGCAGAATGAGGCTGACTTCTTATGCCGGAAGTCTTCGGCCGCCAATGCTGATTAATTATCAAAATTTAGGCAGTGGCGGGGATCGAACCCGGGACCGAAGACGTTTTGATTATGAATCAAAGACGCTACCCCTAGACCACGGGTCCCACTGGCCTCCGTAATGTGAACAAATAAGTGCATAAAAATAGGATGTGGTTTTCGTAAGGTCGTCACGGATCTCGTGTTGTTGTGGCTACTGTTTTGCTAAATTAATTGCATTTCAAGATCCTTTCCGACGTACGAAATACTAGTTGAATATTATTCCTTCTAGTAAAGGAAGCATCGCGTATAATAGCTAGATATGAAATAAAATTCTGTTTGATGTGGTGAAAGAGGACGCTTGCTTTTGGAAGGTTATAACTGTACATTTATTTCTTGAGATCATTCTATGGAGGCAGTCCTCCTCATCCGCTCCCCGGAATATCGAATTTCGATCAAATAATATCTTGTGCACAACTACACGCTTTACATTTCCTTAAAATAAAGCTTTAAATTAAAATAAAGAGCATCTACTAAATGGTGTCACAATAATTACTCAGCTGTTAATCTGCTTTTAAGAAGTCATAGGCTAGTGGTAACAAATTGTCAAATCAGTTTACCAACGATCACTGTCGTGAATAGTGAGCCAGTGACCCCAAGTTGCAGTAATTAATTGATCGTCTCTTTCAATAAATCACAGCAGTACTTAAAACCTCTTTTAAAATCTGAATAAAAGGCATTTTGAACAATCTTTAAAATCAACATGTAACAACAAAACTAAGGCGTATCCCAATACAAGCTCGTGCAAGACTGACAGATAACATTTCACATTTCCGCTGATACACATTCCAGAGTTTACAGTGCCAGAACAACTGTCGTTACATATGCATCCACATACATTGCTCGACCGCGATTGCAGTCTGCCACAATCAGAGCGCACTTCCGTGCCACACCGTCTATACTACGTTTATCATGAGAATAAACCTGATATAAACATTGCACCATGTATTCTTCCGTGTTTGCTTGAATCTCATTGGATTTCGTTTCATGGGGAGCGGAAGCCAAGCTGTATCCAGTGCAGTCAACTACGATAATAAGGCTACGTTTTATGCTGTGTTACATGCACATAAACTGAGTGATAATACGGGACAACAGCTGTATCGGCGTATTGAAGTGAGAGCACTGGCCAGCCAGCTGGTCCATCTAACCTGCAATGATGTGAGCAGTTGCTTTTCAGACTAAAAAGAGACGAGCAAAGAACCAATCGAATGTCATTTGATTTTTAAAGAAAATGAAACAGCATTCCTCGAAGCTCCAGCACTGCAGGGCGCTACTGAGCTGACCAGACGGAAAGCATAAAATGCTCTCGTTCTCGCCTAACGTACTATTCTAATCACAAACAAGGTTGATGGAAATTATTAACTTAAGAACAGGATCATTTCTCTGAGCAAGCTTTGTGTGATGCAAAAGCATGCTGCAGGGATTTTACGGTAATGTTGAGCGCTGAAGCCACTGAAGGTATTAATTACAGTCAGTCGCCTGGTTATCTCTCAGTAGCTTCCTTATCCGAATCCGCCAAATACATTTCAGTTCTGGAACTTTCATCTGCTACGTTGATGACGATTCGATCAACAACACAATCCACGAAGCTACCCAGGCGCAACACTCTCTCCTCTTCTTTTATGATGTGTGGTTGTATATCCTGCCAGCGTTCGGCAGTGACATGTGAAAAAGTTCCGTGCATTAGTTTCAGTACGTCTGGGGCCTTAACAGTATTGTTATTTCTCACGAAAAATCCTTTAGCTTGGCTCCAGATCAGTTGGGTTCATATTGTAATGATACAGTGGCAAATGTAAAGAAGCAGCATTTGTATGGCGTGCTCGATGCTGTGAAAATGATTGTTTATCATGTTTCTACGACACATCACTGATATACGTGAGACTACATTTGTATTTCAAATTGAATTAAAAAAAAGAAAATATCAAAGGGAAAATTGAACCAACGAGCCACGAACTGCACCAGATAATCATCCAGCGGTGATGGCAGTTGGAGGTGAACAGCCAGCAGTGATGGAATTTGGGAGTGAGTAGTCAGCAGTGATGGAGGTTAGAGGTTAATGATTAGCAGTGTTGGACGTTTGCAGTATTCGCGAACGGACGATCTAGACGTGTCCGACTTGCAGATTGAATATTATTCATTATTATATAATTTTTGAACTGGATGTCACGGTCGATTGTGTTTTTTTTTGAACTGGATGTCACATTATTAAGGTAAAAATACATTGTTTTCTTTGCAACAAAATCTTTCCTTTGCTAACCACATGCCTGTCAGTAGTTACAGCCTTCGATAGTTAGAATCTTGTATTTATCTGGCAGTATCGGTGCTTGCGGCATTGCTGTAGTACGGGTAATGAAGGAAAAGTTTGAGTTCTATTTGTCAGGGTAAATTCTGTAGGTCAGTGTTGAAATGATAAAGACAAGCAAAGAGACACTTGCATTCAATTTCACTCAGCAGTTTAAGAACATCGAGTAAGCATTCAGCAGTTTAAGTAAAATTATTTTAATTAAGAAGTTTCGTATTTACTGTCAGGCTTAATCTGAATCATATGGATCCGGATTAGCTCTTTTTTTGGTGTTCTGCACCCAGAAAGTGATAGGAGAAATCTTTTCTACAAGTTTGCATGGGCCTACAAAACGCATAAACCAAATCCTCAACACGGAGATTGCACTCCTGACGCACCCGATTGTACCGCCTGGCCAGTTTCTGATGCACACAAGCAATATTCTGACGTGCCGCGTTCCACTTGGCCTTATTATCGAAGGATCAACGTTCTCCAGCAGTAGGTCGCCAATCGTCCACAAATTTGATAGCCCACCATCATCTGGGCAAGCGTAGTTTTACGCGCTTTATGAAGTGCCGTGTTAAAGGCTAACCACAACCAGCTGACCGACTTGTCTCAGCAGACCTGACTTTTAGCGTGGTAGCCTTTAGATTGCGGCAAATCTGCTCGACGAAGGCTGGCTGGAGGTTGTAGGGGATGAAAGTTACGTGCTTTATGGCATATTCTTGAAAGGTGCTGAAAGGAATGCGTGTGCATTTCTGACACAAGACTCTTGGTTGGGCAGCAACTAGGGGAAGATACAACAAAGAGTTCTTATGGGGCAGCCGCAACTGAGTAAGCCCATTTTGTAAAATGAAGAAACTGCACAACAATTGCTTAACCCACAATCCTTTATTCTGTACACGACCGGTTTCGGAAGACAAATTTCCATCATCTGGTGTAATCTGTCACAGTGTCAGTATGGTATTACACGAGAATGGGCGAGGGTCATCAAGTTTGAAATATCAAATAACGAACTATGCGACTAAACTTTCTAAATCAAAATAAATTAAAAGAGAGGACACGACGTTACCTACTGAAAGGAGTATACTGGGGCACAATTGAATGTGACACCAGAATAAGGTAAGAACATTAATAAATTAAAATGAAACTAGTATACTATAAACAATCGATAATGTGGATCGCTGACTGCGCGACCACAGAGCCAAAGATACTGTACTGCAGTGTTGGAGAAAGAGAGCGCTGCGCGCACAGTTGTAGGTAGCTGTCTGAAAGGGAAAGACGATGGAGTAGGCATTTTCTGTGGTGCCCTGTCTGAAACCACCAAGAGTTAGATTAATGTAGGTATGTCAATATTGTTGTACTTGGAAGCAGAAGTCTTCATGTAAGCGAGGTAAAGATTTAAATAATTATGACTTCTTTTTCTCCCAGCGCTTTAATATAGATGAGTTGGCTGATAATTTGTAAGTGTTGAGTAACCCCAGAATGTACGTAAACTGTTTTGAGAAAAGGACTAGTTAAATATTTCATTTTTGTAATACTTTTAAGATTTGTGGACAGGGCTGTATGTAATTTGATGATTTACATTCATCCTGGATTAATGAAGTAGATAATACTTGCTGTTTAAATCTCATTGCTTGTGAATCAGTTGTGAGTAATGTAGCTTCAATTGTCAGACATTTTTGAAAAGGAAAAATTAACTTGCAATATAATTTTGCTAGAAAAAAACTTAGTGTTAGTAATTCACCATAATCAGCATCGCCTCCCAGTCCAGGTCATATACCTCTTAAAGAAGTTGAATTTTCCTAAATGTTCTCTTTTATCAGCCAAAAGAATTTCATGTGCATGTCAAGTATTATGGCCAGCATTGCACACTGTTGAGCCTGTAGTTAGCATGTTCACACATTTTATGAGAGACCAGAATGTATCGCTTTACTCTGTTGCTGCTTTAGAAGTAAGGCAATTTAATTTATTTGTTATGTGAACAGGGCCAGATGATTCAGTGCCTAAGGGGCTGAATGTATATTGCAGTGACTGTATTTCGTTCTTGATATTGGGAGTTGCATTGCCCAATCGATTTGTCTAAAGTTTTTCTAACAATAACACAGAGTAAGCACACCACTTGCATTTACAACATGCAACAAGACAGTTCGATTTCAGTACTCAGATCAGACATTCATTCAACATAATCGTAAAGGTTGAAGTTTGTTTTTATTATTTTTTTAAAGAACGTTACATTACAAATAAAATCACTTAAGCACCTGAGTTCATCCACATCCCAATCTTATCATGGAATCAAAGGTTGCATGTCAGAAGGATAAAAGGGACTTAAAAATATATTGTGGTAACTTGATGTTCGTGATGTCCGAACTTTTTATTTTTTTAGATGCCATGACGAATTTCGCCTTCGTCCTGAAACATCCTACGCGTCAGCGACTTTATTTTCGCTGCGGCGTATATGCTTGACGATAAAATCAGAAATTCGCACTGTGTAACGTGCCCCGTCTTCCGCGATCTAGCAAGCACCTAGCTGCTTTATTGACCATTTCCAGAGAAAAAGGCTTGTTTTCCAGGAGGAAGCGGGACTTTTCCAGCGCAATTAGCACCGCTAGCACTTCCAACTCAGTGTACTTGCTTTCGGCTTTGGACAAACGCCGTAGGCCAGACCTTTCGTTTCGCCGTCCTTGCCCTGAAGGAGGATCGCACCTACTCCTTAAAAGAGACAGCGATGTCCTGGTTAAAATTAGGGTTCCGCAGAACCGCTGCACTAGAGAGAGCCTCGTTCAGCGTATCTAAGGCCGCCTGCTGGTCCAGCGTCCTTCAAACCACTCTCTGGACTGAAGACCACAACAACAACAATCGAAGATTTGCGTGCCTACTACAATTCACGCCTCGTTCATGACCATCAGAAGGGATGAATTTCCTTCACTGAATATGCCTGCTGCTAAATACAATGCCAATTCAACGACTTTTAGTCCAGAATGCAAGTGTTTAGGAGCTAATCGCCAAATAATGTAATTAAAGTCTACCTTAGTATACAAAGCGACTGTGAGGTTGAACCGGTCAAGCCTCCCTGCGGTAGTGTTCCGCCCTATCTGCGCTCGAGCCTGTACCCGATGTGCACTCGGTTTTATGCTCATACAATCTAAAAGAATGCAAATTTCGCTTTGACATTTTGACAGCGTGTTCTTGGATAGTTAAGCTAACTATTTACGCAATAAAAAATCGTTTTTTAAACCTCCTAATGTGGTTTCCCCCCTTAACCAACCAACTAGTTGATTGTTGGAGAGACAAAATCGTTACAGGTAGTCTGCCAAAATCTGTTCATTGATGTTGGCCACTGATGAATCGTGTATACGGATGGATTTAACCCCGTCACCGTCAGTTAAGGCCTGAAGATGGTGAACTGAAGCACCGAAACTGGTAGCTATATAACAAATAACATCATAAGGGTTGCTGTAGGTGTTCCATTTTATTACACTTCATGATTTCGGCGCAACGCCTGCCACCTACTTGCGAGTGATACATTGCGCTAGGGAAGCAAAACAGTCTCTAGAATCTATTACAGACTGTCTCATCAGGTTGTTTAGACGCGAACTGTGCACTCAAGAGAATGGATAATAGTTTGAGTACCTCACTCAAATGAATGTCCATCTGAACACTGACAGTTACGTGTAGCATCTTGTTTGCAACATTGAAACTTTAAATATAGGACCGTAACTGAAACTAATGGAAATTTGATTTGTATTGATTTGTGTAGAACTGCTTTTAATACATCAATAACACGACAGAAAAGTAACGTTCTGTTTAAGAAATTATATCTCGTTCCTGTAAATTACTGGACAATAACAAAATAAACTATCATAGAAAATGAACTATCTAGATTTGTAAATATTCTCAACAGAATTAAATCCTAAATAAAGTTCACTAAAGAAGAAGAAAAGGAAGGTCAAATTTCATTTTTGAACGTAGAGGTACTTAATAAACCTAACGAAACTTTAGGACATATCTGAAATTTCTGCGTGTCTCTAGACGTTATCATCCCAAGCAGAAACGAGGAGTGATCTAAGCGCTGATGGACCCAGGCTACAACAGTCTGTGACCACAGTACTTTGGAGACGAGTTCGAACATTTAATAATGGCCTTCAGAAGAAACGGTTACTCTGATGAAGAGATAAACAGGGCACTACACCCTAAAAGGTATTGAGCTACCCATTTGTAAAAACACTCATGGATCGCATCAGAATAGTAATCAGAAAACATGGTACTGACACAGTATTTAAACCAACAAGAAAGGTGTGCGAATATTTGAGTAACGGAAGAGACTTACGCCCGCCGCTTGCCACAGCAGGAGTATAAAAAATCTCAGCACTTGCAGCCTGGTGTACATGGGAACTGCAAAATGAAGCATTAAAACCCTCCTTAAGGAACGCAACAGAAATTTTCGCCTTGGTAATGTGGATAAACCAGCAGTAGCAGATCACGCATCATGAGAGGGAAAGCACAAAACACCTTTATCTGACTCTGTGGTTTTAAGAAGATCTCATTATTACCATGCTAGGATATACAGGGAGGCTATAGAAACACAAAAGTACAAAACAATTTCGACGGAAAAGAAGAAGGACTGAAATTAGACTAAGTGATTGTGGATTTGTTTTTTGGCTTTCGGATCGTGCCCATACACCTGTCTCAACAGTGGAATGTCAGTTATGACGATATGAAGTTAAGGTCAGCACAACACTACCAGCTTCCGAGAGGGAAAATCTTGGAGCCGGCCATGAATCGAACCCGGACTCCTTTGGTCAGCAATCCGCCACGCTGACCTTGCAGCTACCGAGACGGATAATTGTGGACCTTAGTGCTAAATAAAACAAACAGCACCGAATCTTCCCCACAACAAGCTCCAAATATGCATCGGCACGATTCCGTGGTCTTGACAGCAATCTAATGTCACGAAGCGACCGTTGCATAGATACACATAAACTGTTCGGCTTTCTGAGCTTGTATGAGTCTGTAACAGATCTCTGAGGCTTAAGGCCTCTGGTAATCAGGTTACCTTCCATTCAGAAGGCTACTGCACGCAACGACTGTTATATTCACTTGTAAATAATAGATTTCAACTATCAGTCGTCCTGAAACTTCCTGGCAGATTAAAACTGTGTGCCAGACCGAGACTCGAACTCGGGACCTTTGCTTTTCGCGGGCAAGGTAGGAGGCGAGGTACTGGCGGAAGTACAGCTGTGAGGACGCCGCATGAGTCGTCCTTGGGTAGCTCAGTTGGTAGAGCAGTTGCCCGCGAAAGGCAAAGGTCCCGAGTTCGAGCCTCGGTCCGGCACACAGTTTTAATCTGCCAGGAAGTTTCATATTAGCGCGCACTCCACTGCAGAGTGAAAATCTCATTCTGGATCAGTCGTCCTTTTTAAATTTTATTGGCAGATCTAGATTTCAGCCAGTAACTAGCCATTCTCAATGCACTATCATTATTGATCAATGCATGATCAATGATAGTGCATTGAGAATGGATAGTTTGTAGCTGAAATCTAGATTTGCCAATAAAATTTAAAAAGGATGACTGATAGCTGAAATCTATTATTTACAAGCCTCTGGTTATGCTGCAGTCACCACAGACGCCTACTGCAGCGGCAACACCGCAGACAGACCAGCAATGCGGGTTGCCGGCACAGCTGCAAAGTTTGGCCGACACCTAAGTACCATAGTTGACAACAAACACCGTCCATCAGAGAGCACCAATCAACAAGAGAGGAATGGGGCGCTACGATCGACGAACTATTTTCTGGCGATCACGTGTGTGCAAATAGTCCCGGAAATATCCTTCCGCCCGGGGCTATATAAGCCGGCACCCGGCCGTTGAGCGGGCAGTTCTAGACTCGCCGAGTGCGTAGAAGATCGGCCGGTTGAGCGTTGTGCCACCTCGACCATCCCCTCTGCCGCAACAACTATGAAACGTCGCTTCATCGTGTTAAGCAAGCTATCAGCTGCTAACAGCCGACTTCGACGTGGAACAGTTGTACGGGTATAGAGTCGAAGGGAACTCTGCTTGTAGGAATTAGTTATTTGCTTGATCCGAAGAAGGGATCCTTATTGTAATGTCTCCAGCATTGGAAGACCGAACGTTGCGCAGAGAATTATGCCTTGTGGCATAATGCCCGTAACACAACTATCAGCAATATCGCCATAAAATAGGTTCGTAACTCTGCAGAAACGTGACATTTTTAGGTTTACTTGCCTACATGAGTATTCTTTTCAGTTATTAATTTGCAAGTTAGAGATAAAATCTTATCTGAAACACCCTGTAAAAGAGTCAAGCTCCGTCCGAGCAGACCCTGAAGGCCCAAGGTACCGACCGACCACCATGTCACCCTCAGCCTATAGGCATCAGTGGATGTGAATATGGAGAGGTATGTGGTCAGCAGACCGCTTTCCCGGCCGTTGTCAGTTTTCGTGACCGGAGCAGTTACTTCTCAGAAAAGGAGTTCTTCAATTGGCCACACAAGTTCTGAGGGCATACCGTGCCCCAAAAGCACTCGGAAGACTCGGATGGTCACCCATCCAAATGATAACCAAACCCAAAAACGCTTAACTTCAATGATTTGACGGGAACCGCTCTTACCATTGCGGTAAGGTCGAGAATCAGTCCATGAGTGGGGCCACTCTCTAAAAGATATTGCGGAGAACTTAGAGATACTACAGGTAGAGAAGAAGGGAAGAAAGCTTGACTTGCATGAAGTACTCGACATAGCAATTTATCAGGACGATTTGGTAATGTGTGTCGTCCACGAACGAAAGACAGTCCAACAGTTTCCTCTTCTGTTTCCTGAACCTTTTTTGACATCGATGTAAGCATTACATTCCTTACTGCTAATCATGTGATGTCTTCTTTAAATTGGCAGGAACTGTGCTTATATAAGTCTATAGACGTGACGCTGTGCACTAGTGTCACTGTACAAGCTATTGTGCTATGTCGTCTGGAAGGACGACCAATAGGTGCGGTTGGAAGCATTGCTGAAAGCCGGCGGACACTGTGCGAGACGACTGGTAGTGTAATGTACCTGAAAGGACGCAACTGGATGAGGCTACCTAAATTTAAGACGAGAACTGTTGTTATTAACCGTTTTACATCATGACTACTACGTGAGACGAGGACTTGTTGGAAAGAAGCTTTATTTAGCTGTCACTTTTTCGCCAGTTAGGGTGCACCTGTTTCGTTATTTAGACATGGACATCCAGATGCGGACGGCGTGACTCTCGAAACCCGTTGCTGTGTATTTTCTTTTAACATGGTTGTATGCTAGATAAATATAATCATCGATAAAATGCCTTCAGATAACAACAATAACGAGGCACTTTAAAAATGCTCTAAGATACAATTAAGTAGAACTCCCGTACACAAGCTGCAACTGCACTGCGATCATTCTCCTCTTGACTTTTACCACATGAGTGTCTCACTACAGAAGAAATACTTCATAATACACGGAAGGGCCTAAGAAACTGGTTCCCATGCCTAATATAGTGTAGGGCCCCAAAGAGCACGAATGACGTGTCACAACACGACGTGGTATGGAGTCGGCTAAAGTCTGAAGTAATGCCGGAGGGAATTAACACAATGAATCCTGCAGTGCTGTCCATAAGAGTACGAGGATGTGGAGATCTCTTCTGAACAGCACGTTGCAAGGCATCCCAGATATGCTCAATAATGTTCCTGACTGGGAAGTTTGGTGACCAGCGCAAGTGTTTAAACTCAGGGGGAGTATTCCTATAGCCGCTCTGTAGCAATTCTGGGTGTGGTGGGGGGGGGGGGGGGGTGTCGCATTGTACTGCAGGAATTGCCGAAGTCCGTCGGAATGCACAATGCACATGAATGGGTGCAGGTGATCAGACAGGATGATTACGTACGTGCCATCTATCATATTCCTATCTAGACGTATCAGGGATCCCGTTTCACTCCAACGACACACGCTCCACTCGATTGCAGAACCTCCACCAGCTTGAACAGTTCCCTGCTGGCAGAGCAGGGTCCATGGATTCATAAAGTTGTCTCCATACCCGTACACGTGCATCCGCTCTATACAATTTGAAACGAGACTCGTCCGAAACCCTACTTCACCGCTACCTTGGAGAAACTGTGTCCCATCGCTCGTGCACAGACTATAACGCCATGTTCAAACTCACTTAAATCTTGACAAGTTGTCATTAGAGCAGCAGTAACCGATCTAACAACTGCGCCAGACACTTGTTGTCGTATATAGGCGTTGTCGACCGCTGCGCCGTATTACGTATCGCTGTGTTTGAATACAAATGCCTGTACCATTTTCTTTGGTGCCTGGGTGTATAATCCAAGAACGTTATAGATGATGAAAATAATGGAAAGCTAAGGAACGCAGGCACATCACGAAAGCACGTACTGACCCATGTGGTGTTGAGTTACTTCCGTACTCAGTTGCTATAGTACTTTTATGTCGAAAGAACGGCGACGGACATGTAACAACAGAATGATTTTGTGTCTTACAAGTCGTAAATATTAGCGAAAATTCGCTAACAATCGTCTTTAAGAAAGTGTCTTAAGTAAATAATAGCAGATATGATAAATATGAAAAATTGCTGACGGTTCTGAACTTATGTTCAGACCACTGGCGACGTTTACTGTGAACAGGAGAGTCGCAAGTGTGTTGCAGAATTGTCACTATTTGCAATCACACGTCACTGGGCATTAACGAAACTTTTTGAAGTCCTCTGATCGAAGTGGAAACAACTTAATTTACAAAGAGATATCCATTGTTAACTAGATCACGAGCACACATCACAGCACCGGGCAAACGCACAAATGTAAATGAATAAAGGGGGTTCGCAGAGTCGTTGCTGGAATGCGAGATACAAAGGGACTCTTTGTTCCCACTGCACGAAAGGGATTTACAACAGGCTGCAATTGAGTCCCGCGCTTGTCTCCTGACCCATAAGTTGTACAGAACGGTGTTAAAGCTCACCCGATTGCCAGCAGCTACACACATTCGTATTGAAATTGTATTGACGTGTGCGAATTGAAGATTCAACTCACTGCTGTCACCAGTTACCGGATGGAAAGTTTGTAAAAAGGACCCCCGATCCGCTATCTCTGTAATGTTACAGTAGAGCTTGTCAATCGCTCCCGGTGTATCTACTTTGTTGTTTTGCGTTAGAAAGGCGCGAGCCTTCTGTACCTTCAACTAGTTCGAACCGGATCTGAACAGTCGTCTCTAGTTCCTGCTGTAGACAGCACAAAAATTAATAACTCTCATCTAGTTGGTTTCTCTGACGCGGACTTTCCTGGCTTCACTTTTATTAAGACACGGATGCTATAACAGTAACCTGCTATGGCATTTACTAAAACAATCTTCGTATATGTTTCTAAACAATATGTCACGATTACAGAAAGACAGTTGTGTCTTAGTTGTGGCCGAGCCGTTCTAGGCGCTCAGTCCAGAACCGCGCGACTGCTACGGTCGCTGGTTCGAATCCTGCCTCGGGCATGGATGTGTGTTATGTCCTTAGGTTAGTTAGGTTTAGGTAGTTCTAAGTTCTTGGGGACTGATGACCTCTGATGTTAAGTCCCATAGTGCTCAGAGCCATTTTTGTCTTAGTTGCCTATCTGAAAACTTTCCGTTTTATTCTGCTACTGCTTACGTCCTGTCAGTTCTCCTAGCACTAATAACTAACGGGTTGCATAGCTATATAGGCTGCCAGACACGGTCTAAGAAGCACACCCTTCTCAAACTTCAGTCCTTTACAACAGCACAGGTAAAAAAATACGGACACACCCAGAGAAATACATGCTTGAATGTACATACAGATGATAGCCAAACCTGAGGGTTGTGTTGTTGTATTTGACCATGTTCGGCTCCTGTGGAAAGTCCTCAATGCTTTTCATGTGCCAGTCGTGGTTGGAACAGGAGTTTGTGTAGTTATGGGTGCATTTTGTAAAAGATAAGTGAATCCGGAAGTGCGCAAAGTGTTGGTGCTCTGATGGCCGGTAAATCCGTAACCAAGAGAGCTGAAGTGTTTGGTGTTTCAAAAGGCACTATATAGCAGACAGGTAACGCGGAAAAACATCAATCGCTAAGTCACAAAGTGGACGAAAGTGTGCTTTGATTGTTGTGATGGACGCTCATTAAAAGGCTTTGAGGAAAGAACAGAGATGGAGATAGATAGATAGATAGAGAGAGAGAGAGAGAGGCAGAGAAGGCGACAGCTGCAAAAGTCACTGTAGAACTGAATCTCGCACTAGTCAACCATGTCAGAACCAAAACTACGCGAAGAGAATTGCAGTGCGAGATGGACTTCGAAAACCGCTCATCAAAGATGAAAATGCCTGTAATAGGTAAACATGGTGCTGAAGCCATAAATCCTGGATTATCGAGCAATGGAAGAAAGTTATTTGGTCGGATGTGTCTCGTTTCATTCTGTTTCCAGCCTCTGGCCGAGTTCAAGTCCCAAGAGTGAAACATGGACGTGATTCATTGATGTTCTGGGCCGTCATTTTGTGATATAGTTTGGTCCTAATGGTTACTGTGCAAGGTCGAAATACTTCCAAGGATATAGTGACCATTTTGGCAGATCAGGTCCGTTCCACGATACAACTTTAGTTCCCCAGCGGTCATCCTGTCTTCAAAGACGAAAGAGTCGCAGTTTACAGAGTTCGCTTCGTCCAGGACTGGTTTTGTGGCCACGTTGATGACCTGTCGCTACTCCCTGGTCACCACAGCCACCGTATCTCAATATTATTGAGCCGTTATGGCCTACTGATTCCTAGCCACCTCCGTCATTCTCACCTGCACTTGCTACTATTTTGCAGCACGAGTGATATAAGTTTCTCTCGAAACCCGTAGAAGAATTGTATTTTATCCATTCCTTGAAAACTGGTAGCTGATTTGGATGCCAATGGCTTTGTTGTTGTTGTTGTTGTGGTCTTCAGTCCTGAGACTGGTTTGATGCAGCTCTCCATGCTACTCTATCCTGTGCAAGCTTCTTCATCTCCCAGTACCTACTGCAGCCTACATCCTTCTGAATCTGTTTAGTGTATTCATCTCTTGGTCTCCCTCTACGATTTTTACCCTCCACGCTGCCCTCCAATACTAAATTGGTGATCCCTCGATGTCTGAAAACATGTCCTACCAACCGATCCCTTCTTCTAGTCAAGTTGTGCCACAAGCTCCTCTTCTCCCCAGTTCTGTTCAATACCTCCTCATTAGTTATGTGATCTACCCATCTAATCTTCAGCATTCTTCTGTAGCACAAAATTTCGAAAGCTTCTATTCTCTTCTTGTCTAAACTATTTATCGTCCACGTTTCACTTCCATACATGGCTACACTCCATACAAATACTTTCAGAAACGACTCCCTGACATTTAAATCTATACTCGATGTTAATAAATTTTTCTTCATCAGAAACGCTTTCCTTGCCATTGCCAGTCTACATTTTATATCCTCTCTACTTCGACCATCATCAGTTATTTTGCTCCCCAAATAGCAAAACTCCTTTACTACTTTAAGTGTCTCATTTTCTAATCTAATTCCCTCAGCATCACCCGACTTAATTCGATTGCATTCCATTATCCTTGTTTTGTTTTTGTTGATGATCATCTTATACCCTCTTTTCAAGACACTGTCCATTCCGTTCAACTGCTCTTCCAAGTCCTTTGCAGTCTCTGACAGAATTACAATGTCATCGGCGAACCTCAAAGTTTTTGTTTCTTCTCCATGGATTTTAATACCTACTCCGAACTTTTCTTTTGTTTCCTTTATTGCTTGCTCAATATACAGATTGAATAACATTGGGGAGAGGCTACAACCCTGTCTCACTCCCTTCCCAACCACTGTTTCCCTTTGATGTCCCTCGACTCTTATAACTGCCATCTGCTTTCTGTACAAATTGTAAATAGCCCTTCGCTCCCTGTATTTTACCCCTGCCACCTTCAGAATTTGAAAGAGAGTATTCCAATCAACGTTGTCAAAAGCTTTCTCTAAGTCTACAAATGCTAGAAACGTAAGTTTATCTTTCCTTAATCTTTATTCTAAGATAAGTCGTAAGGTCTGTATTCCCTCACGTGTTCCAACATTTCTACGGAATCCAAATTGATCTTCCCCGAGGTTGGCTTCTATCAGTTTTTCCATTCGTCTGTAAAGAATTCGCGTTAGTATTTTGCAGCTGTAACTTATTAAACTGATAGTTCGGTAATTTTCACATCTGTCAACACCTGCTTTCTTTGGGATTGGAATTATTATATTCTTCTTGAAGTCTGAGGGTATTTCGCCTGTCTCGTACATCTTGCTCACCAGATGGTAGAGTTTTGTCATGACTGGCTCTCCCAAGGCCATCAGTAGTTCTAATGGAATGTTGTCTACTCCGGGGGCCTTGTATCGACTCAGGTCTTTCAGTGCTCTGTCAAACTCTTAACACAGTATCATATCTCCCATTTCATCTTCACCTACATACTCTTCAATTTCCAGAATATTGTCCTCAAGTACATCGCCCTTGTATAGACCCTCTATATACTCCTTCCACCTTTCTGCTTTCCCTTCTTTGCTTAGAACTGGGTTCCCATCAAAGCTCTTGATATTCATGCAAGTGGTTCTCCTTTCTCCAAAGGTCTCTTTAATTTTCCTGTAGGCAGTATCTATCTTAACCCTAGTGAGATAAGCCTCTACATCCTTACATTTGTCCTCTAGCCATGCCTGTTTAGCCATTTTGCACTTTCTGTCGATATCATTTTTG
The DNA here is from genome assembly GCF_021461385.2 of Schistocerca piceifrons. NCBI lineage: Eukaryota > Metazoa > Arthropoda > Insecta > Orthoptera > Acrididae > Schistocerca > Schistocerca piceifrons. The sequence continues at coordinate 366,006,109 of NC_060144.1, read as the reverse complement.
AGACGTTTGTATTCCTTTTTGCCTGCTTCATTTACTGCATTTTTATATTTTCTCCTTTCATCAATTAAATTCAATATTTCTTCTGTTACCCAAGGGTTTCTACTAGCCCTCGTCTTTTTACCTATTTGATCCTCCGCTGCCTTCACTATTTCATCCCTCAATGCTACCCATTCCTCTTCTACCGTATTTCTTTCCCACATTCCCTTATGCTCTCCCTGAAACTCTGTACAACCTCAGGTTCTTTCAGTTTATCCAGGTCCCATCTCTTTAAATTCCCACCTTTTTGCAGTTTCTTCAGTTTTAATCTACAGTTCATAACCAATAGATTGTGGTCAGAGTCCACATCTGCCCCTGGAAATGTCTTACAATTTAAAACCTGGTTCCTAAATCTCTGTCTTACCATTATATAATCAATCTGATACCTTTTAGTATCTCCACGGTTCTTCCATGTATACAACCTTCTTTGATGATTCTTGAACCAAGTGTTAGCTACTATTAAGTTATGCTCTGCACAAAATTCTACCAGACGGCTTCCTCTTTCATTTCTTAGCCCCAATCCATATTCATCTACTATGTTTCCTTCTCTCCCCTTTCCTACTCTCGAATTCCAGTCACCCATGACTATTAAATTTTCGTCTCCCTTCACTACCTGAATAATTTATTTTATCTCATCATACATTTCATCAATTTCTTCTTCATCTGCAGAGCTAGTTGGCATATAAACTTGTACTACTGTAGTAGGCATGGACTTCGTGTCTATCGTGGCCACAATAATGCGTTCACTATGCTGTTTGTAGTAGCTTACCCGTACTCCTATTTTTTTGTTCATTATTAAACCTACTCTTGCATTACCCCTATTTGATTTTGTATTTATAACCCTGTATTCACCTGACCAAAAGTCTTGTTCCTCCTGCCACCGAACTTCACTAATTCCCATTATATCTAACTTTAACCTGTCCATTTCCCTTTTTAAATTTTCTAACCTACTTGCCAGATTAAGGGATCTGACATTCCACGCTCCGATCCGTAGATTACCAGTTTGCTTTCTCCTGATAACGACGTCCTCTTGAGTAGTCCCCGCCCGGAGATCCGAATGGGGGACTATTTTACCTCCGGAATATTTACCCAAGAGGACGCCATCATCATTTAATCATACAGTAAAGCTGCATGCCCTCGGGAAAAATTGCGGCTGTAGTTTCCCCTTGCTTTCAGCCGTTCGCAGTACCAGCACAGCAAGGCCATTTTGGTTAGTGTTACAAGGCCAGATCAGTCAATCATCCAGACTGTTGCTCCTTCAACTACTGGAAAGGCTGCTGCCCCTCTTCAGGAACCACACGTTTGTCTGGCCTCTCAACAGATACCCCTCCGTTGTGGTTGCACCTACGGTACGACTATCTGTATCGTTGAGGCACGCAAGCCTCCCCACCAACGGCAAGGTCCATGGTTCATGAGGCTTTACTATATCGTATTAGGCATGGTATTATGCTGTGTTTTTGTCGCTTCTATATTTTTGTCCACCCCCTGTATACGGCCTACTGGCTAGGAAAGTGTAGTGCGCCAAAGAAAATGAACATAACGGTCATATTAGTTTGGAATGAGGTACAAAGAAGTTGGCTTCCAAAACTATTGAAAACGATTGATAGCTACACCTGTATACAGGGGTTTTCACAAACGCCTTCAGGGGGCTGTAGAGGGGACTTTATCTACAAAGTTTTGATAAAGGATCCATGGCAACGGGTTTCCTACACCATATTGGGTGTGTTTATGTTTTGTGGTTTTGATGTTTTCATATTTTTGCCCATACACTGCGTAATATGTGTAGAGATGTTGATGCATGTCATGATGAACAGCTTTTCTTAGAGAAAAAAAGTTCCCTCTCGCTTCCCAGCGATACTACGTGTCTGTCGTCTTGTTGAGTTCACTGGTCCTGTGACGACGAGATCTCTCTGAAGTAGCAGCGGCCACTAACCAAGTGTTCAGAATCTGCTTACTACATTCTTATTCTCTACTCCAGTTCAAGGACTAGGCATTTTTGTATACTTTTGACTCCAGTAAACTGACAGAGTTTCAACAATGAAAACCTTAAGAATGAGTGTCTCTAACCGGGGAAAGATATTTTAGAAGCTCGACCTACCGCCGTGCACCCACAACAATTGCCTACCTTATAGGTACACCGCAGAATGTCTACCCCTCGCCACCACTCAGAGGCGTAGTCAGTTATGAAATACAGTATGTAAAGTGAAGGTGGTGGTGATGGGGGGGGGGGGGGGGCGAGGGGTGGAGAGAAAGGAAAGGAAAAGGAAGAAACTCATGATGTCAGTTGTGCTGGTACTTCATGTGGAGTGAGTGACGTTGAGTGAAACTGTGTGCCGAATCGGGATCAAACTCGGGATCTTCTGCTTACTAGGCAGTTGCGTTAACCGCTGCTCCACCCGGACACAGTTGTTGCGCGGACTATCTCGGTATACCCTTCGGCAGACCCACACTCTCACGTAGCACCAACTATCCGCCGCCCTGTCCATGTCCTCCATCCTCGCTACTTTGATGTTCCCAGAGGAGGTAACGTCGCTGTGAATTCGCACTGAAGGTGGTGGATTTATAGTACATCAAGGCGATACAATTATATGAATGTGTGGAGTCATTCTTTCAGTGTCCAAAAGAACAGACACGGCACATTCATATAATTATGAAACAGGTGTAGCATCGCCGTGTCGCGAACAAGCTTCTACGAGCATTTAGCCCCCAAAAAAGTTGTTCCCCTAACGTGACCTGTCGCAAAGACTTTGAGACAGCCGGTCACCCGATCCCAAGTTGCAAATAACCTATGCAACGGCTTCCAGGGGAAAAAAATTTTCAATATTTCATGTAACTGTCGACTAAATTTAAAAATTTAAAATGCTGTCATAATCTAGTCATTAAGAGGTATAATATTATGTTAAAATTTTAATCCACAGTAAGACAAATAATACAGCTTGATACTACGTTTATGTCTTGAAGCAGCGTAGCTCACTCACGTTGCGCAAATTACCCAGATTATATTCATCCAGTATTTGAGATTAAGAGCACTTAGCGACTTCCAACAAACTTATCACATAATTTCAAACCCGTACGAAACTTTTAGTCGCTGACAGTCCACACAAAATCATAAAGAAAGTTTATCGCTTACGACATTCTCCCTATTCATACAGTAAAACTTCAAAATCAAGCATGACATTATTACTTTTTTACTATTAATTCTATTCACAACTCATTTTGTAGAGAGTATCCAAAAATACAACTGAATGTATCTGCGAAATCATATCACTGTAGGACAAACAGTTCAAGAGATGTCATAAACAACGAGATGTGTTTTGCTTAAAATGGAGCACAAATTATCCACACTACATTGATTGATAATGAACAAACTCGGCGACTTATAACGAATAGTAGCGTCGGGGAGTGGAGGAGGGGTGTGAGGGGAGGGGGGGCAGTGGTAGGACGCGCTATGACGGGTGGTGTATCGAGATTAAGTCGAAGTCAAGACGAGGCTGACAACTGACCACCCAAGAGATGTGGGTACGCTGACTCGGAGGGCTGATGCCTGTCTGACACATGGAGGCGTTGTTAAAACAGTGTAACAACATTAAACTTGAAATTAAGATGATTCTCATTTATTGCTCCATCTCCGATCACTCTGGATCGTCTTCAGACCTAAAGTAAAACTAAATATTTTAAATATTGATTAACATTCCGTTATCTTGTAACTGAATTCTTGTCATACCCCTTTGTTTCCCTTACTCATAATAATTTGCTAACACCACTTCCGGAGAAAATACTGAGTAAATACCCAGTTTTTGAAGTTGAGGGTGTGGCGACAACGCTTTCTTCTGACGTTCACCTGCCTCTGTTTAACCTCGGAACAACAATACTCGGCATGCCTGCTCGCTAGTCTGAACCATCGTAGTTTGACAGACTGTAAGACTCTCTGTCTGACTACCCCGTAACTCCTACATCTACATCTACATCTACATCTACATTTATACTCCGCAAGCCAGCCAACGGTGTGTGGCGGAGGGCACTTTACGTGCCACTGTCATTACCTCCCTTTCCTGTTCCAGTCGCGTATGGTTCGCCGGAAGAACGACTGTCTGAAAGCCTCCGTGCGCGCTCTAATCTCTCTAATTTTACATTCGTGATCTCCTCGGGAGGTATAAGTAGGGGGAAGCAATATATTCGATACCTCATCCAGAAACGCACCCTCTCGAAACCTGGCGAGCAATCTGCACCGCGATGCAGAGCGCCTCTCTTGCAGAGTCTGCCACTTGAGTTTATTAAACATCTCCGTAACGCTATCACGGTTACCAAATAACCCTGTGACGAAACGCGCCGCTCTTCTTTGGATCTTCTCTATCTCCTCCGTCAAACCGATCTGGTACGGATCCCACACTGATGAGCAATACTCAAGTATAGGTCGAACGAGTGTTTTGTAAGCCACCTCCTTTGTTGACGGACTACATTTTCTAAGGACTCTCCCAATGAATCTCAACCTGGTACCCGCCTTACCAACAATTAATTTTATATGATCATTCCACTTCAAATCGTTCCGCACGCATACTCCCAGATATTTTACAGAAGTAACTGCTACCAGTGTTTGTTCCGCTATCATATAATGATACAATAAAGGATCCTTCTTTCTATGTATTCGCAATACATTACATTTGTCTATGTTAAGGGACAGTTGCCACTCCCTGCACCAAGTGCCTATCCGCTGCAGATCTTCCTGCATTTCGCTACAATTTTCTAATGCTGCAACTTCTCTGTATACTACAGCATCAACCGCGAAAAGCCGCATGGAACTTCCGACACTATCTACGAGGTCATTTATATATATTGTGAAAAGCAATGGTCCCATAACACTCCCCTGTGGCACGCCAGAGGTTACTTTAACGTCTGTAGACGTCTCTCCATTGATAACGACATGCTGTGTTCTGTTTGCTAAAAACTCTTCAATCCAGCCACACAGCTGGTCTGATATTCCGTAGGCTCTTACTTTGTTTGTCAGGCGACAGTGCGGAACTGTATCGAACGCCTTCCGGAAGTCAAGAAAAATAGCATCTACCAGGGAGCCTGTATCTAATATTTTCTGGGTCTCAAGAACAAATAAAGCGAGTTGGATCTCACACGATCGCTGTTTCCGGAATCCATGTTGATTCTTACATAGTAGATTCTGGGTTTCCAAAAACGACATGATACTCGAGCAAAAAACATGTTCTAAAATTCTACAACAGATCGACGTCAGAGATATAGGTCTATAGTTTTGCGCATCTGCTCGACGACCCTTCTTCAAGACTGGGACTACCTGAGCTCTTTTCCAATAATTTGGAACCCTCCGTTCCTCTAGAGGCTTGCGGTACACGGCTGTTAGAAGGGGGGCAAGTTCTTTCGCGTACTCTGTGTAGAATCGAATTGGTATCCCGTCAGGTCCAGTGGACTTTCCTCTATTGAGTGATTCCAGTTGCTTTTCTATTCCTTGGACACTTATTTCGATGTCAGCCATTTTTTCGTTTGTGCGAGGATTTAGAGAAGGAACTGCAGTGCGGTCTTCCTCCGTGAAACAGCTTTGGAAAAAGGTGTTTAGTATTTCAGCTTTAAACGTGTCATCCTCTGTTTCAATGCCATCATCATCCCGCAGTGTCTGGATATGCTGTTTCGAGCCACTTACTGATTTAACGTAAGACCAGAACTTCCTAGGATTTTCTGTCAAGTCGGTACACAGAATTTTACTTTCGAATTCACTGAACGCTTCATGCATAGCCCTCCTTACGCTAACTTTGACATCGTTTAGCTTCTGTTTGTCTGAGAGGTTTTGGCTGCGTTTAAACTTTGAGTGAAGCTCTCTTTGCTTTCGCAGTAGTTTCCTCACTTTGTTGTTGTACCACGGTGAGTTTTTCCCGTCCCTCACAGTTTTACTCGGCACGTACCTGTCTAAAACGCATTTTACGATTGCCTTGAACTTTTTCCATAAACACTCAACATTGTCAGTGTCGGAAGAGAAATTTTCGTTTTGATCTGTTAGGTAGTCTGAAATCTGTCTTCTATTACTCTTGCTAAACAGATAAACCTTCCTCCCTTTTTTTATATTCCTATTAACTTCCATATTCAGGGATGCTGCAACGGCCTTATGATCACTGATTCCCTGCTCTGCACTTAAAGAGTCGAAAAGTTCGGGTCTGTTTGTTATCAGTTGGTCCAAGATGTTATCTCCACGAGTCGGTTCTCTGTTTAATTGCTCGAGGCAATTTTCGGATAGTGCACTTAGTATAATGTCACTCGATGCTCTGTCCCTACCACCCGTCCTAAACATCTGAGTGTCCCAGTCTATATCTCCTCTCCTCTCCTGTCGTTATCACATATTTAAACACAGTGTACCGGGTGATTATTACTAAAGCGCAGCTACTCACCGACATCCATTGTGGGCTGTTATTACGACATTTGGCAGTGAAACTTGGTGGATATGCAAGCGGAACTCGATTTTCAGTAGAAAAGAAATTGTTCTAATTGTGGCAATCAGGTGTGAATCTGGCACTGTACATTGTTTGTATGATGTTACGACATCCACACCGTTATTTGAGAACCCATAACGTGTGTGAACAGCATGGCTATCGAGAAGAGATTGTTCGCTGTTAGTGAACTGAAAAAAAAAAAAAAAAAAAAAAACAAAAGAAAAAAAAGACTTCAGGTCTGAGGAGAGCCGCGATGTCAGTAAATGGTGTAAAGTAGATGATAATGAAATTCGAAACCACAGGTGAACTTGGTGTGGCATCTGGGAGAGGAAGGCGTCCTGTCCCAGTGGAAGTTATTAACGAGTTTGCTGTTGCTGTCCATCCCACGCTCAACAGTATGGAAAGTTTTGCAGTTTGTTTTACACTGGTAGTCGTACACGATTCAGACAGTGCAGCAGCTGAAACTTCATAATCTGTAGCGACGTTCTGTATTTGCTCTTCGATTCTGACACCGATCGATGTTGATAACATGTGGCCGGGCAATATTCTATGGAGTGATTAGGTTCATTTTAGACTACAGGCCACAAAGTATACACAGAATTACCGAATTTGTGGTACTGTTAAACTGCATGTTGTGCGAGAAGAACCATTGCACTAGCCATATGTGACTGTGTGGTGTGGATTTACAAGCACCTTTAATCCCGTTTTTCTTTGAAAAGAATACACCCAGCGAGACTATTAGGTGCAGCGTGATATCTGCACGTTATCGAGAACGCCATCTGCAGCATGTGACTGCTGCTTGGAAGGTCGCAACTGTGAGAAAACCATCGTTTTTATGCGAAATGGGGCACCACCTCACGTTATTTACTCAGTGAAAGATCTGCTTAATGCAACCTTCCACGAACATGTTATCTTCAGAGGTTTTCCAGATACACGGTCAGCAAGATTACCTGAGTGAATCCATGTAATTTTGGCTTTGGGGTACATAAAAGAACGCGTTTACGACACGTTCGGTCTCTAGCAGATCTGAAGGCCAGTATACACGAATACTTTGTTCATATTCTACCGGAACTGATGCGAGCGTATATTGATCACGTCGTTTTGCGGATGCATCTCGTCGACTCAACGGAGCTCATAAACAACAAAAATTGTGTAAGCGATGGATAATAATAAAATCAATATTTGTCACTTGTTTCACCTTTTCTTCCCGCGTCGCGTATCTAATACAGTACTTATGGAAACATTTATATACGTCTCTCCTGCATTCGCAGTGCCAGTTTTGCACCTGGTCGCCAAGTTTGAATTAATATTTTACCAGCGTAAATTGGTTCTTCATTAATGCATTAGCATATCTACCAAGTTTCGCAGCAATGCGATAATTACAGGCGACAGTGGACCTCCGTGAGTAGCACATCTACCAAGTTTCGGTGTAATAGGATAATTGCAGTAGCTGCACTTTAATTATAATCACCCGATATCGTAGTGTAGATTTGAGAAAAGACGACCAGTTAAAACCGATGCTAGTACTTTAGTTCTGAATAACCGATATTTTTTGTTATTTGTTTGATCTCGGTTACAGCAGGATTTTTTTTTTTTTTTTTGCTGCTAACAGAGTACAAAAATTGGCATATCAATTATTCATAGTAGCAGTGTCAATTTTTCTTTTTCTGTTTTGTTTTTACTAGTAAAGTCTCTTCGTAAATTTTTCACTGCTTCGAAATATTGGGTCGTTACCGAAATTGAGAAAAGCAATCAGCAATATTTTAGCTACATTGGCTACAGTTAGAAACTAGCAACAAACACATGAGATAAGAATTGGTACAGCATTGCAGAGACAAAAGTGTATCTATTGCCGCATGGTGCGTCCTATTAGACGGTATAGTCCCCGATGTATACTGTAGTTCTTGCTGTCGTCCTCAGTCGTACTGCAGAATGGAAGTATTTTACAATGTGCCGTAGCAGCAATGAAGTACAATGCTCCGTCTGCTTTAAAAGATTAAAATCGAGAGGAGGCACAACATGCTTATAACATCGTATAAGGAGAAAACATCCACAATGTTCCTTGGAAGAGAAGGTAAATTTGATTAATATACACACATCAAAAAAAGTTTTGCATCACGCCGATTCCCAGAATTCCTGAAGACAGACGTTGACTGCGGATATTGTATCACAGACACAGTCCCTTTGACTGTTTAGAGATGTCACTAAAACCTCCCAAAGATGTAAACAACCACACATGAGCAGCGCCTATTAGACGGAGGGGGTCCAACAGTCATTCCACGGCTCGTGTTGTCTGTTGTTCAACCATGGCTAGACGATCAGTACTGCGGTTCGATCGCATCCGCATTGCTGCTTTGTGGCAGGAAGGGCTCTCAACAAGGGAGTGTCAAGTGAACCAAAGCGATGTTGCTCGGACATGGAGGAGATACAGAGAGACAGGAACTGTCGCGGAAGTGCCTCGTTCAGGCTGCCCAAGGGCTACTACTGCAGTGGATGAGCGCAACTTACGGATTTTGGCTCGGAGGAACCATGACAGCAACGCCAACATGTTGAATAATGCTTTTCCTGCCGCCACAGGACGTCGTGTTACGACTCAAACTGTGCGCAATAGGTTGAATGATACGCAGTTTCGCTCTCGACGTCCATGGCGGGGTCCATCTTTGCAACCACGACACCATGCAGGGGACCAGCAACATGCAAAATGGACCGCTCAGGATTGGCATCACGTTCTCTTCACCGATGAGTGTCGCATATGCCTTCAGCCAGACGATCGTTGGAGTCTTGTTTGGAGGCAACCCGGTCACGCTGTACGCCTTAGACACACTGTCCAGCGAGTGTGAAAGGTCTCTGTTGGATTTATTTCATGTTAATTTCTTAAAACTGTTATCATTTACGGCATACATTCCACTTCTAAATTTACTGTGGTGTCTCTGACTCTATCTGGGAGGAGATTGAGCAGTGGAACGTGTTACCTTTACACATAAACAAGAACGATCTGTCACACTACTACACTTTAAACACATTTTATATGTAGTTTATGTCACACAGTCTCATACGGAACCTACATCCGCTTTCTTTCATATACTGTATATGATAAGATACTGTCACCCACCTTCCCTTCTGTGTGAAAGGATGAATGAGCAAATGTATTTCTAGTTGCATGATTGATGGTAGCAGACAAGCCTGTCTGCTAGAGAACAGTAGGACCAACGTCGGAACAGGTAGCTATGCTTTCTAAAAGCAAAGAGGTTTCTATTCTTGGCATGGTCCTGTCCGTCCCTTGACATGTTGGTATAGGAAGCTGCCTCTCTGGTCACTTCCGTTTGTATCTGTGAGGTACCCTCGGTAGGGGCCCGAGGCAGTCTGTCCGCGGCGACCATCTGAAGTGGTAAGATCTTGGGCTAAGCGTGTGTCTGCTAAGTCCATAGGACAATGGATTTCTTAAGTTCAGCCTAACTGAAAATTTAATCACCTTTGTTTCAGGTTTAGATCTAAAATATCTAATGTTATCTTAAATTGCAACACAGTGTAATTCGAGTGTGATGTTCAGAATATCTTCCAGTAGTTGCTTTGTCACTACTTTGTGAGTAAAGTGGAACCACGTGTTGATCAGTAACTCTAAATAAGATCATCAATCTTAAATGCGAATATGCGTGAGATTATAACGTCTCGCCTTGACAATATTTTTCAGTATAGCAACTTTTCTTTATGTTCAACCCACATGGGGTGTACTTTGTGAGACCAGTACCACGTTTTTATACAATTGTTTGACCCATCAGGTTAATGGTAAGACGATAGTAACCAGTTTGAGGTTTTTCTTTCGTAAATTGCGTTTCGATGTAATTTATTTTAATTATCAAAATTATTGTGGAGTTACACTCTTTGTGTAAACCAAGTTGACCACGTGAAGCATGTGGTGTAATCATCAAAGTAGCCCTCAGCTATTCTTTTCGGGAAGATTTCACAGAGAGTTAGTATGAATTTAGTATACCAGTGTGTGGTAATTACATGACGGACAGGATTGCGCTATGAACGTAGCTTCTTTGGCTGAAAATTGATTCGGTTGGTTGTGGTTAATTTCCTCTAGCATATGCTTCAACGTTGTTCGTGTGTTATTTTATGAATGCAGTGTTGTATGCAGTCTCCCAATCTTGGTTCCATATTTGATGTGTTCCGTAAGATTACAAACTCACATTTTCACAATCCTAAATAAAGTACCAGTTCAGTTATGAATCAAGTTTAATATGCTGAAATTTCAATGATTAATGTTAAAATAAATGTCCAAATATAAACTGATTTATTTCTTTTTATTTAAATTGTCTTTTTATATATATATCACCGGTTATCGTAAGATGATTAATAAAAGATTATAATTAATGTTAGTCTGGTTGAGAATTTGGTAAGCTAGACTGGATACCTGGTGAAACAGTTGCTCAGTAATGCAAGGTTAACTTCCCCAGATAGCTCACAGCTTTTAACCCGCTTTTATTGTCTTGAATATCAGCACCGCTTTCAGAACAAATTAATGCATCGACATTACAAGTGCAGCATGGTGGAGGTTTCCTGCTGTTTTGGGGTGGCATTGTGTGGGGCCGATGTATGCTGCTGGTGGTCATGGAAGGCGCCATAACGGTTGTACGACACATGAATGCCATCCTCTGACCGATAGTACGACCATATCGGCAGCATATTGGCGAGGCATTCGTCTTCATGGACGACAATCCGCGCCCCCATCGCGCACATCTTGTGAATAACTTCCTTCCAGATAACGACATCGCTGGACTAGAGCGACCATCATGTTCTCCAGACATGAACCCTATCGAACATGCGTGGGATAGATTGGAAAGGGCTGTTTATGGACGACGTGACCCACCAACCACTCTGAGGGATCTACGCCCAATCGCCGTTGAGAAGTGGACAATCTGGACCAACAGTGTCTTGATGAATTTGTGGATAGTATGCCACGACGAATACGGGCATGCATCAATGCAAGAGGACGTGCTACTGGATATCAGGGGTACCGGTTTGTACAGCAGTCTGGACCACCACCTCTGAAGGTCTCGCTGTATGGTGGTACAACATGCAATGTGTGGTTTTCATGTGCAATAAAAATGGCGGAAATGATGTTTATGTTTATCTTTAATCCAATTTTCTGTACAGGTTACAGACCTTTCGGAACCGACGTGATGCGAAACTTTTTTTTGATGTGTGTACCTACATTGTCATTGAAATGATATAAACTTGCGATAACAACTTAACCCTTAATTTTGTGGTTGCTTGGGGGGTGAAAAATTGATACCATTCAAAAGTGACGATGCAGGGAAGTCATCAACTTGTGACCCTTAGCTATCGCTATCGCTGATTCCGTCTCCTTCACCTTCACAATGTTTGCTGGAGACAATGAAATCGATCTCTCCCACAGTTTCAACTGCATGTCGATGGTGATGTTCTACTCCCTCACCTTCATTAGAATTTTCCACGCTTTGTTAGAAGTCTACTTTTATTACCGGAAGTGGATAGCAAAAGAAAACCGAAAATCGGTTATTTCAGAAACCGATTATTTTGAGCGGTTTTAACAATCATGTTACCGAAAATCGCTTGTTTTGGCGATAACCACCATTTCTATCATACCGCTTGCCTCCAAGAAAATGTACTGCCTTTTCCAAACTACGCAAATTAAACACATAGTCAGAACATCATTTGATCCTCTTCCTTTCTCTGTTGAAGAAAACAGGCGGACTGTACTTACTAACCTAGTTACATAGATTGATAGCTTAAAAATATCATACATCCTATCATTATAACCTATAATGCTATAAACAAAGAAAGATGAAAAAGTCCCAAAGCACAACATTCCATGATAACAAAATAACAACCCAAATTTATCAAAACCGTGACACACAAAAATAAACTATTTCACTTATTATCGATAAAACATTTCACAAACCAATATTATTCGTGATTTTTCATAACATGTTTGGAAATCAGTGATCTAAATTCAATTTTCGAAAAGTAACCGATTTCGGTTTTTAAAGATCATCGTCAGAGTGTTAAGGGTCCCTCTTAGCGATCTTCAGGCTATTAAGTGTCTCCTTTAGCGATCTTCAGAGACGTATGTGCCTTCTGACATGTATTTGACTCCGTTCGCTGTCTCAGCAGACCGTTAAATGAGACATTTACTGGTATGAAGATGATCTTCAAAGACTGAAACCAGTTATCCTAAATAAAATGTTTTGCTATCATGCCTGATTCATTTTTTAATCATGTCATTCATTTATTCTGTGACATGGTCTAAGCACAGATGGCACACTTTGCATTCTTTTATTATTGACTTTTTATCTCTCTCCTTTCTCCTTGTATTTAACATCCTGGTCTAGCGATGGCACTGGTACTTGCGAAAAAGCATCTATAGTTCCTTTAAATTGATTGCTATTTCCTACAAGCGCTACAGAGATTTTCGTTGGCACTTTCAACTTATTGCACATAAGGGATGTCATATTTATGAGCTGATACAGTCCTTGATATCAGTTCACAAATTTATTGTCTTGGTTTGTATGGATGCACCAATAGAATCCATTATCCAACACTATGTGTAACTTATTGACACACTGTTTTGTCTGTTCTTGCCACTCAAGCATTTTAGTATATGCTTTTCTTCACTTTCCGTTTTTTCCGAGATTAGGCATCAATAAGTCAATTCAGCTACACTTGTTGCTATGTCAGTCTTCTTGACGGTTCATTTAATCACAGTAACTACTTCAATATTGACATAGAAGTCACCTAAATGGTGCTGTATAAATAGGATGGCACCCAGTGGACGGTCATCACATGAGAGAGGTATAGTCTGGTATTAGCTTCAGTTTTCTTCCATAGCGATAGCAAAGGAAGTATGTAATACCGTAGATGACAGATAAACGTCTCATTTTCTACAGTAAAATAATTTTGTTTTGCTTTATTTAACTATCTTAACACAAACACGCCAGATGTTCCTGACTATCCACGCTTTGGCTGAGAAAACATGTGATCGCCAAATTGCTTGCTTCACATGGTAAAATAAACTGTTTTTCAAGGTTTGGAAACACCAATACCGGACTCGGCATTACTGCTTGCTTTAATTTATCAAGCAGAATCTGATAGGAAGAACACCAGTGAAACTTCATTCTTTTTTTAAGAAACGGTTTAATGGTTCATCCGTTTTGGGGCAACCTCTAACGAATTTTCAATAATAATAAAAAAGTCCGATGAATAGTTGAAGCTGTTTTGATGTCTGTGGTGACACTAAAACTTGTACTGCAAAAATTAAACAAGGATCAGATTTCAAACGTTCTTGACTTATTACATGCACCTAGTAATGATTACAAAGCGACATTTATCCACACAGTGTTGATGAATGCTGTACATAGTCTACTGTACAGCACATGCCGTACACGACCTCTCAAGCACCTCCTCTAGTCACTGTATACGTTCCTCCATGTTTTTAGAAAATGTAGTTACGTCATCAAGACAAACCATGCACTACTGCGAATTTAAACTTCTCAATACTACATCTAATACCCTTTGCAATGTGGATGGAGCATTTTAGTACAAACAGAAAAAAGAACAGTATTTATTTGCCTCAAATGCCAAATTCGGCATAAAGAAAACGAACAATAAGCTGAAGGGAACCACATTAACAAAGGTAAAGTTAAAATCCTCTGGGTTGTTGCCGCGCGTAGTGGCCGTGCGGTCTGAGGCGCAATGTCAAGGATTGCGTGGCCCCTCCCGCCGGAGGTCCTCCCTCGGGCATGGTGGGTGTGTTGTTCTTAGCATAGGTAAGTAGTGTGTAAATCTAGGGACCGATGACCTCACCAGTTTGATCCCTTAGGAATTCACACACATTTCAATATTTTTTTCTGGGTTGTTATACCTCGTCATATTTCTTCTTAAATAATTGACGTTTCGATCCTTGTGCTAGGATCTTCTTCAGGATCTTCCGGTGTCCAATACTGTTAGAACCCTGTCAGACACCATTGTCGTGTTCTCTTATAAAGGGGAGTTTTCCCGCGTTAGTGCTGTAGAAGTGGGAGGATCGGTAAAAATTCTTGTGGCTACCATTGGTGGGCCATCGTCATAGGCTAATATTGCCGCGCTGATGCAGAAGAAGGGGCGCTGTTGACTACACTCATGTAGATACTATTGGTGGCCCATCGTCATCGGATGGAAAGGCACTATACCACACTTACGCTGGAGAAGAGTTATTGGTTGAAATTCTTCCTACTGCTACTGGTTGGCCGTCATCATTGGCTAAATCCGAAAAGAACAGAACAAGAGAGAGGGAATGTTTACCCGAAATATTATTGTCCGCCGAGGTGACTTTCAGCCTGTTATTTATGTTGCTCACACACCGCGGCCGCTTATTCACTTCCTTGATGGCGGGGAGCCAGGATGCAGAAGCCTATAGCCTTCCCCTCTACTGAAATTACATGCATTCTTGGAAATTCAACCGCTTCTTGGACCTTTCTTCTATAAATGTTTCTTTCCTTAGCCAGCACAAGTACGTTACTGAAATCGATGTCAGAGCCACAGTTGGCTCTGAGCACTATGGGACTTAACATCTGTGGTCATCAGTCCCCTAGAACTTAGAACTACTTAAACCTAACTAACCTAAGGACATCACACACATCCACGCCCGAGGCAGGATTCGAACCTGCGACCGTAGCGGTAACGCGGTTCCAGACTGCAGCGCTTAGAACCACACGGCCGCACCGGCTTGCCAGAGCCACAGTTCTCATGATGTTCCGCTACTGCCGATTTTACACTTTGTTTTATCAGCATGTGCTGTTCGTGTTCCTTAGTGTGCTCTTTAACAGTTCTTCCCGTTTCGCCTATACACACTTTGCCGCAGCCACATGTCACTTGATACACGCCTACATTGTGTAGACAATCAGGTGCATCCGTTTTTGGATGGAAAGAATCTTTTATTTTGACCAAAGAAAAATGTCTGGATACCATTTTTCTTTAGAATTCTGCTTATGCGGTCAGTGACTCCAGAAACGAACGATAACCTAACGGAGTGAGAAAGCGGTTCCCCGTCATTCTTATTAGCGTGATTAATATTCCCCCTAAAAGGCCTGTCGGTTGAACAATTACTGTATCATAGCCGTATGCCTTCAATGTCCTCTTTGAAAAATCCACCTCCGATTCCAGGCTGCCGTCATCGCTGATACGGTAGACATGTGAAGACAGACTGTTGAGCATTGCTTGCTTCTGGGCTGGGTGGTGGTGCGAAGTGGCATCTAAATACATGTTTGTGTTAGTCGGCTTTCTTTACACCCTATGACCTAGAGTGTTATTATGTCTTCTGTACACCAACACATCTAGGAACGGGAGACCGACCTCACTCTCAACCTCCAAGGTAAACTTGATTTTGGGGTGAATTCCATTTAAGAAATGGTGGAATGAATGAAGTTCTTCTTCGTCATGTGGCCATACAATAAATGTATTGTCCACGTAGCGGAGGCAACAAGAAGGCTTCAAAGGAGCTCCACTTAATGCCTGTTTCTCAGAATGTTCCATAAAAATCTCAGTTGCAACTGGCGATATGGGTGAACCCATAATAAGGCCGTCAACCTGTTCATAGGATTCACCATTGTATTTAAAATAGCTCGAACGAAGACATAATTCATTTAAGTTATAAACATCTGGAGCAACTTTCTTCCTTATGATCTCCATTGCATCTGATACTGGGACATTAGTAAATAACGATGTCACATCGAAAGTAACAAGAGTGTCAACCTCAGATATCTTCACTGTGCGTATAATTTCTGAAAGATGTTTCGAATCTTTGACTAATGTATTTGTTTTACCAACTAAGTTGGCGAGCTAATCTCACTGACGACAGGCCTCAAAGGAACCGATTGTTTATGTATCTTGGGTAGTCCATACACTTTGGGTGAGACAGGTGTTGGATTCTTTGTGATAGAGCTGTCCAGTCTGGAGTCTGATATCAGGTTTTTCACTTTCTGAACGATTCTGTTCCTCGGATCGCTTTTTAACTTCCGATACACGCCATGAGCAAGTAACTGTTCCATCTTTCTGTGATAATCCACAGCGTCCAAAACAACGGTAGCATTGCCCTTATCCGATTTCGTTATATCTATGCTCTCGTTTCTCATGAGTTCATTAAGATATTTCCTTTCCTGCGCTGATATGTTGCTTTTGGGGGGTTTCGGTTTCTGTAGAACTCTTGGCACATCATGTCTTACTTCTTCGATCTGCACCTTCGGAAGACGAAATAAGTATGTTTCGACGGCACTTACGATTTCTTCAATAGGAATTCTCTTCAGTGTAGTTGCGAAATTCAAACCTTTGCTCAGAACTGAAATAGCTGCTTCATCGATTACTTCTGACGATAGGTTCACCACTACTCGTTTCGGATCCACAGTGGCGTCTTCCTTGTGCAACCGCTGGCTTCTCGAACTTCTCTTTTTGTTTCATAGCACTGAAATCCGAAAAACTTGTTGAATGATCAAACATAATTCTGTCCACTTTATCCCAGTCCTGGAGTCAGAGAGTTGGTGCTAGTGAAAAATGCACATCAATTGAAACGGAGTTAACATAATTCAAGTCTCTGCGTATTTGCTGGATTCTTTCTCGAACAAGTGCTTGGCTCGCCCTTTGGTCGATCGTCATTGCTTTCACTGTCTTCACATGGTGCCTAATTCTGGCGAATTAGGAAATAACATCATTATCAATACACCGGGGGAGAAAGACCAGATCCCTTAGTAATTTACCCCTTCTACTGCGACGATTCACCAGTCTTCCGGTGGTGGTATAAACCTGTTGCACATACAAGCGATTATGTAAGTCCGCACGCATTCAACAATTCGCAGGAAGTCGGAGTAAAAATTCTTTTAGTCACAGTTTTTTTTTGTTTTACTTAATTACCCTCTGTGGGTACATCGTCAGATGCAAATCGCCTTAATACATGACTTAGTTCTGCTCTTGAATGAAGTGAAATGTATGCTCCTGTAATGAAAAGGTTACATGTTAGGTTTTGTATTTAGTGAATGACCTTTGGAAAATATGGTGACAAATAGTGGAAAAAATGTGAAAAACTTACTGAACGATGAAGAACGAACATTTTTAACTTTTTTTGCCAGCAGACGTTAGTTTACATTTTCTATCATCTCATATAACGTCATTCAAGGTGTAAATTTGTTTCTACATTTTAAAAACACTTCACAGATTTAATTTAACATGAGAAAGTCAAAGAAACAGTTAATGATGAAATGTAAAAGATCTGAGTACTATCTAAATTGACGTATGCAAGGGACAAATGAAAAATGAACATTTAAAATGACTGAAGTAGCCACAGCTAGCGAAACTCTCTGTTCAACATGTATTCAGGCTTTTTGGTTTGATGCCGGAATTTTCTGCCTGTTGCAAGAGATTTACCTTCTTACCATTGACTTCATTGTGTAGTACTACCAACTTGTTTTCTACCTTTCTGATAACGCAGATGCATATGTCGAGCATATGCTGTGCAATAACTAATTTTTCAAAGTGGTTCTGTCTGAACTTATTTATATGGTCTTGGAAATGGGTTTCGAAATTTCTGCCTCTTTTTTTTTTTTTTTTTTTTTTTTTTTTTTTTTTATACAGCGGGCAGGACAACTGGGGTGTAACATTTAACACATTCCCTGCCATTAAATTTTTGGTTATCGGTTTTTATGTTATTTTTTTAATAGGTTAGCTGTTTTTGTGATTTTGGGTCTTGGCATGGATGCTGGCTAATATTTTCTCTTCTTTCTTAATGTGGCAATTTGTTTTCTTACTTCTGTGTATTTGTATATCAAATTTGTTTTGGTTGTGTAGCTGTTGTTTATAGGAATACTTTTTATGATGTCCATTTCTGTCCTAAGGCTGTTTTCTAAGGCAAGTAAGTGTATTCTGTGCAGTGTGGAACCTAAATACACCATATTTGTATGCAGTGGGATGGCATGATGAGTTATCTGTTGTTATGCCTTCGGATGTGTGTTTTCTGAGTATCCTGATCTTGCGTTTTTGTGGGAGGTTGATAATTCAAAGTTCCAAGAAATGTATGGTTTTGTTGTCCACATTTTGTACTGTGAATTTCATATTTTTGTGGAAAGAAATGATTCATTGAAGTTGTTCTTGAATTTCTCCCTTTGTGCCATCTAATAGCAGCATTGAATGATAAACATACTTCCAGTAATATAGTATATTACTTAAGAACTCATTGTTTTCTTTAAAGAAATTATATTCCAAGTATTAAAGACACAGGACAAATGTTATATTACCTCTTGCTGTTGGTAAACTTTCTCATTAAAGGTAAAGTAATTACGTGAAAATATTAGCTACAACAAGTCAGTGACTTCTGATATTCATTAAACTGACAACTTTTTACGTTGTAACACGTTTTTAAAAATTACCTCTACCAACATAGGGATCATACAGCCAAATAATTGTCTGGATGACCTATGTTTCGATACCTCTTAGGATATCTTCATCAGAACGAAATTTTAAGAAACCCCATAAAATAATACATAGAAAATTAAATTTGACAAAAACATTACCCAAAACGACAATTGTCATGACATACAAAGGTAACTTACTTACAGTTACAATGCGAGAAGACAATGGTCAACGTTCCAAGCAGATATGCTCCAGTCAAAAATTTAAATTAAACACTTTCCAGTCTTTGGCACACGTACCTTGCTAGGAACAACATCAGACTGATCGACCCACTGGCTCACATTGCTGCGCCGCCTATAGGGCACGGACAGTGACATGTGCCTATTTGAGACGTAATACCAGACTAACAGAATTAAACAACAGTTAATTATAAAACAAGTGCAAAGAAAGACAGCTTAAAGTTTTTTTGAAAATACAAGGTGGTCAAACAAGTGAAGTACAGGGTGATTATAATTAAACTTTCAAACCGCTGTGGAAGCAACACCACTGGTCAGAATGACGTCAAATTGCAACGGAATATTATCGGAGAAGGAGGAAAACGTATGGAAGATGAAAAATATATAGTTACAAAATGTAGCAATGGATAGCGTTGTAAGCATCATAATTTAATAATGGTCGACTACAAATGACAGCCGGCCGCAGTGGCCATGCGGTTCTAGGCGCTTCAGTCTGGAACCGCGCGACCGCTACGGTCGCAGGTTCGAATCCTGCCTCGGGCATGGATGTGTGTGATGTCCTTAGGTTAGTTAGGCTTAATTAGTTCTAAGTTCTAGGGGACTGATGACCTCAGATGTTAAGTCCCTTAGTGCTCAGAGCCATTTGAACCATTTTTGAACAAATGACAAATTAATCATACAACAACGCCTAAGGTGTATGTTTGACATTAAACAAACTGTACTACTCAGTGCACGTTGGTGTACAGGTGTGATACAGTTAGTTACGTAAGCCCATCCACCACGGAAAGGTCATATCACATCAGAAGGGAAAAATCGGTTTTTAATTGTCCTGAGGCCAACAACCGCACAAAAAGCATCAGCCACATCGCTTTTTAACTGTCCTGAGGCCAAAAACCGCATAAAAAGTATCATTCACATCGGTTTTTAATTTTCCTGAGGCTAAATCAAAATCGGATTATTAATTTTCGTGTGACTGGCGTAAAACATATTCAATATGCTATCCACCGTTTTCTCCAACAAGTTGAAATCGCGAAACAGCATGTTCCGCAACTGATCTAAGTGTTTCCGGGTCAAGTTCAGAATGTGTTGCGCAATGCGTGCCTTCAATGCAGCTAAGCTTGCACTCGGAACACTAAACACAACATCTTTCAGATAGCCCCACAGTCAGTAGTCACATGGATTAAGATCAGGTGATCGAGACGGCCAGGCTGTAGGGAAATCGCGACTGATAATTCTAGAATTTCCGAAATGGCGCTTCAGTAACTGTTTAACTGGATTTTCAATGTGCGAGGGTGTGCCAACTTGCATAAAAATGATCCCATCCACACACCCACGTTGTTGGAGAGTTGGAATGACGTGGTTGTGCAAAAGACGCTCATACCTTTACCAATGACGGTACAGGTAACTGGACCGGAAGCACCTGTTGAGAGGTGGCATGAGCCCCCTCTCATATTTCTATCTTACTCTGAGTAATTCGATTTTCCTCTCTAGTTGCATGCAGTGAAAAGTTGCTATTCCTTCACATGTGAACTTCCCACACAGCGTCTCTGGTCACCCGGATGGTCCGGTGACAGGCGGGTCCTGCTGATCTTGAAAGAGTTAAGCCGACGGGTGTGAGGGAGTCGAGTGGATGCTTTCCAGACGCCGACATTGTCATAAGATTGGGGGCGACACGCCCACAGGGGCCTGATGGAGCGGCCGGCCTAGAGATTTCGTTACTTCGCAGAAACTTAGTTAAAACACTTTCTGACAGGCTACCAGCGTGGCGTGGGAATGACTTGGGTTCCCAGACAGTCTTGGCGGGCAAATTCCAGCGTTTTCTGCAAAATAATAACTGTGATTGGCCTGCTCAGGGGATAGCTCCGTGACGCAGCAAAATCAGTGCAGGAATTGGCGCCAAGTATCTCCATTGGTGGAATAGTAGTGCTTCAGCAATAGAGTGGAATTTTCCGCTGGTTTTCGAATTGCTGATTGGAACGTTTAACCACTACCACTGTCGTGGGGGCGGGAATGTTCTATGTTCGGCTGGTACAGGTGCTCTTGAGGGGGGCGGCTCTCACCTTTCGGTTGGGGTAGGTTACAAGACTGAGCTCTCGCTGCTCTGGACAGCTTGCCTTCCGTTGGCTGTCTAATATACTTTTATTTAATTGTAACTGTTTGACGAAGTTGCTGAAGTTTCGACTTCAATGTAACTTTCCGAGTACAGTTGGAAATTGAGCGTTCTATGTACAAGTGGCCTATGTTATCCGTCTTGAGCAGTTTTGGCACTGGCCTCGCCTTCGGGAGGATGACGGTTCAATCCCGTCTCCGGCCATCCTGATTTAGGTTTTCCGTGATTTCCCTAAATCGTTTCAGGCAAATGCTGGGATGGTTCCTTTGAAAGGGCACGGCCGATTTCCTTCCCTAACCCGAGCTTGCACTCCGTCTCTAATGACCTCGTTGTCGACGGGACGTTAAACACTAACCACCACCAGTTTTGGCTAAAGTTGACTGTATCGGATTTACTGTGTGACTTCGCTTGTTAAAATCAATCACTGTACCGTCAGTGATTGTGTGGCGAGCCTTCTTTGTCTCCCTCAGAGGCGCATTTGTATTGATTGGATGTCTTTAGTCTGGAACAACCAGACCAGGATAATTTGTTTCGGGCTATACTCGCGACATTATCAACACCACATCGAAGCAACCAGCCATCGCCTCCGGTACGCCAGATACAGTAGCATGTACATTAGCCACGTACATTAGCATATAGGTTCGTCATATCTAGTGACATGAATTCAGTATCTTAATCATCGTTCTGTTGTGTGACTCCAGTATTGACACTTACTCTACTAGCCATTAAAATTGCTATGTCAAGAAGAAATGCAGATGATAAATGAGTATTCATTGTACAAATATATTATACTAGAACTGACATGTGATTACATTCTCACGCAATTTGGGTGCACAGATCCTGAGAAATCGGTACCCAGAACAACCACCTCTGGTCGTAATAACGGCCTTGATACACCTGGGCATTGAGTCAAACAGAGCTTGGATGACGTATACAGGTACAGCTGTCCATGCAGCTTCAACACGATACCACAGTTCATCAAGAGTAGTGACTGGCGTATTGTAAAGAGCCAGTTGCTCGGCCACCATTGACCAGACGTTTTCAATTGGTGTGAGATCTGGAGAATGTGCTGGCCAGGACAACAGTCGAACATTTTCTGTATCCAGAAAGGCCTGTACATAACCTGCAACATGCGGTCGTGCATTATCCTGCTGAAATGTAAGGTTTCGCAGGGGTCGAATGAAGGGTAGAACCACGGGTAATAACACATCTGAAATGTAACGTCCACTGTTCAAAGTGCCGTCAATGCGAACAAGAGGTGACCGAGACGTGTAACGCCGGGTGATACGCCGGTATGGCGATGACGAATGCACGCTTCCAATGTGCGTTCACCGGGATGTCGCCAAACACGGATACGACCATCGTGATGCTGTAAACAGAACCCGGATTCATCCGAAAAAATGACGGCTTGCCATTCGTGCACCCAGGTTCGTTGTTGAGTACACCATCGCAGGCGCTCCTGTCTGTGAAGCAGCGTCAAGGGTAACCGCAGCCATGGCCTCCGCGCTGATAGTCCATACTACTGCAAACGTCGTCGAACTGTTCGTGCAGATGGTTGTTGTCTTGCAAACAGCCCCATATGTTGACTCAGGGATCGAGACGTGGCTGCACGATCCGTTACAGCCATGCGGATAAGAAGCCTGTCATCTTCACTGCTAGTGATACGAGGCCGTTCGGATCCAGAACGGCGTTTCGTATTACCCCCCTGAAGCCACCGATTCCATATTTTGCTAACAGTCCTTGGATCTCGACCAACGCGAGCAGCAATGTCGCAATACAATAAACCGCAATCGCTGTAGGCTACAATCCGACCTTTATCAAAGTCGGAAACGTGATGGTACGCATTTCTCCTTAAACGAGGCATCACAACAACGTTTCACCAGGCAACGCCGGTCAACTGTTGTTTGTGTATGAGAAATCGGTTGGAAACTTTCCCCATGTCAGCACGTTGTAGGTATCGCCACCGGCGCCAACCTTGTGTGAATGCTCTGAAAAGCTAATCATTTGCATATCACGGCGTCTTCTTCCTGTCGGTTAAATTGCGCGTCTGTAGCACGAGATCTTCGTGGTGTAGCAATTTTAATGGCCTGTAGTGTATATACTGTTCTAAGAGATAGTCAGGTTTAAAACTATATAATTGTCTCAATTGGTTCTACAGTTAGTACGTCAGTAAAGAGGTTAGTTACATCAAAAGAAGCAAACATGCCATTGTTTGTTGCTACATCATTTTTTTTTTTCTTAACTGAGTATGATTTATCGTAAGTACAATACTGTTCCCGAATTTTATTCAGAAAATGAGAGATTTGAGAGGATCGTATTTTAAAGTTTTTAACAACGGGTAATTTGCCTCCATAAAATCAGAGAGCCTGAATCTTTGTTACCGGTTCCCGTCAGATCACCGAATTTAAGCACTGTCGGGCTGGGCTAGCATTTGGATGGGTGACCATCTTGTCTGCCGAGCGCTGCTGGCAAGCGGGGAGCACTCAGCCCTTGTGAGTCGAACTGAGGAGCTGCCTGATTGAGAAGTAGCGGCTCCGGTTTCGGAAAATGACCTACGGCCGGGAGAGCGGTGTACTCACCACACGCCCCTCCATATCCGCATCCAATGACGCATGTGGTCTGAGGATGACTCGGCAGCCAGTCGGTCCCTTTGGGCCTTCATGGCTTGTGCGGGAGGAGAGTTTTGTTTGAATCTTTGTTAAACGAACAGACAGATTTGACTAGCCATAGTAATTTCAATCATTTTAAATACCTATTTTTAATTTATTCCATGCATATGTCAATTCACCAATGGCCTTGCCGCATTGGTATCGCCGGTTCCCGACAGATCACCAAAGCTAAGTTCGTCGGGTAGGGCTTGCACTTCGATGAGTGACCTTCGGAGTTTGTCAAGAGCTGTTAGCAAGTGGGGTACACTCGGCCCTTGTGATGCCGATTGATGAGCTACTCGATGGAGAAGTAGCAGTTCTGGTCACGACAACTGATATCAGCCAGGAGAGCGGTGTGCTGACCACATGCCCCTCCATATCCGTATCGAGTGGTGTCTATCGGCCAAGGATAGCACAGAGAGTGGTATAAACTTCATCTTTGATCATATCATGTTCAACTACATCTATGAAGGCTTTTTAAAATATATAAACCAAAGTGCGTCTTGAGCAACGTTATGTGCAATGACATAAGCCTAAACTAACGCCTTCTCGCGTGAAAGTTTAAAGATGCTCTTCCTTGATGGTTCAGTAGGTTTTTCACTGCTTTTTTCCCACTGTTTCTCACCGTATTTTCCGTAGTTGATCCACAGAATGCAAAACCTGCCATATAAATTTCTCATTACAGGACCATGCACTTCATCTCGCTCAAGAGCAAAACTAAATTATGTATTAAGGCGACTTGCACCTTACGATGGACCCACAGGGTCCGAAATGCATCTTGTAATTAAATAAAACGCAAAAAATTGTGACTGAAGGCGTTTTTGTTCATGTTTCCTGGCTAATGAGTACAACCACATTTCACAGCTGCATAATATTGGTAAAATTAAGTTAGGTTTAAGAATTGCTTTGGTTTAGTCAATATTACGAAGTCTCGCTGAAAAGAAATGCTGGTGAACTTTTCATGTGTAAATTCTTATAGCTTTTTAAATAAAACAAACGTTATTAACATCTGCATCTTTATTCTTCATGCCTACATTTTTATTTCTCATCATAGTCACCCTGGTGAAGAACATATTTGTCCAAATGAGAGACTAGTTTATTGAAAACGTCACTCTAGAATGATCGAATTTGTTGACGGAGCTACATCATCTCTGTTTGGACCGCATCAAGTAAAGCCCTCGAACGCGTTTTTTAAGGTTTGGAAATAGATGAAAATCGGAAGTTGCAAAGTCAGGACTGTATGGAAGATGATGATGAATGACGATGAACCCAAGGCACCGATATATGTATCTTACACACGTTACATCATAGAATTCGAAGCCCTCTGGCATCACTGAAGGCAAATCTAAACCAGCCAATCAAATTCCAGGCTGAAGACGTGTCTGGAGATGCCCCAGACTGCGGTGGGATGCCAACTTCACTTTCGCCCGACGGACAGAAGCGATGGTCCTCGGTGCCATTTCATTTCATAGTAGACGTCTTTGATTGAAATCAGTGGCATTCTTAGAGCACAGCAATACGTTGACGCTATTTTGCGCCCCATTTAGTTGCCCTTCTTGGCAAGCCATTCTTGGATTACATATCAGCAACCTAATGCCCACCCGCACACAGCGAGAATTTCTACTGCTTGTCTTTGTGCTTGCCAGACCCTACCGTGACCAGTAAAGTCGTCGGATTTCTCCCAAATTAAGGACATTTGGAGCATTATCGGCAAGATCCCCTAACCAGCTCGGGATTTTCGCGGTCTAATATGCAAATTGGACAGAATTTGACACGACATCCCTCATCAGTACATCCAACCCTATCGATCAATGACAAGTTTAATAATTGTTTGGTGCAAGGGCCAGAGATGGGTCAACGCATTATTAATTTGCTGAAATTGCGAAGCTCTTTCTCTTCCATACACTGAGGTGACAAAGGTACTGCAATACCTCCTAATATCGCGTTGGACCTCTTTTGTACGGCGTGGTGCTGGAACTCGAGGTGGAATGGACTCAACAAGTCATTCGTATGAATAGTCTAGAATCAAGAGTGTACGTTTCATCACGGAAAACACAGTGGCCGACGGTCTTCACTTAACGACTGAGGGCAGCAGCATTTGATTAATCAGTGCCAACAGACAAGCGACACTGCGGAAATGACCGCACAAATCAATGCGAGACGTATGAGGAACGTATCCTTTAGGACAGTGCAGAAAATGTGGGCTTAATAAGCTATGGCACCAGACAATCGACGCGAATGGCTTTGCTAAGAGCACCACACTGTCTGCAGCGCCTCTTCTGGGATCGTGACCATATCGGTTGAACCCCAGACGACTGCAAAACCGTGGCCTGGTCAGATGCGTCCCGATTTCAGTTGGTAAGAGCTGTTTGTAGGGTTCGAGTGTGGCGCAGAACCCAGGTTGTCAACAAGGCACTATGCAAGCTGGTGGTGGCTCCATAACGGTGTGGGGTGTGTTTATCTTTGAATGGACTAGGTCCTCTGATCTAACTGAACCGATCATCGACTATATATGGTTATGTCCGGCTACTTGGAGACCATTTGCAACCGTTAATTGACTTCATGTTCCTAAACATGTCATTGGGCCAAAATTTTTCGCGATTGGTTTGGAGAAAAGGCTGGACAATTCATGCGAACGCCTTGTTGAGTCCATGCCACCTCGCGTTGCAGCATTACGCCGGGCAAAAGGGTCCGGCCTCATATTAGGAGATATTCCGCTAATTTTGTCACCTCAGTGTATGGAAGAGAAAGAGCTTCGCAAATTCAACAAGTTAATAATACTTTGGCCCATCGCTGGCTCTTATGCAAGCAGTTATTCATCTCGACACTGATCGATAGAGTTGTTTGATGTACTGTTCAGGGATGTCGTACCAAATTTTGTCCAATTCGCGTGTTAGATCGTGAAAATCTCGAGCTAGTATGAGGACATTGTCGATAATGCTCCAAACATTCTCAATTTGGGAGAGACCCGGCGATCTTAGTGGACACGGCAGGGTTTGGCAAGCACGAAATCCTAGCTGTGTGCGGGTGGGCATTATCTTGCTGAAATGTAATCCCAGGATGGCTTGCCATGAAGGGCAACAAAAGGGGCGCATAATATCGTCGACGTATTACTGTGCTGTAAGGGTGCCACTTATGACGACAAAAGACACCCTACTACGAAATAAAATGGCAGCCTAGACCACCTCTCCTGTCTGTCGGGTGACAGTCAGGTTGGTACCCCACCGCAGTGTGGGGCATCTCCAGATACACCTGCGACCCATAATTTGATTGGCTGGTGTGGAATTGCCTTCAGTGATGCGTCCCTTTGCGAATTGAACCCCCATGGCCAGCGTTTTCAATATTTTTGCGTGTCATCTCCTTTGTACCTCATTCCAAACTAACAGACATACATGTTCTAAAGTAGGCTGATGTGCGCTAAAGAATGGTGCCTGCGGTTGTGAGGGTTAAGGGGAAACCTTTCCGCTTTGCCAGCTGAACCTGTACGTCAGAGTCTCCCTGCTGTTCATACCATACGACCTGTAACGTAACCCACAAAATAAAGAATAAATAAATAAAATCATAAGCCGAAATTTTGAATGTTTATTGTTCGAGAGGTGGGATCTACTACATTGACGATAGCAGGCGTATAAGAAGGTCACGTATAGGTAAAATGTTTGCGTCAATGTTCATGCTGAAGTCCGGTTACGTCCACTAAAGACTCGTTTACCTGAACATCCAGATTCTTCTAAATGTCAGGCTCAAATCTCTTCATTAGGCAGCGGAAAAGCCTGGTGTCGTAGGACCGTGATTATACTGAATTGCAGTGCAATGCATGATTTGTTTGACAAAAAGGATTTAGTAAAAGAAATATGAGACTGCAGGTTCGACTTGTGAAAGACGCAAATCAACATCCGACAGAGTGTTGATAGCGTGCGACAGTCACCTCACAAAACCGTCCATTTCCAACGGATTAATTAACTGAAACATACAAACACAAAGTTCAGATAGAATCAGCAGAAGGAATGGATTACTTCGACAATGAATTGAAATATAATTAAGTTCATTATGCTTGTCCCTACGTTGTTTGTACAAAACGAAATATGACAGAAAATTAAGCACAAATATGTTTCATTTCAGCAGTTATAAGTTCTGCTATAAGCTCAAAATGATCCAATGTCTGCCATTACGAACACAGTGATTATTGCCAAGATAACTGTTTCCTGAAAATGCGAGGAGTAGCCACAAAGTCTTAACTACCACCTAGAAAATTTCAATGTGTGACAATACAACTTGGTCTCTACCTATTCATCCACATATTTTCCCAATGATGGGTGACCTGCTGGAGACCTTGTTTACAAAAGCCTGAATTTTGCTGTTCCGGAAATGTACCAATTCGAAAAATACCTCGTTGTTATTCCGGAAATACCCGTCACTTAATGCTTTCGCATCAGTAGAAGTCATGAGGTGCCATGTCAGGAGAAAACGGGGAGGAGGGAGAGGGGAGTCTAGCAATGTCTGAGAGCCCAAAGAAGTAGCATATGTCCTGTTGTGCAGAATGAACTGTTTGGTTGTCGTGGAGCAAAAACGCCCCCTTGGTCACCTTCCCGCAGGACTTTATAACACTGCTACCCATATGTCGTATTTTTCACGAGTCTGTTTTTACATTTCTGATAGTAATTTCAGATTAGACATGTGTATGTTTCGTCATTTAATAGTCAATACTAGTTATTAGGTTTATTGTAAAGCAAACCTATTGCAAATCATTTAAAAATACTTTTGTAGAGAAGCTAAGTTAGGGTTTTTGCTACGTATAATAACAAACTAACTGATCTCGGCAAGGTACTAACAGCGTTGGTACGCGAGAGTGCGCACAGGGAGTTGCACGTGAGCAGTGAGGCGGGACATGAGTAATGGCGACAGCGCACGCAAAACTTACTGTGTGAACTTCTTTGTGGCAAAATGTTGGGCGTGACATTATGAAGATTGAAAGCTATGGTATGGACCACAGTACAATAATTATATGAGAAGAATTCAAGAGCATCACGCTCAGATAACAAAAATTACGAGATACCTCCCAATATCGTGTTGGGTCTACTTTTGCCTGGTATAGCGCAGAAACTGGACCTGGAATGGACTCAATAAATCGGTGGAAATCCCCTGCAGAAATATTGAGCCATGCTACCTCTATAGCAGTCCATAACTGCGAGCCGGCCGCAGTGGGCGTGCGGTTCTAGGTGCTTCAGTCCGGAACCGCGGGACTGCTACGGTCGCAGGTTCGAATCCTGCCTCGGGCATGGATGTGTGTGATGTCCTTAGGTTAGTTAGGTTTAAGTAGTTCTAAGTTCTAGTGGACTGATGACCTAAGATGTTAAGTCCCATAGTGCTCAGAGTCATTTGAACCATAACTGCGAATGTTTTGCCGTTGTAATATTTTGTGCAGAAACTTATCTCTCGAATCCGTCTCATAAATCTTCGATGTGATTCATGTCTGAAGTCCATGAATGGCTGCAAATGGTCTCCAATCAATGATCGGTTCAGCTTGGCCAGAGGACCAGTACATTGCACGTAAATACAACTCACACCATTATGGAGCCACCACCACGTTGCACACGCAATGTCTTGCTGACAAATTGAGTCCATGGCTTCGGGTGTCTGCGCCACATTCGAACCCTACCATCATCTCTTAACAACTAAAATCGGGGCTAATCTGACCAAGCCACGGTTTTCCAGTAGCAGTAAATCCAACCGATATGGTCACGAGCCCAGGAGATGATGATGATGATGATTAGTGTTTTAGGGCGCACAACAGCGAGGTTATCAGCGCCCGGCCCAGGAGAGGTGCTGCAGGCTATGACGTGCTGTTAGCAAAGGTACTCGAGTCGGCGTCTACTATCGTAGTCCAATAGCGCCAAATTTCGCAGCACGGTCTCGTCTCAAATTGATTTCTGCGGTTATTTCACTGTTGCTCGTCTGTTGGCACTGAGAACTCAACGAAGGTGGTCGGCTACCACGTAGTCCGTGGTGAGAGGTAATGCCAGAGATTTGGTATTCTCTTTGACACTATGGATCTCAAAATATTGAATTTCCTAACGATTTTCGAAATGGAATGTCCCATGCATCCAGTTACATCTACCATTCCGTGTTCAAAGTCTGTTAATTCCTGGCGTGCAGCTATTATCGCGTAGGAAACCTTTTGACCAAATCACGTGAATACAAATGATCCTCCCGTCACAGCACTGCCCTTTTATACCTGGTGTAGGCGGAACTATCCCGATCTCTATATGCGCATATCGTTATCCCATGACTTTTGTCACCTCAGTGTAATGGAGGAAGTGTACTGCGTGGCCTTCAGTTCTACGTGTAAATGGAAAGAAGAGCCCCTTGCTTAAGCAATCATCTCGGCGCTTCGACAAGTGCTCCACATCGAAGTGAGACCGTGCCATAAAGAAAGTCAAAGACTTACCGTCGCATTATAATCAGGAACTGAGCATTATACATGTTTTATTAACTTCAGACTTATTGAGTGTCGGTAATTACTCCAAGTAACACTACGAACAATAGGATCATCTTCCTATTATTGCACATAAATGAAAAAAACTTGAATTTTAAATTTATGAAAGAGGTAGACAGTGAACCTTAAATGTTTTTAGCTCATTGAAAAGTGGAACTTTACAATTTAACTGACAATGTTCACTAACTTTTGAAAATTTAACTACTTCATTATCTTTATTTAGAAATAGACTTATTAATCGTTTAAAGCAGTTTGTCTGGAAAGACTATAGTACCTTCTATTTTTCAGCAGTGCTATGTAACATTATTTATTTTTCTGTATGTTGTGTGATTCTTTGCCTTCGTACTTTGGCCACTA
Organism: Schistocerca piceifrons; assembly: GCF_021461385.2. NCBI lineage: Eukaryota > Metazoa > Arthropoda > Insecta > Orthoptera > Acrididae > Schistocerca > Schistocerca piceifrons. Next base: position 365,975,366 of record NC_060144.1, on the reverse strand, counting down.
CCACTGATTGTGACGTATTCAAAGTTCATTTATTGCATTTCTAGTAATGCGTTCGGTTTATTGAAAAGAACATTATAGTGAAGTAACGTGTATCCTTGTCGTGTTACATGTTATAATTGGTAAATGACTTTCAAACGTTGTGTTCCGTGCAATGCAAATTAACTTTCAGTTATTTTACAACGCACCTCATTTTCAACCGAGCTCTCGCGTTTGCTATGACCGTTACTGTCTACAGAATTTTCAGTAATTATTACGTTAATTCACTTTTTCACTCAACATAATGAGTTTAAAAACTTCTCCTCAAACACGAGCTGGTGACCGCATTATTTCATTAAATAACTCCACCAGCACGGAGCGTCCTGTCTCCGAGTTTTGTTCGTTTTTCCCCTTCGCCTCTGATTGTCCCAGACATTTCGTGACGCCAAAGGCGTTACGCCACTGCTCTTCAATAGTTTTCCAGAGACTCCGTGGAAGTACAAAGGCGTCTCTGTACGGTCATGCACTGCGCCCTAAGCCTGTCAGTGGCTTTTCATATCTCTGCCAAAGACCCTCTCTCTTCAGCCCTCTTGTCCTGTGCTCACCGAGCGAGGTGGCGCAGTGGTTAGACACTGGACTCGCATTCGGGAGGACGACGGTTCAATCCCGCGTACGGCCATCCTGATTTAGGTTTTCCGTGATTTCCCTAAATCGCTCCAGGAAAATACCGGGATGGTTCCTTTCAAAGGGCACGGCCGACTTCCTTCCCCGTCCTTCCCTAATCCGATGAGACCGATGACCTCGCTGTCTGGTCTCCTTCCCCGAAACAACCAACCAACCAATCCTATGCTCACTGTCTATCCAGGAAATGCAGGCCTAACTATTATTGATGGTTCCTTTGAAAGGGCACGGCTGACTTCCTTCCTCTTCCTTCCCTAATCCGATGAGACCGATGACCTCGCTGTCTCGTCTACTTCTCCAAAAACAACCAACCTAACTATTATTGTGTACTGAGTGCGCTTGGACCTAAGCTGAACAATGGTAATCTGTGACGTACTTGGATCACTCAGTGTTCACAGCTTACAGCGTTATCGCTGTACGTGACCGCCCGACATGCCGACGCCTGGCTCTCCCGCTGGCTGCCCTATGACTTTCCTCGCCACTTTGGTTCAAATGGCTCTGAGCACTATGGGACTTAACATCTGAGGTCATCAGTCCCCTAGAACTTAGAACTACTTAAACCTAACTAACTTAAGGACATCACACACAACCATGCCTGAGGCAGGATTCGAACCTGCGACCGTAGCGGTCGCGCGGTTTGAGACGGAAGCGCGTAGAACCGCTCGCCCACACCGGCCGGCCCTTGCCACGTATAAAACTTTTAAGCCTTAACGGTATTCTTCATTTGTTACTATTTTCCTGCAAGACCTGGCTGTTTCCTGTGAGTACGACAGTGTTACAACTTCTTGACCACCTCCAGTAGCCTCTTGAGGAGATTTCGGTAGTATGCTCTTGTGATGGTTTGTCCGTTACGTGCGTAATATGTTTGCACTGCACCATTACAGTGCCAAAATCACTTATCACCACCTTGCTCAATGATGGGTGTGGGTTTGCCTTTTTGGTGATGTTGAATTCACATGTTTCCATTTTTTGGTTTTCTGCTTGTCTCGAATCCATATCACGTCCGTAGTAATTAGAAAGCTAAAGAAGTCATTTGGATTGTCTGGACACACCCAGAAACGCTTCCGATGCTGCTTCATTTCGGCGGGTTTTGTGAACGGGTATGAGCAGTCACGGAACCCAGTGGGCAGCGACTTCTATCACGTTCCAAATGTCCTTTAAAATGCTGAAAATTCACTCATGGCTGATTTTTCTTTTTTCCCACTATTACAGTTGTGATATGCCGGTAATGGATCACCAGGCGTCCAGTTGCGATTCCCAGTTCTTCAGAGAGAACTTCGTTTTTCGTCATTCACATTTATTTCCTCACACGGGTAGCATCTGCGCCATCTACCTAGCATATATGATGTTGCATTGTTGTCGTACGTTTCCGCCGTCTGAGGATGAGTTGCAGCATTTTTCCCCATCAAATGCAGAAAACGAATTATTAGACATAAAGTGTGACAGAATTTTTCATCAAAAAGCCATCATTGTCGCCTAAACGACGTAGGGAAATTATTTATTTTAAAATACAGGATGTATCAAACAGAATCATCCGATTTGGCACGTTTATATTTCTGAAACTAATAAACATATACAATAAATCTTGTTTTTTGATGAACAGAAAACTCAAAATGTTTTCTTTCCATGCCTTTTCATAGGTGTTCAATATGCCCCCTTGAGATGCACGGCATATTTCAGTGTGGTATTCAAATTGTTCCCACACTACAGCAAGCATGTCTTAAATTACAGCTTCCACAGCTGCTGTGAGGCGATGTCTTAGTTAATTCATTGTTGTCGGTAACGGAGACACGTAAACGGAATGTTTTATAACCCCCTCAAATTCATTCATTGTTGTTGGTAACGGAGACACATAAACGGAATCTTTTATAACCCCCCACAAGAAATAATCAAATACAATCAGGTCGGCCGGCCGCGGTGGTCTAGCGGTTCTACGCGCTCAGTCCGGAGCCGCGCGACTGCTACGGTCGCAGGTTCGAATCCTGCCTCTGGAATGGATGTGTGTGATGTCCTTAGGTTAGTTAGGTTTAAGTAGTTCTAAGTTCAAGGGGACTGATGACCACAGATGTTAAGTCCCATAGTGCTCAGAGCCATTTGAACAATCAGGTCCTATGACCTTGGAGACCAGTAATGCGAGGCTGAATCATTTGGTCCAGTGCGACCGATCCATCGTTCAGTAATTCACAATACAAATAAACCAGATAATGCTCAGTATATTGTATTCATCAATATTTTCATAAAAAGCATGAAAAGGAAAACAAAGGAAATTTTGGTAAAACAATAAATTTTCCAGGAAAGGATTGTAGTTACAGCACCCAAGAGGACACCGCAAATAAATTTCTAGGAAAGGACTGTAAGGCGTACAAGGCGAGATCGCATATGAATTTAAATCCTTTTATTATTCTACAGCTTATGATTTAAAAGCCCCGGGGTTATATTCACCGTAAAACAGAGAAGCAGTAACTTCCTCGGCATCTTGCTCCGTCATAACCGCTGCGCTTTTGTAGTTACACATTTGTTGCAGTTTCCGTCGAAAAATAAACCTGGTTTACATTCATGAAATGTTCTCTCTCATAGCGTACCTTGCAACAAACCACGCCTAAATCTGCTTAAAGATCAAAATGAGACTAATACAATATGAAGTCCTGTAAGCTTTAATTACAGTCCCGTCTATGTAGTATCCTCGTGGACGCTGTAAATACAATCCATTCTTGGAAATTTATACTACTATTTTTATCTACTATCCTGTGGCTTTCCTTTTAGTGCCATTTATGAAAATATTAAGAAATACAGTATGTTAAGCATTTCAGTTTCTTTCCAGCGTAAGTAACGTAAAAAATTGAAAAAATGTCCGAACAGGATCTCTACCTCACGACCCTCAGATTACCGTTCTGTAACCAAATACTATCCGAAAACAACGCTAACGTAAATAACTCATACTTCGCAGAACCCGCGCGAAAATTGCTATTTTTGTCTAAACGCACCTTCCTGCGGGTCCGGGGGTTAGAATAGGCCCGAGGTATTCCTGCCTGTCGTAAGATGCGACTAAAAGGAGTCTCACACGTTTCAGCCTTTATGTGATGGTCCCCTGTAGCAATTGACCTCCATTTTTCAACATTTTCCCGAAGAGAGAGCCAACTGGGGAAGGGCGCCTTACATGGGGCCTAGTGCCCATCATGCGCTGAGTCCTCTCGCATCCTTCGTCGACGTGGATCTGCACTTCCGCTCATTCTCAAGCTGTTTGGCGAGGTCACACTCCTGGGTGCGTTTTCCTCCATCCTCTGTGTAGTATCGCTTTCTGCGCTGTCCACGATAATGGACTTCTTAGCCGCACGGGATTAGCCGAGCGGTCTGGGCGCTGCAGTCATGGACCGTGCGGCTGGTCCCGGCGGAGGTTCGAGTCCTCCCTCGGACATGGGTGTGTGTGTTTGTCATTCGGATAATTTAGGTTAAGTAGTGTGTAAGCTTAGGGACTGATGACCTTAGCAGTTAAGTCCCATAAGATTTCACACACATATGAACTTTTTTTTTGGAACTTAGCTCGTTTGCGACTGATATCCAGCACGGAAGCCAGTTCGTTGAGGTGGGACCGCTATGTACCCTGTTGGTTGCAGCCCCCTGACCACACAGGTATCGCTCTGCTGATGCCTGCACCGTTAACTCCCCATGTATGCCAAGGAGTAGATGTCCGTCACCCTGGGGCATCGGGACTCCCGGCAACGGCCATCTTGCCAGGTGGCCTTTGCTGTGGCTAGGTGGCGCCAGTGGGGAGGCCTCCTTGTCGGAGCGTGTGGAATCAAGGCGGATGACACGCCATGAAGTGTAGTACACCATCACTTGCTGGTGGTCAAACACCAGCAGTCTCTAACTTCAACTCTAAGAAATAAGACCCCAAATCGTTCCCCCCTCTGACCACACCATGGGAGGAATGCGAGGCTAAGGATGGCAACGAAGCTTATTCACACTGACACCTCCTATGTACGAGAGTTGATGAGGAATCCTTCTTGTCAATGAAACTGAGCCCTGCACGGCTCGTGCTCATGCCATTTATTGCTTGTCATATTCTATTAAGGCACTGCCGCCTCGTTTTCTTATTCAATTTGCTGGCGTCACTAACTTCCTGCCTTACTTGCCCATGAGTGGCAGCAGCAGCGCCTATCGATAGTGCACTGTCGTACCATCTCTGGAGCGACCGATAATATTTCCGGGCCGTCGTGTGTCTGGAAGTCAGTTGAAGAAGGACCAGTAGTGACGTTGGACCAGGAGGGCTGTCGGGACGCAGCAGTGCAGTCGGGGACGCAGCCCCAGTGAGGTCCGCACAGCCAGTACCAGCGGGAACGACCGTTGGTTGGTCGTTCGGCCGGTCGTCCCATCGATGACGTGTATTTGGGTCGGTTCCTTCCTGTGCAGAGATGTCGGTTGTGTTCCGCCTGCATGGTTGGCTCCGAGCCAGTGTCTCCGATACTTCGTCCGTTCGAAGGAAGTTGGGAGCAGCAGTCGGGCACGGTGTTGGCAGTCAGTAGCAGGCGGATCTGCACAGTGCAAGTACGCGCCGCGACCATGGTCGACGCAGTCGGAAGGCTGTTGCTCGATCGGTCGCCTGGTCTTCGGATGGCGACATGGGGTCTGCTGTCGGGGAAGAGTTGGCAGCCAGCAACGATGGGGTCCGTATGGTGTTAGTATTCGCCGCGACCGCTATTGCCGAAAGTCGGCTGCGATCGGTCGTTTGTCCGGCCGGTAGTTTCACTCAACGACCTCTTGGATCCTCAGGACGAACGCCATTTTCCGAGTCGCGATGTGGTTGGACTTTGTTAGTTCGTTGGAACTGAGCAGCGACGCAGTCTCCACAGCGCGGTGCTATGCCGGGGCTTTTGGCAGCGGGCACACGCAGTTTCTTCATTTCGAGGCGCTAGCTGTGTGAGCGACTTCATGCATTCTTCCGAAGTAGGATCCTCAAGTTAAGTAATTAGGTACCTGTTCTTAAAACTCGACTGTTACGATTTGTTCGCTATTTTTGGATCGTTGTTTTCCTCAGCCGATGACGTGTTTGATAACAAGTCGTGTGTTTTGTTGCCTAGAATCTGCAGCCTCCGGTAGTGACTTGACAGTTGGGACTTGTATTTTCGGATTCCTTTAAACTCGTCTTGACTGATGTTTGATGCCTTGATCTTGGTGAGACCCAGTTAGAAGTTATCGGTATCTCGGTTACTCTTGATCGGCCGATACTTTCCATTATCTGTGCAGTTGGATCTGATCGTAGGAGATCGGTCAGAGTGTCGATCGGTCGTGAACTTTCCCTTGATTGTGTTGCCTTCCGATTAAGAGCTTGTCGGTCGGGCTGCCTGTCTCACCTAAGCGTGCGTTAGGAGTACTTCCCAGGCCGACCCTTGGAACCTTCTGAGCGCCGCTCCTTCTGTTTTACATAGTGATTTCCTTTTTACTTTTAAGTACTGTGTGTGACCTTCAGCTGAGTATCAGCTTATTTAAATTGCAAGGCTGTTCTTTTAGGCCTAAAGACGCAAAATTGTTTTCTGCATGGTATGTGTTCCCTTCAGCCGAGTTTTAATCTCTCTTAACTAAAAATTCAGAATTTTGGTCTTGCCCTTAAGTCATAACATTGTTATTCTTTAGTATCAGGCCTTCAGCCGAGTTTTACATGAAGTATTTTAAGCTAAGGCCCTCAGCCTTTTACATTGAAAGCACTTCTTCCAAGGCTTGAAGCTGATAAACTGTTTTCTTTATATGTGGCCTTCAGCCGAGTTTTCAGCCTATTTAGAATTAAAATTGGAAATCTTTGTTTTGGCCTTAAGCGTTAACACTGTTCTTGCTTAATGTTTGGCCCTCAGCCGAGTTATATGGGAGACATTTAACCTAAGACCATCAGCCTATTTTTATTGAAGAAAAAAAATTTTTTTTTAAAAGAAGTGAAACTTCCAGAAGAATTCCTGTACCTCAATTCCTTGCTTAGGCCTTGGGCCTTGGATATTCATATGTGGCCTTCAGCCGATTTAAATTAAACCAACGGAGCTCTTTCGTTAAGACCTTCAGAGTTTTTAATTCTTACTTATGTTATTGTGTGTTTTAACAAGTGAAGTTTATATGTTGAGTGCAACTGACAGCAACTTATTTTGGTCACTTTCCACAAATATAACATCATCGGCTCTGTCATGATAGTCCAGGGATTTCAGAAACCTCAGTTTTTTGTGGAGCATTTAGAGGACAAGTTTGCGGAGGTGGAGGGCTTGTCCAAAATACGGTCAGGGTCGGTCTTGATCAAAAGAGCTTCTTCTGCCCAGTCACGGGCACTATTCGCCTGTGGCAAGCAGGAGGATGTTTCTGTTTCCGTTACGCCCCATAAGAGCTTAAATATGGTCCACGGTATCATATTCCACAGGGACCTTCTTTTGCAGTCTGAGCATGAGCTACGCGCCAATTTCGAGCGGCGAGGTTTCCATTTCGTCCGGCGCGTCCACCGGGGTCTGAGGGATAATCGGGTTGCCACCGACAGTTTCATCTTGGCCTTCGAGGGTGACACGAGAAGGTCAAGATGATGGTCTACCGCTGTGACGTAAAGCCATATATCCCTACGCCGATGCAGTGCTTTAAGTGCTGGAGGTTCTGCCATATGTCTTCCCTTGTGACCTGTTGGGATTGTGGACGTCCTTCACATCCCTGTGCCCCGCCTCCCATCTGTGTCAACTGCAGAGAGCACCATTCGCCTTGCTCTCCAGACTGCAGAATTCGCCAGAAAGAAAGAAAAACAATGGAATTCAAGACCCTGGACCGACTGACCTACACTGAGGCTACATCTTGTGCATATGACGTCGACTTACGTCGCCACTACGACAACGGTTCTACCACCTTCCGTTCCGCCGCTTAGAGTTGGCTCTCAGAGCCGTCAGACTCCACCTGCTCCCTTGATGGTGGGGGGCACTTCCCTCCCTGTTGCTCCTGCACAACCTACTCCAGGAGCAACAACCTCCCCCCCCCCCCCCCCCAACCATCGGTGACGTTAGTCCGCACTACTCAGCCAGAGAAGTGCAAGTCTTCTTCTGCTCCTCTCGCCAGTGTCACTCCCTTCCCAGGTTCCTACCAGTGGCTGAAGCTATCATAGGTAGCTGGGCGTAGAGCTTCACTGTCCTCCTCAGTCCCTGAGACTGAATGAGTGAAACCCTTCCAACTGGAAAAACCTAAGGAGCAGCGAGAGAAACCTAAAAAGAAAAAGACCCCCAAGAATCAAGACACTGCAGTGGCACCCACACAACCACTACCAAGAAGCTCTGTGTCTGAGAATGAGGTGGAGATTCTGGCGTCCGGTGACGACCTAGCTCTCTCTGGGTCCTCAGACACAATGGATGTCGATCACACAGGTACTCATCTGGTGGCAGCAGGTGACCCTGAGGCGTAGATTGCCTCATTGAGTGTTTCATGCCTTCCCAGTCTCACGATCACGTAATCCTCTAGTGGAATTGCGGTAGTTTTTTCCACTACCTAGCCGAGCTACGGCAACTGTTAAGCTTTACATCTGCTTTCTGCATTACCCTCCAGGAAACCGGGTTCCTGGCAATGTGGACCCATGCCCTCCACAGCTGTAAGCTATATTACAGGAACCATAGCGACCATAATATAGTGTCAGGTGGAGTTTGCATCTGTATCCTGAACTCAGTATGTGTGAACCTTTGGCCCTTCAAACCACTCTTGAAGCTGTGGCTGTCAGAATAAGGGCGATGCAGGAAACAACTGTCTGCAATGTATATCTTCCTCCATATGGTGCAGTACCCATGAACGTATTGGCTGCACTGACTGATCAACTCCCTAAACATTTTTACTTTTGGGAGATTTTAACGCGCGTAACCCCTTGTGGGGTGGCGCCATGCTTACTGGACGAGGTAGGGAGGTCTAAAATTTGCTGTCACAACTCAACCTCTGCCTCTTAAATACAAGTGCTCCCACACATTTCAGTGTGGCACATGGCACATATTCTGCCATTGATCTCTCGGTTTGCAGTCCTGGCCTTCTCCCATCTATCCGCTGGAGAGCACATGACGACCTGTGTGATAGTGACCACTTCCCCAACTTTGTGTCACTCCCCCAGCATCATGCCCACAGACGCCTACCCAAATGGACTTTAAATAAGGCAGACTGGGAAGACTTCACCTCTGCTGTCCCCAACATGGTGCCATCGATGTTGTCGTTGAGCAGGTACTACAAAGATCGTTTCTGCGGCGGAAAACGCGATCCCTCGTTCATTAGGGTCCACCTGGATAAACACAGTCCCTTGGTGGTCGCCGGGTGTCGCTGAGGTAATTAAGAGCCTCGGCGAGCTCTACAGCGACATAAGTGGCACACTTTCCTAGAGAACTTAATAGCCTTTAGGTGGCTCTGTACCCTTGTATACTGTCCCGACGCAGCTCTTGGGCCGGATCAGATCCACAGTCAGATGATTAAACATCTCTTGTCTGGCTACAAGCGACATCTCCTCGTCATCTTCGACCAGATCTGATGTGATGGCGTCTTTCCATCGCAATGGCGGGAGAGCACCATCATTCCGATGCTCAAACATTAACGGTCTAGCAGCAGCTGTAGGGCCGTCGGTCTCACCGTCTCTGTATGCGGATGACTTCTGTTTTTCGTACTGCTCCTGTAGTACTGGTGTTGCCCCTACAGGGAGCCATTTACAAGACTCAGTCATGGGCTCTATCCCACGGCTTCCAGTTTTCAACTGCGAAGTCGTATGTCATGCATTTCTGTCGGCGTCGCACCGTTCATCCAGAACCAGAACTTCACCTTAATGACGATACACTCACTGTAGTGGAGACATATCGAATCTTAGGACTTGGCTACCTCACCTTCGTCAGCTTAAGCGGAAGTGCTGGCAGCACCTCAATGCCCTCCGCTGCCTGAACAACACCAACTTGGGTGCAGATCGCTCTGCGCTGCTGCAGCTCTACAGAGCCCTTTTTCAATCCCGCCTTGACTATGGGGGTCTGATTTACGGTTCGGCGCCGTCAACGTTGCGTTTACTCTACCCAGTGCACAACTGTGGCTTTCGGTCAGCGACGGGAGCTTTTAGGACGAGCCCGGTGACCAGAGTCCTGGTGGAGGCCAGAGTCCCTCCATTGAAGGTTAGGTGTGCACAGCTGCTCGCCAGCCACGTTGCACACGTTCGTAGTTCTCCTGCGCATCTTAATTACAATCCCTTTTTCCAACCACGATGGTTCATCTTCCGCATCGGCGGCCCAGGTCAGGGTTTACGATTGTGGTTCGCGTCTGGCCCCTTCTGTCTGGACTGGAGTCGTTACCGTTACCTCCTCTCCTCGAGGTCTATTCACGTACACCTACATGGTGTACACCTAGGCTGCAGATTCTGCTGAACTTTTCGCATGGCCTTAAGGACTTCGTTAACCCTGCGGCTCTCTGTTGTCACTTCCTCTCGATTTTCGACATGTACCAGGGCCATGAAGTGGTTTACACCGATGGCTGATGGTCACGAAGACTACGCGTATGTTCATGGAGGACATATTGAACAGCACTCCATGCCAGATGGCTGCAGTGTTTTCACTGCAGTGCTGGCGGCCATATTTCGTGCTCTTGAGCAGATCAGCTCATGCCCTGGCGAGTCATTTCTCCCGTGTACTGACTCCTTGAGCAACCTACAAGCTGTCGACCAGTGCTACCCTCGCCATCCTTTGGTTGCGTCCATTCAGGAGTCCATCTATGACCTGGAACGGTCCCGCCGTTCAGTGGTGTTTGTGTGGACCCCAAGACACGTCAGAATCCCAGGCAACAAACTTTCCGACAGGCTGGCCAAACAGGCTACGAGGAAACCGCTTCTGGAGATGGTCATCTCTGAAACTAACCTGCGTTCTGTCTTACTCCGCAGGGTTTCTCGGCTTCGGGAGACGGAATGGCCTAACAGTACGCATAACAAAGTGCGTGTCATTAAGGAGGCTATGAATGTGTGGAAGTCTTCCATGCGGTCCTCTCGCAGGGAATCAGTTGTCCTCTGCCGGCTCTGCATTGGTCATACGTGGCTAACGCATGATTACCTCCTCCGTCGAGAGGACCCACCTCGGTTTCGCTGTGGCTCACAAATGACGGTCATCCACCTCTTACTGAACTGCCCGCTTTTAGCCGCTCTGCCGCGCGGGATTAGCCGAGCGGTCTAGGGCGCTGCAGTCATGGACTGTGCGACTGGTCCCGGCGGAGGTTCGAGTCCTCCCTCGGGCATGGGTGTGTGTGTGTGTGTGTGTTTGTCCTTAGGATAATTTAGGTTATGTAGTGTGTAAGCTTAGGGACTGATGACCTTAGAAGTCCCATAAGATTTCACACACATTTCAACATTTTTTTTAGCCGCTCTGTGGCGGACTTTTAACTTTCCTAGCACCCTGCCTTCGATGTAGGGCGTCAATGCCTCAACAGCAGCTTTAGTTTTACATTTTATTCGTGAGTGTGTGGGTTTGATCATTTGATCTAAGTTTTAGCGCATGTCCTTTGTCCCTCTGTGTCCTCCACCCTACTGCTTTTAGGGTGAAGGTTTTAATGTGTTGCAGAGTGGCTGGCTTCTCCTTTTTATTCTCATGGTCAGCCAGCCATGGTAATCTGCTTTCTTATTTTGATCTCTTCTACATGTTTCTTGCGTCTCTCTGTGGCTTTCTTGTCCGGTATTGTCCATTTTAAGTGTTTGTTGCCCTTCTATCATTCTTGTGGTTTTCTCCTTTCTTCCAGCTGTTTTTTGTATGTCTCGATTATTTTAATCCCACCCTTGTGGAAACATTTTAATCGGAACGAGGGTCCGACGACCAAGCAGTTTGGTCGCTCCCCCCTCTTTTAAACCAAACAACCAACCAATCTAAACGCTCGGCCATCTGGAGCTCGCACATCTGTCACTTTCATTTCTGGCCAAGCCCTGCACACACTATTAATTTGTACGAAATCGATGATGACGAGTGGGCGCGGTCCCCCTGTTAGCGACGTGTTTGGCTGGCGGCCATAGACCGCGAGAATATACCACAGCCTTGTTGTAATTCCACGCGATGATTATTAGTGTAATTCTAAAAAGAAAAAAGTTGTATGTACTTAACTTTTTCAGTCTTTAGTTATATTCGATAACAACGCATGTTTACTTGTGACGTTTGTCTGAAAAAATTGAAAATAAATATTTTATCAGTGAAATAAGAAAGAAATATGTCTTGCGAAGAATTATTGGCCAAATTCCCAAGTGAAAAAATTACGTAATGATATTTTTATAAAGTTACATGGTTTACAAAACCAAAGAGTGTATGCTGGAATCAGTCGCCTGCGTATTATGGAAATATCTAATGCACACGAAGTACTGACAAAGTTTCAATTGTCCAAAATGTTATTAGAATGAAAGGAGAAGTAATATACCAGTGATGAACCTGCAAGGATACAAAAATATATTTCAATAAATTTGTCATATATCTTAGGCGCTAAGAATAAATTACATACAAGAAACTGCTACGGAAAATAAACAACATTCTGAGGCTGCTTTCTTACCTAGCCGTCGCAATTGCAAATTTATCTGAATGCTAATAACAAATATTCCCAGCAAGAACACAAAGAGAGTTCACATTTAAGTACAGCTATATAACTAAAAATATGTACAGGAATTATGTCCCATGAAACGAGGCGTATCACAGCAAATGACAATCCATTTTTCAAAAAAACTGCACCATATTATTTTGAATCCTTTACGGTGCTACAACACTGTGGCGTGGGAGTTTCAATGTGCTCTAGAACTGCAAGCATACACCAAGTTTGTTGCAGGGGGTCTAGCAATCTGATGGAACACACACACACACACACACACACACACACACAAACACAAATATTCATTTTCACATACAGTGTTAACCAAAACGATATGGACATACAGCAGTGCCACTCATTTGTTGTCGTAATACTTGTTATGCTTTGCGTTTTGCTGCCTATTTGAAAATACACATACAGGTTGTAAAAAAGCTATGTAGGCCTATATAAAATTTTAGAGTATTTAGAGGGCAAAAATATCATATGTTACACTGTGTCTCCACTAGGGAACATGAATGTTTTGACGCTACTACAGAGACTATTAACGCTGCCGTGTAGTGGGTATTGTTTTACAGATGTTACCTTTTTTTTTAGGGAGTGGAAACAGCAATAGACACTACAGAAGAGCTAGTTGCCTGCTCGGCTGTAGCTGCAGACAGTATCATTATTATCGAAACACCTGGTTGTCTTGAGCGTGCAAGACAATCATTAACAAGTAGATGCCAGTTGCGTATATAAGCCCATGTAAGTATCTTTGCTGTTGCCCGTGTGTGGTATCCCTTGCCATGTCATCTTGTACGAGGGGTATTCAACAAGTAATGCAACATATTTTTTCTGATAGCAGGTTGGTTTAATTCAGTATTCCAGTAAACCACATTATTCCTCATTCTTTTGGCTAAAAAACCCCATTTTTCAACATAACCTCTGTTCAGTGCAATGACTTTACGCCTCCTTACTGGACGGACTGTATGTTCACATGGTACCACTGTATTGCTCGAAGTCGGAGCTAACGTCTTGCTGCATCAATAACCCGCCCATCATCCACTTACTGCCTCCAGCGGAGACCATTCTTCATTGGCCCAAACATATGGAAATCGAAAACTGCGATATCCAGGCTGTAGGCTGTACGAGGAAGAACAGTCCAATGAAGTTTTGTGAGCTCCTCTCTAGTGCGCAGACTTGTGTTGTCATAGAGAAGTTCATTTGCATTTTTGTGGCTACGAACATGCTGAAGTCATTTCTTCAGTTTTCTGAGGGTAGCGTAGTGCAGTTTAGAGTTTATCGTTACACCACAAGGTAGTTCATCAAAGAGAATAACCCCCTCAGGTTCCCACAGGACAGTCGCCATGACTTTACCGGCTGAGGGTGCTGCTTTGAACTTTTTCTTCGGAGGAGAGGTGATGTGCGCCACTCTGCCCTTTTGTTTCCGGTTGGAAACAGTTATACATAGATGGTCCGTCGCTGCTCTTTATAGTCTTCTGTTAGGCGGGGAAGAAGCCAGCGTGTACGAACCCATGAGTACGCCAACTGGTGGACGAATGTGTCAGCAGAACCAGCAGAGATGTCCAGTTGTGCAGCGATGTGTTTGACAGTGATCCGTCGATCACCCCGATGAGAGTGTCCGCACGTTCAAAACTGCAGGAGCCACAGCTGTCTGCGGACGGCCGTCATGCGGGGTACCGGGTTTCCGGGACCTTGTTGCGATAATGACGGACGCCTCGCCCAACGACTCAGTGTGATTTTGTTCACTGCCAGGTGAATATCTACGACATTCTGATTTTTCGCCAAAAGAAACACAATGGCAGCTCTCTCCTTGGAACGTATTGCCGTTACGGACACCATTTTGAAGGCTACGTGTAGAACGGCCACAAGTCCGAACTTCGTGAAACAGTAGAGGCCGACAACAATTTCCGAATTTTTACAACCGAAATTGGCCGATAAAATAAAGTGTTGCATTACTTATTGAATGCCCCATGTACGTTATAAACTACACCCCAAGAGTGTGAAAATGTGGTTATAACTCGTTTGAAATTTGTACTTTAAATTTATTCTCATATGGGTTTCACTTACGTATGCTTGTTTACACTTTGTGATCAACGTCATTTTCTAGAGGGACACTGATTCTCCAGACATTCGCCCCCTCCCTCCCCCCGCATTAACCTCTCGTCACCTGTTGCGCGCGCACCAAAACTTCACCTCTTTCCTACGGAGCACTGGTCATCAATTGCTGTAGTGCTGCAATACAGGGAACTTCACGCCGTTACTGGTGCTACTGCCACCGCCGCTGCTGCTGCGGAGCAAACATTGCGCTACCTAACTACAAGAACACGCGCTGCAGCAGTGACGCGCGCGGCTATTGCCTGTTGGAATTACACGCTCTAAATGCGTAACCGCCGAAACCAAACACTGCGCCAGCACCTGCGCAGCTGTTGCGTCTAAATCGACACAAAGGACATCGTGCTTAACGCTAAAATCACAGGCTCGTGAATCAGGTTCATTCGTCGCTCGGTCAGACGGTATCAGTCTTCATACACATCACAACATCACTCATCCAAACGCTGCAAATTCCATGCGCAATAAATAAAAAAAAAAATACCAGAAATTCACATTACAACACATCGAATCACAGCAACGGGGTCTTTAAAAATTTTATCCGTTTACAATACTATTTTTCTACTTGAATGAAGATAGAAATTTGGAATAACCTTTAAGTTAAGCATAGAAAGTTATCATGGTGCAAATTATACACCGTTGGAAAAGAAAAGAAGTTAGTGCACCTAGAGACGGCGTCGATTATGATCTGATGACGGCATATGCCACCTGGGGGATAGTAGATATATTGATAATAGTTTTAACGTCGTAGCGTAGTGGCGTATCTGCTAGCGCGCCATCTGTGTCTACCCTTTAATAGGGAATGCTCAGAGCCGGAAGGCTCAGTGTGGTGCAAGTGTGTGAAGCAAGCAGAAAACCATGTCATGGAGGCACGCTCGTACTTTCTACAGCCAAATGGGCGGGTTTGAAAGGGGCCTTCCGAGTGGTTGAATGGTTCTTTCGGAGAATTTCCATACAAGTTGGACGTGCTGCGTCAGTTGTGCAATAATGCTTGTATCAGTGGTCACATGAACATTCTCACACCCGTAAACGAGGTTCTGGACGTTCACGCAGCACAGACGTACGCCAGGATCGTCGTTTTGTAAGTGTGGCAGATCGTACAGCTACTATTGCACAAATAAAAAGGCTTGTGAGCCCAGAGGTGTCAACACGAACTGTTTCGAACTGGTTATTAACAGTGGGACTACACGTTCGCACACCTCTAGTCCGTCTTCCACTCACGCCACATCACCGACGAGCCTGGTACGACAGGTGCCATCAGAGGATCACTTGGAATGGCGCGCCGTGGTATTCACCGATGAAAGCGGATTCTGCCTGCACGCAAGTGATATTCGTTTGCGCGTACGGCGTAGACATGGTGAGTGCTGTATCGCTGAGTGTATTCGTCCAAAACACACTGGCCCCAACGCGAACCTAATGGTCTAGAGTGCGATAAGCTACAACTCTTGATCCCCTTTGGTGTTTCCGGAGGGGACACTAACCAGCACTCGGTACGTGCAGAATGTTGTTAGACACATTCTTTTGCCATTCTCGCAACAATCACTGTTACAGCAGGATAATTTTCGCCCACACACTGCCCGTGAAACTCAACGTGCTTTGCAAGACGTGCAGCAACTTCCCTGGCCAGCATAATCTCAGGACTTGTCTCAAATCGAACACGTATGGAATATGATGAATATGGTGGTACGAGAAGTAACTCGCGCAACTCGTCATCCAGGTACTCTTACAGAACTACGTAAACAGGTCGAGCAGGCGCGGCACAGCGTATTCCAGAACAGTCTTTGCCATCTGTGCGATCGTCTGGATGCCAGAGTCAGCACATGCTTTGCCGTCCGTGGAGGCTACAACACGTGTTTCAGCAATGGTCGATATATGGTACCTCAGAACCGTTTGTGCTATTGATCTCAAATGGTTCAAATGGCTCCAAGCACTATGGGACTTAACATCTGAGGTCACAGTTCCCTAGACTTAGAACTACTTAAGCCGAACTAACCTAAGGACATCACACACATCGATGCCCGAGGCAGGATTCAAACCTGTGACAGTAGCAGCCGCGTGGACCCGGACTTAAGCGCCTAGAACCGCTCTGCCACAGTGGCCGGTGCTATTGATCTGTAAATTTAATCATTCCATTTTCTTCATACGCTCTGTTGCAACAATGAATCCTGAATGAATAGGGAACATCTAAAAGGGCGTACTAATGTAGGTTGCCAGTAGGTTCCTGGTAGGCGATTCCTGGTGCAGCAATTTCCCTCGCTCGGTTACAGGAATCATGTACTTGAATGTTTTGGCGATTTCACTTTATCCAAAACTGAAAGAAAATGCCGAAAATTTCATTTTTCAACAGACAAGAGCACCAAAACACTGGCACCTGCAAGCAAGAACATTTATTGAAAGTGAGCAGCCTCAGCAGTGGGTTGGTCGTTGGTTACTTGCAGACCTCCAATACACCACTATTTACCACGGACACCTGATCTCACGATATCTGACTTTTTCGTGAGAGTTTGTAAAAAAACTCCGTCCTTGTACCTTATCTTTTTACAATTCTGAATGTAATGCGCAGCTGCATACGAACGTAAGTAAATGCAGGAACTTGCTTGCAAAAGTATGGGGGAGATTGAATGTCATATGGATATTTGTCATGCGACCAAAGGAAGGCATATACAACATTTGTGAAAGTAATGAAATACTTGGCCGGCCGTTGTGGCCGAGCGGTTCTAGGCGCTTCAGTCCGGAACCACGCTGCTGCGACGGTCGCAGGGTCGAATCCTGCCTCGGGCATGGATATGTGTGATGTGAGGTTAGTTAGGTTTAAGTAGTTCTAATTCTAGGGGACTGATGACCTCAGATGTTAAGTCCCACAGTGCTCAGAGCCGTTTGAACCATTTGAATGAAATACTTTGATCATGAAGGTAACTGTTAAACGTACCCGGATACTTCAGTTCGGACGGTCCTTTTGAAAATAAAAACAATGTAATATAATGTGTAAGTTAAAATCTTCTGTAATGTGGACTATATAGCAAAACGGATGAATCTAACAAGGGAACCTCCCCATCGCACCCCCCTCAGATTTAGTTATAAGTTGGCACAGTGGATAGGCCTTGAAAAACTGAACACAGATCAATCGAGAAAACAGGAAGAAGTTGTGTGGAACTATAAAAAAAATAAGCAAAATATACAAACTGAGTAGTCCATACTCAACATATGTAACATTAAGGATAGAACTTCCTCAGTAGCGCCGTGGTCCTGTGGTTAGCGTGAGCAGCTGTGGAGGCAGAGGTCCTTGGTTCAAATCTTCCCCCGAGTGAAAACTTTAATTTTTTATTTTCAGACAATTATCAAAGTTCAGGCGCACATACACACAATCAACTTCGTTCTCCAAAATTCCAGGACATGTTCAGATTTGCTTGGACATATGCAGGATTTGACGGTCTACACACGGAAAAAGTTGAAAACGTTAAAAACGTATGTTTTGACAGAGCACAGGCAAAACTGTGCGACTGTTGCAGTCATTTGTTGCAGTTTATGTGACAAACTCTTATGTTTTCATCACTTTTTTGGGAGTGATTATCACATCCACAAGAAAACCTAAATCGGGCAAGGTAGAAGAATCTTTTTACCTATTCGACAAGTGTACAAGTTAGGTGGGTCGACAACATATTCCTGTCATGTGACGCACATGCCGTCACCAGTGTCGTATAGAATATATCAGATGTGTTTTCCTGTGGAGGAATCGGTTGACTTATGACCTTGCGATCAAATGTTTTCGGTTCCCATTGGAGAGGCACGTCCTTTCGTCTACTAATCGCACGGTTTTGCGGTGCGGTCGCAAAACACAGACACTAAACTTATTACAGTGAACAAGGCGTCAATGAACGAACGGACATATCATAACTGCGAAAATAAAGAAATAAAATTTTTCACTCGAGGGAGGGGACTTGAACCAAGGATCTCTCGTTCCACTGCTGCTCACGCTAACCACGGGACCACGACGCTCCTGATCTCACTGTGTCCTTGATGTTGCATATGTTGCACATAGACTACTCAGTTTGTATATTTTACATATTTTTTTCATAGTTCCACACAACTTCTTCCTGTTTTCTTGATTGATCTGTGTTCAGTTTTTCAAGGCCTATCCACTGTGCCAACTTATAACTAAATCTGAGGGGGGTGCGATGGGGAGGTTCCCTTGTAAGAAGTATCCTCCACTTGTGTGATTGCCGTGTTGCACAGGGAAATGGTAAGTAAAGGGGATAATCTAAGTAAAAAGAAAGTGTTTCTTTAACCTCATTTCATAGATAAACAAGTGAAATATATCTGCATAAACTGTATACATCCTGTAACTATTAAATCCTCGTTTTGTATAGAAAAGTGAGCTTTAGTGAAAGTCTGCGAAATAGTCAGTTTTGCTCTGTAGGTAAGGCAAAATATCTGGAGACAGAAGAAGAAAAAAATACGAGGGGCTTTCAGTAAGTAATGCAACCCTCTTTTTCTAAAAGTAGTTTGGTTTCATTCAGGATTTCATTACGCTATATTTTTTCCCCACTCTTTTTGCTACAAAACCGTATTTTTCATCACTCTGTTCAATGCGACAGCCTTATGCCACGTCTCTGGTCGACGTAGAGGCCAACGCCTTGCTGCATAAGTAACTATTCCACCATACAAGTGCTGCTGCTTCCCGTAAAGTGCATCCTTCATTGGGGCAAACAGAGGGAAGTCGCAAGGTGTAAGATCTAGTCTATACGGTGGATGAGGTAGAAGAGTGCAATGAAGTTTTGTGAGCTCCTCTGGGGTGTGTAGACTTGTGTGAAGCCTTGAGTTGCCTTGGAGAAGGAGAAGTTCGTTTGCATTTTTGTGGTGACGAATGATAGTGCCCGCAAGTTCCAGCATTGCAGGATCACAGCTGCGCGCTGCTGGTCGGCACGCGGAACATTCAGACATGTTGCGCGTTCTTGTTACATTGACGACAGGCCCCTCACCCAATGACTCACCATGGTTTTCTTCACTAACAGATCTCCGCAGATATTCTGCAAGCGCCCATGAATATTTGCGACGCTCTGGCTTTCCGCTAAAAAGCAAATTAAATGACTCCTCACTGCTTGGATGCACCTGATTTAGAAGCGCCATTTTGAAGGCTGCGTATAGCGCCACCACATATCGGAACCCTATGCAACTATAGCAGCTGAAGCGGGAATATTTCACGATGTTCCACAACAAATTCCGCATTTTACGAACCGAACTGGCAGAAAAAAAGCGTTGCGTTATTTATTGAACGCTCCTCGTGGTGCGTCCCTTATGTACCAATGCCCTCTCCGCAGACTGGTGGCAACTGTCAGCGTGAAAATCCTGGTCAGCGTGCGCTTTCTGCCGATACGCATCGTGACGCGGGCTGCCATCAGCTTTTGTCTTGACCTTGACATCAAGGTCCCCATGGTGAATTCAATGTTGGGATGAATGGAGTCAGATGTGTGAGTAATTCAAGGAGTTTGTCCCTTCTATGGAATCAGATGACGAACGCGTCATCCACTTTGGATGTGTCGAAGTGCTCGATATACAAGGACAAATTCGCAACCACTGGTGTAAGTGAGCTACTCATTGCGACTCCCGCCGTTAATTCATAGTTTTCTCCATTAAATAGAAAATACGTGAAGGTTAGCACATGCCTCGAAAAGTTGGTGGTCTTGACGTCAAATTTCTGACCAATGAATTCTAATGATTTTTGTAGAGGCACCCTGGTGAATAAGGTGGAGAACAAGACCTGGGTGCTTCTCAAGTTGCCAGATAAGGTCATGAAGAAATGTCAATGTTATCAGTTTTGTGAAACACCTCAACAACTTTAGGCTGTAGGACTCTGATATCGTAGTGGACTTTCATTATTGGGGCAATTTTTTGTCATGTTATTAATATTAAACAGTTATTTCAACTTGAAGCACCTATGACTTCTGGAAATCAGAAATGAAAGGATGCATTTTCATTATTCACCAGGGTGCCTCAGAAGAATCGCTAGAACTTATTTCTCAGATACTTAGGGGAAGATCACCGACGTTTTCAAGCTTGTCCTAACCTATTTAATGGAGAACACTATGAACAAACGGAGGGAGCCCACTCTCACCAATGGTTGAGAATTTGAATATGGAACACTTCGAGGCAGCTTCCCTGACGTCATCCAAATTGCAACCAACTTGTTTTTTTCATTATGTGAATGAGATGTTCGTCAACTGATCTTATGGAAGGGAGAAACTCCTTGACTTACTGGTAAATCTTAACTACATTCATTCCAACATCAAAAGACTACCACTCCTGGACGTTATGATCAAGAGAAGGCACCCTGGGCTACGGTGTTTATTGGAAGATAACGCACGCTGACCTCTATTTCCACGCAGACTCTACCACCGCCCTGTACTGAGGAATGGGGTTCTAAAAATGGTGGTGTAGAGGGCACACACTATCTCAGATGCAGAGAGTCAGCTCCAGTATTCCGAAGAAACTGTTACTCAGAATGGCGGATTACGTGCGCTCTATGCCCCACTACTACATTTCAACCTGTGGAAACAGAAGTAACAGTTGAAGAGGTAGCCGCAGCCTATTACCGTACACTGGCTCGCTATTGGGAAAAAGATATCGTATACTGATAAAGCGCCAGTAAGAACTGTTGTAGTTCGCCTAATAAAACACAGATGTTACTGGAAGGTTTCAAAGATGACCTCGATTTGCGGAAGGCGCTTGACAATACCACAGACGCCGAAGTAATCGCCTCTGCAGTCGCCGAAAGATTTACACGAAGTACAAAATATATACCAAAATGAAACTCGCAGAAGTGTGAAAGGAAAATTATTCAGAAGGTTTAGAACTGCTTGTTAGTCAGTGCGCTGTTTCCTAGGGAAATCTACGATACTGGGTACTTTGAATTAAAAGCAAAATGAACATTACTGATTTCCAAGCTTCCTCGAATCGGTTAAATTGTTTCAAAAAATTATACGAAAAGGCAGTCACAAAATTACGAAGTTTATCTCAAGCAAACATGTAATCATTAATAGGTAATGCTATTCGTAGCTGTCATAGGAGCTTCTTGCTTTGCCCTAAAATGATGTGTATAAAGCCAATCAGTAAGCTTTCATGCAAGAATTGGGTGCAAACCGCACTTTGTCATTTAGAGTAAGAAAAAGAGTTACTTATACACTCGACGAATGCTATGACAAATTTGTGTACAACAACGCCAGTGATAAGTATCAATGTATTATTGTTTCTTGTAACTTTCTTCATGTACATTAAAGCAAATCAGGACAAAAATTAAAAAAAAGGAAATGATACGACGTTCAGTTGTACAAATCTTTTAATTTACGCAGCAAAATATACAAAAATGGAAGAATATAATTTTCAATATCAATGAAATTCTCCAAAAGCCGTGTACTGAGATTTTATTTTGAACGCTACCAATTTTGGAATTCCACTTTTCCATCTTCAGGGCCCATATGCAGCTCTCTAAAAAAACGATAAATTCATACAGAGCCATAAAAGCAACTACAACTTGGTCAGTTGCTGTCAAATCTTCGAATGAAGCACTAGTGAAACTACTGAATTCACGACATCCAGAGATTATCGTGGATATGGAGAGATGCATATGGGGCCTTAAAATGACAAAGTGGAATGCCGAAACTGGTAGTCTTCAAAATAAAATAAAATAATATAATATTTCAGTACCCGGCAGTTGGAGAATTTCATTGATATTGACGATTACTTAAGCAGCCGCTCTCCCCTGTCCACGATAGATCAACACAAATAGAAAGGTTTTCAGTGTTATATGCAAAATGTCCTCGTACCTTTTGCAGAAGATAATTAATTGCTTTTGCTGAGCTCTTGGCCTGAACATAACGACATCTGTGTCTGTAGGAAGACAGCGAAAGGATCTTTAATATAATTCTGATTCTACTCGGAATTACTGTAATACTGTGATTCAGACTTTCGATAACAATTTTTCAGCAATGTAATGCATGTTTCAAAACATTGCTCGACAGTATAACTTCTGATAGCTCTTTCATTTCACGTTTGTCAGCGGAAAAGTATAGTTTAACTGCAGTCATTTCTCCATTGTCGCTCTGAATCACCATATTTTAGGAAACTGATCAAATATGCCTGGTACATAGCATAATATAAGAACAACGGCCACGCCCATTTCGTACTCCATTCCAGTTCTGTGTAAATAAAACCAGTAATTACTAAGGAATACCGTAATGCATTAATATGTTGTTATGTTTGCGTGGCGTAAGGAAAATGTTTGTTCTCGTCGTTCAATAGACGCTTCGCATTTCTGTGTCAGTTACAGGGAATAAACGAGGAACTGTTTCACTCATAGTAAATGTACATTATTCAAAAATTATCATAATAACTGTGCTACAGGATTTATTATGAAATACTTAATGTCAACAAATTAAAGTCCCGATTGATGGAAGTCGTCTGTAATATAATACCATACACTGCCTTGATTTTGTTGGATTCTGCTATTCCCTTGTCAGTCCGTCAAAGCACCTGACAGTGCCAATATATCTGATCGCCGAATATTGTGCCGGTTGAACCGACCTTACACCCGTGGACTGTCTGATCAACAAATACGCCGGAAGTAACTGGAGAATCATGTCCTATACATTCACCAAAAACACTAAAATGCTTGAAAAAGGGCTACAGAAAATCTAAAGAGAGCACTGGAATCGCAATAAAGAGACGATAATACTGTTGAGCCGTTGGGGAGTCGCTGGCGCCAGAGATTCTCTTATCTAGTAGGGGCAGTAATCCCGTTCGTCTGGCACACGCGTTTTCTCTTTGGTTTTTCGCTTCTCGCCGCTATTTAAGCGGGACGCCCTAGTGGTCATGCGCATCTAGGGGGTTGGATCCCCTCCTTCGAAAGCGTCAGATTGCAAAGCCTGGGCTACTCTCAGGGTGGAATCTCCGTCTTCGAAGATTGTCTGTCTGTCAGTCGGTCTGTCTGTCTGTCTGCCCGCCCGCCGCTTGCTGCTGTAGCTGTTCGTCCGTCCGCCTGCCTGCTCGCTGTCCATCGTCGCCACCGCCCCCCGCCACCACCACCGCCGCCGCCGCCGCCGCTGCCTGCTGCCCGTCCGTCCGTCCGTCCGTCGCCGTTGGTCTGCAATGAGCACTCCAACTACACTGTCATCTACACCTCCCCTCCCCCTCTCCCACAGTCACTTCCTGGAGTGCCGCCCCTGGCCTCCCTCCTTACTCTTCCCCTCCCCTTCCCCCACTTACCCACTCCCCTATCTCCTCCCCTGCTGTATACCCACACCTCTACACCCTTCCCCCAGCCTCCACACCCTCAACAGCTCCCACTACTACCCCCGCCCTCACGTACGCCTCTGTTGCCGCCTCTGCTGTCGCCCCTCAGGTGGTCGGCTTCCCCTCTCTCACCCACCCTGTCACTTCGTCATCTGCATCTCTCGCACGTATCACGTCATGCCGAGCCACCATCACCACCACTGAACCAGCTGCTTCTCCCGGCGCCTCCACTATGCCACAGGGATCTGCCACCCACCACCTCCCTCTCCTCCCCGTACCTCTCCCCTCCTCCCAGCCTCCAGTCTCCAAAAAACCCCAAAAGCGCGTCATTACCGATTCTGCTCCCGCCACTTCCCACAAAAAGTCAACACCACTTCCCCCTCCCCCTGCCGTCTCCATTGACAGCACCCCTCCTCCTGCCACCCCTACCCCGGCCCCCACCCTCCACACCTTTGTCCTGTCAACTCCCCATCCTAAGTTCCTCGATGCTCGTACCCCCACTGTGGAGATACGAAAGTACTTACCTGGTGCTCCCATCTCCCAACTCCTTCCCTGCAGGGACTCAGTGCTTATCAAGTCCCTGTCCCCATCCTTTCACACGGACCTCCTTCAAAAACTCCCACGAGTTATGTTTGGCCTTCACGCATCTCTGACACCCTTCCTTTCCGCTTCCACTCCTCGTCAGCCCCAGCCTCCCCTTCGCCCCCACACCTACACCGCTGTGGTCACCGAGCTCAGCCCGGTGATCACGGAGGATGAAATGTTGGCAGAACTGAACTCCCACCCGGACTTGGAAATCCGCTCTGCCCACCGTATCCACAATGCCTCTGGTCCCACCTACCTCATGCGAGTCTTCTCTGAGTCGGCCCGTCCATTGACCATCTCCTCACCCAGGGTGCCCTGATATACCACCATCGCCACCCTGTCGAATCCTCCAAATCCCCTCCCCAATCCTACCATTGCCAGCGGTGCCTGATTTGCAATGACCACCTGGCTCCCAACTGCAAACATCCCCCCACCTATCCCCATTGCAAGGCCTCCCACTTTCTTAAGAACTGCCCCAACCTCGCTGCTCCTCCTTCCTGTAACACCTGCAATGGCCCCCATCCCACCTACTCCCACAAGTGTAAAGCTAAACCCCCTCCAGCCACCCCTGAGCTTACAGTCCCTGGTCATCCCATCGATCCCCCTGTCCATCCCAACAGTTCCCTCCATCCACCCCCCATGGCTGAGGACATCATCCGGTTCCTTACCGTTGTACTCCAAAACATTCACCCTTTTCAGCGCCCTCACACCTTCCAAGAAATCTCCATTGCTGCTCACTCCGTTTTCCACCTGAATACCGCCACTTACTCCCACAACCAAGCCCACTTCACTTTCACCCACCTCGACACCCTAGTTTAAGCCTCTTCCCTCTCTTCCCCCCCTCCTTTCCACCATGGCGCAGCATAAGTATCACATCCTCTTCCAGAACGTTCGCTCCTTCCACTCCAACAAATACCTCCTCATGCTCACCCTCTCCCACCACCAGGTCGACACCTTCCTCTTGAACGAAACCTTTCTCCAGCCCCACCATTCTATCTGCACCTCTCCCTGTATCCTCCACAGCACTGATGCTCCTGGTCCTCGTGCGCAGGGTGGAGTCGCGATTGGCCATCTTAAGCATATCCCGTCCGACCTCAACCTCTCCTCAATGACCCCACTGAACACCTAATCCTCAGCGTCTTTTTCCCCTCCCTCACCATTATCTGTGCCATCGTCTACGTCCGATCCACTGCTCCTCTTCCTTATGACTTCATCTTGCACATTGACTGCACCTTTTCCACCTATGTGATTGCTGCCGACCTCAACATCCATAGCCACACTCCTGACGCCCTTCGACGGTAGCATCAGTTCCTCTCCAAGGTGACCTTGTTCCCCTTCCCCAGCACACCCAACCCGAAAGTGACACCACCCCCGATGTTGTCATTGCCTCTGCCAACCTCCTTGGGCGTATCACTGTCGCCGTCCTTGACCCCACAGGTAGCAATCACCTCCCTGTCCTTCTCACCATAACGTCTGCTCACCGCCCCCCTCCAGCTCCGCACCCTGCACCCCTTCCCAAGGTCGTCCATGACTATCACTGTGCCAACTGGGATGCCTACCGGGACTCCATCTCCACCCAGGTCGACAGCCACCCTCTTACCTATCGCCATCCTGATGACATCATCCATGCCGCCCTTCGACGGTAGCATCAGTTCCTCTCCAAGGTGACCTTGTTCCCCTTCCCCAGCACACCCAACCCGAAAGTGACACCACCCCCGATGTTGTCATTGCCTCTGCCAACCTCCTTCAGAAGGTAATTACTGACGACATGGAGGCCCATGCTCCTACTAAAACCATCCACTCACACTGTCCCACTCTCCCTCCACAGGCTGTCCTCCTCCTCCGTGAATCCCGCCGCCTTTATTGCTCCTTCCTACGCACTCGTGACAGGGATACACTCCAACGCCACCGGCAACTACAGCTAGACGTACGGAACCTTATTACAGCAACGAAACGCTGAGACTGGTGCCAGACCTGCACACGACTCAACGCCACCCTCCCTATCAACTCCGCCAAGTACTGGTCCGCCGTCCATCGCCTTACTGGTTCCCTTTCCGCTCCCCACTACCCCCTTCTCCTTAACGATCGCCCCCTTCCTGACAACCTAAGTAAGGCCAACCACTTCGCTTCCCACCTTTCCGAGGTCTTCTCCATCCCCAATGATCCCCACTTTGATTATTCTCTTTTCCCCACCGTCATGGAATGTGCCGATACCTCAGTCGCTCCACTTGCTCCTTATCTCCAGTACTTGGGGCAGTTGCCCCTCTCCGACATAAACACTCCCATCACAGCACAAGACATTAAACTTATCCTCCGGTCCAAATGCAACACGACCCCTGGTCACAACTGTGTCACCTACCGCCACCTTAGAGAAAGCCCCTATTCCTTCCTGACTGTCCTCGCCCATCTCTATAATGTCATCCTCTCTTCTGGCTTCTACCTTGACCTGTGAAAGACCTCCCGCATCCTCTTATTCCTCAAACCCAACAAACCCCCTTCTGCTGCCTCTTCCTATCATCCCATCTGCCTCATCTATGTCTTCAGTAAGGTCTTTGAATCCATCCTCTCCCACCATATCCATCAGCACCTTACTCAACACCACCTCCTCCCCCTTAGTGTGGCTTCCGACCCTCCATCTCTGCTGAAGACCAACTCCTAAACCTCGTTCACCTTCTGTCCCTCCAGCTCAACTCCCGTCGCTCCGCCAGTTTTGTTTCCCTTGACCACCAAAATGCCTATGACCGTGTATGGCATGCTGGTCTCCTCTTTAAACTCCAAACCTACGCCCTGCCTATCAATATTGTATGTCTGGTCGCTTGCTTCCTCTCGCACCATCCTTCCTATGTCACCCTCCACAACACCAGCTCCTGTATCTTTTATCCCACGGCTGGCGTCCCCCAGGGTTCTGTCCTCTCCCCTCTCCTTTATGTCTTGTATATGGCTGATATGCCCAAGCCACCCCGACCAGTCCACCTTCTCCAGTATGCTGATGACACCGCCTTCCTGGCTCTCTATCCTACCCTTCAATGGTCCCAACGTACCCTCCAAACCCACCATAACCAGTTCACCACTTGGTGTAACCAGTGGTTCCTCCGTCTCAACCCCTCCAAAACCCAGCCAACCATCATAGGCTGCACCACTCGCTCCTTTCGCCTCCATGATTTCTACCTCACCCTTTATGGTCGTCCCATCCAGCTCACCCCCACCCTGAGATACCTTGGCCTCACCCTCGACCGACACCTCACCTGGACCCCTCATCTCCAGACCGTCCAGCAGAAAGCCCATTCCCACCTCCGCCTTCTGAAACTCCCGTCTGGCCGGACATGGGGATTGCATCCTTCTACCATCCTCCACACCTACAAATCCCTCATCCATCCTATCCTCTGTTATGCCAGCGTTGCCTGGATCTCCGCCCCCACCTGCTTTTACAAGGCCCTCCAAATCCTTGAATGCCACACGCTCCACCTTGCCTTCCGTATCTGCCTTCCTTCCCCCACACGGCTCCTGCATGAACTGATCCCTTCCACCCACCTCCTCCTGTTCCTCCAACATCTCCACATCCTTTACATTGTCCGCATGCTTGATCCCCCCACCCCCTGGTTTCCTCCTTCCTCTCCACCCCCCATCTGTTGCCGCGCCCCTATTGCTGTATCCCTCCCACTCTCCACCTCCACACCCTCCACCTCCTTCATCAGGGTAATTTCCAGTGCCTCCCCCTCCCAGATGACGAACTTCGCCTTGACATTTACCCTTCCTTCCAACTATAACCTGGCCTTGTTCCCCCCTCCCCAGGGCCCCATTTTTCCTCTCCCCTCCTTCTCCCAGAGCGGATTTTCTTCCTCCTCCCCCCCTGAGACCCTGCACCCCATACTTGCCTCTTTCCTTCCCACATCCCTCCCTACCTGGCCTTCTCCAGCGCCCCCCCCCCCGCTCATCTGCCCCCTCTCTTCCCCTCACTCCCTCCCTCTCTCCCTTCTTCTGGTCTCCCTCATCTCCTTGAGCTTGGCAGATCCTCCGTTTTGATCATCGTCAGTGTGCCATGTCAGTGTTGTGTTTAGTGCTGTTTCTCCTGTGCGTCAAGAGGTGTGATTTTAATTGTGTACTGCCTTGAGGTTCGCCGTCAGTGTTTGTTATGTGCTACGCCCTCCGTCGATACTTTTTATGCTCCAGTCATACTGTGCCTTGTGTTCTTTTAATTGTCGCAGTGTGTGGCTTTTTGTGTGCATTACTTTTAAACAGTTTTCTATCTCCATTTTACAGTCGCACCTTTTTTTTGTCTATTGCCTTCCATGATGTTCCCCTTTTTTGTACCTATGTTCACCATATTCTCTCCTTTGTTATTTTTAAATGTCTTCTATTGTTTGTTCTATGTCTTTCGGCTGAAGAGCAGCGCATATGCTGCTGCCAGCCCGCCCCGATGGGGAATTGAAATACAATAAAGAAAAAAAAAAGAAAAGAAAAAGTGGTCATGCTTGACTGTTGCTTGGGCATGTGTTGTGTTGGGGAGTCTTGGAGTGACCGTTACGGAGGAGCGATGGCTCCTCGAGGCGCTGTGTGTCGGCGGCAGGCTGGAGGTGTGCCCTCCAATGCACTAGCAAGCGTGTATATTGTACTACCTGATGCTAGATGCAAATGTATGCTATGGGAATTTTCGTCGTTTGTTGCTGCTAATTATGGGCATCTGCTATTTCTTTAAAGTTGTTTTGTGATCAGTCCGATTGTAATTTGTGTTCACAGCCGGAAACAGTGATCTGTGTTCCTGCCGTGGCAGGAACAAGGAATTCACTCTTGATTCCGGTATATGTTGAGTAGTGGCGCTAAGAGTGCAAAACAGTGTTCAATGACGGGAGCACTATGCGTGAGTAGTGTGAAGGCAGCGTGAGCCATTGCAAAAGTGCGCAGGCCATGTTTAGTGTTAAGATAGTGTGCTTGTAATGCTACTTGAGTATCTTATGGTTTACTCTGTGGTGTCCGTTTGAAGGGGCCGTGACTGTGGTATCTTGTATTATGGGTTTTTATGTTCTTGGTGCGACAAGCCGTTAACTTCTCCAGACTTTATGCTTGTAATTGGGGTGTGCCTGTAAGAGTAAAGAATTATGAGCTGTGAGACATGAATAATTTTCCATGCTATTTTTTGAGGTCTTGCATGTGTTAATGCCATTAAATTTAAAGGAGAGAGGCAATACTTTGAAATAAGAGGCTTTTTTTTTTTTTTTTTTTTTTTTTTTTTTTTTTTTTTTACCACGAGCGGCGGGCGCAATCAATTCCAGATTGACTAATACAGGGGGCGTGCCCTTGATCGAAATATGTTCGGACGCCGTTAGCTCGGCCAGCTACGTTTTGGTGATGCTCTGCCCTACTTGGCTGTAGCCTGTCAGAGTCGCTGCTCGCTCCAGTAGTTGACTGAAGTTCAGTATTCTCTCTTGAAACTATTTGGAGATTCCTTTCTTTAATGTGTTCGGGCTGCGCCAAGGCGTATCCCCCTGTTCCCAGTAGTTTGGTCACTCTTGTATTACGGTGGGTCATCCGTTGGGGTGTGCCTGCTGTTGCGTGGAACTTGAACTGACTATTGAGATAACTATCTTTTCTGCCTAAATATTGTTGTTATACTTGAAAGGGTCCCCCCATGAACCATGGACCTTGCCGTTGGTGGCGAGGCTTGCGTGCCTCAGCGATACAGATGGCCGTACCGTAGGTGCAACCACAACGGAGGGGTATCTGTTGAGAGGCCAGACAAACATGTGGTTCCTGAAGAGGGGCAGCAGCCTTTTCAGTAGTTGCAGGGGCAACAGTCTGGATGACTGACTGATCTGGCCTTGTAACATTAACCAAAACGGACTTGCTGTGCTGGTACTGCGAACGGCTGAAAGCAAGGGGAAACTACAGCCGTAATTTTTCCCGAGGACATGCAGCTTTACTGTATGATTAAATGATGATGGCGTCCTCTTGGGTAAAATATTCCGGAAGTAAAATAGTCCCCCATTCGGATCTCCGGGCGGGGACTACTCAAGAGGACGTCGTTATCAGGAGAAAGAAAACTGGCGTTCTACGGATCGGAGTGTGGAATGTCAGATCCCTTAATCGGGCAGGTAGCTTAGAAAATTTAAAAAGGGAAATGGATAGGTTAAAGTTAGATATAGTGGGAATTAGTGAAGGAGGAACAAGACTTTTGGTCAGGTGATTACAGGGTTATAAATACAAAATCAAATAGGGGTAATGCAGGAGTAGGTTTAATAATGAATAAAAAAATAGGAGTGCGGATTAGCTACTACAAACAGCATAGTGAACGCATTATTGTGGCCAAGATAGACACAAAGCCCATGCCTACTACAGTAGTACAAGTTTATATGCCAACTAGCTCTGCAGATGATGAAGAAATAGATGAAATGTATGACGAGATAAAAGAAATTATTCAGGTAGTGAGGGGAGACGAAAATTTAATAGTCATGGGTGACTGGAATTCGTCAGTAGGAAAAGTGAGAGAAGGAAACATAGTAGGTGAATATGGATTGGGGGGAAGAAATGAAAGAGGAAGCCGCCTTGTAGAATTTTGTACAGAGCATAACTTAATCATAGCTAACACTTGGTTCAAGAATCATAAAAGAAGGTTGTATACCTGGAAGAATCCTGGAGGTACTAAAAGGTATCAGATAGATTATATAATGGTAAGACAGAGATTTAGGAACCAGGTTTTAAATTGTAAGACATTTCCAGGGGCAGATGTGGACTCTGACCACAATCTATTGGTTGTGAACTGTAGATTAAAACCGAAGAAACTGCAAAAATGTGGGAATCTAAGGAGATGGGACCTGGATAAACTGACTAAACCAGAGGTTGTAGAGGGTTTCAGGGAGAGCATAAGGGAACAATTGACAGGAATGGGGGAAAGAAATACAGTAGAAGAAGAATGGGTAGCTCTGAGAGATGAAGTAGTGAAGGCAGCAGACGATCAAGTAGGTAAAAAGGCGAGGGCTAATAGAAATCCTTGGGTAACAGAAGAAATATTGAATTTAATTGATGAAAGGAGAAAATATAAAAATGCAGTAAATGAAGCAGGCAAAAAGGAATACAAACGCCTCAAAAATGAGATCGACAGGAAGTGCAAAATGGCTAAGCAGTGATGGCTAGAGGACAAATGTAAGGATGTAGAGGCTTGTCTCAGTAGGGGTAAGATAGATAGTGCCTACAGGAAAATTAAAGAGACCTTTGGAGAGAAGAGAACCACGTGTATGAATATCAAGAGCTCAGATGGCAACCCAGTTCTAAGCAAAGAAGGGAAGGCGGAAAGGTGGAAGGAGTATATAGAGGGTCTATACAAGGGCGATGTACTTGAGGACAATATTATGGAAATGGAAGAGGATGTAGATGAAGATGAAATGGGAGATACGATACTGCGTGAAGAGTTTGACAGAGCACTGAAAGACCTGAGTCGAAACAAGGCCCCCGGAGTAGACAATATTCCATTGGAACTACTGGCGGCCTTGGGAGAGCCAGTCCTGACAAAACTGTACCATCTGGTGAGCAAGATGTATGAAACAGGCGAAATACCCACAGACTTCAAGAAGAATACAATAATTCCAATCCCAAAGAAAGCAGGTGTTGACAGATGTGAAAATTACCGAACTATCAGTTTAATAAGTCACAGCTGCAAAATACTAACGCGAATTCTTTACAGACGAATGGAAAAATTGGTAGAAGCGGACCTCGGGGAAGATCAGTTTGGATTCCGTAGAAATGTTGGAACACGTGAGGCAATACTAACCTTACGACTTATCTTAGATGAAAGATTAAGAAAAGGCAAACCTACGTTTCTAGCATTTGTAGACTTAGAGAAAGCTTTTGACAATGTTAACTGGAATACTCTCTTTCAAATTCTGAAGGTGGCAGGTATAAAATACAGGGAGCGAAAGGCTATTTACAATTTGTACAGAAATCAGATGGCAGTTATAAGAGTCGAGGGGCATGAAAGGGAAGCAGTGGTTGGGAAAGGAGTGAGACAGGGTTGTAGTCTCTCCCCGATGTTATTCAATCTGTATATTGAGCAAGCAGTAAAGGAAACAAAAGAAAAATTCGGAGTAGGTATTAAAATTCATGGAGAAGAAGTAAAAACTTTGAGGTTCGCCGATGACATTGTAATTCTGTCAGAGACAGCAAAGGACTTGGAAGAGCAGTTGAACGGAATGGACAGTGTCTTGAAAGGAGGATATAAGATGAACATCAACAAAAGCAAAACGAGGATAATGGAATGTAGTCAAATTAAATCGGGTGATGCTGAGGGAATTAGATTAGGAAATGAAACACTTAAAGTAGTAAAGGAGTTTTGCTATTTAGGGAGTAAAATAACTGATGATGGTCGAAGTAGAGAGGATATAAAATGTAGACTGGCAATGGCAAGGAAATCGTTTCTGAAGAAGAGAAATTTGTTAACATCGAGTATAGATTTAAGTGTCAGGAAGTCGTTTCTGAAAGTATTTGTATGGAGTGTAGCCATGTATGGAAGTGAAACATGGACGATAACTAGTTTGGACAAGAAGAGAATAGAAGCTTTTGAAATGTGGTGCTACAGAAGAATGCTGAAGATAAGTTGGGTAGATCACGTAACTAATGAGGAGGTATTGAATAGGATTGGGGAGAAGAGAAGTTTGTGGGACAACTTGACTAGAAGAAGGGATCGGTTGGTAGGACATGTTTTGAGGCATCAAGGGATCACAAATTTAGCATTGGAGGGCAGCATGGAGGGTAAAAATCTTAGAGGGAGACCAAGAGATGAATACACTAAGCAGATTGAGAAGGATGTAGGTTGCAGTAGGTACTGGGAGATGAAGAAGCTTGCACAGGATAGAGTAACTTGGAGAGCTGCATCAAACCAGTCTTAGGACTGAAGACCACAACAACAACAACAACACTTGAAAGGGATTTCACGAGTGAGTTGAGTGGAATAAGTCACTATATAATTGGTGGAATTTCTTTGTTCTATGATCTGTTTATTGGTCTAAGGTTCCCGTTGGGGAATTTGCCCTTATACTTAAAATTTGTTATTTAATATTCTGTACTGTTGCTTGTTTTACCAATGGGGATGTAGTCCCGGTAAATTCCCGTTAAATTTGTGGGCAATTATGCTTGTCATCTATACTTATCTGGGGCTATTTGTTATTTAGTTAAAAGGAAGGATCTTCACTTAACTTGTTTCATGCCATATACTCTTTAAAGTCTATATACAGTTTTTAATTATATTTGTTATTGGTGGCTATTGGAAGGTCGGTTTTGTAAAATATTTCGTAAAACTATTTTTGGGACTGTGTGAACTACAAGCCTGTGTTTGCGTTTTCTTGTGATTGCTCTTTGTGACTGGTTTGAGGATTGTAAATTTCACGTCCCAATTGTATCCATGTTTGTATCATATTTATTAAATAAGTTGTTAAAGTTTGTGTGTGAAATTGTTTATAACAGTAAGAAGCTACAGACACCTTACAAATGCGTATGATACATCATCTGTTAACGTTTGAAGTATGTTATGAAATGAGCGATAGTAGGATACACATAAAGAAACTATTTGTTTGTTATGAATAAAAAGATATATCTAAGGACTGCTGAGCGTCGTAACAAAGTGTTTTCCACAGTTACCCGAAAAGGATACTCACTTCATGAATTATTTATAGTATTGTTTTTTTTGTTTATGTTTATCTAAAAAAATTGGTGAAATTACATTTACATTTACTATGTGTGAACAACGTAGCAAACCGCCAGCAACAGAAAATAGTCTGTTGACTAGCAATCGTTGTTCCGATTTGCGCAGAATATTATATGTTATGTTACTTTAGTATTTTAACAGTGTATAACTAAAAGGAAATTATATTCAATTACTACTCTTCACACGCGTATTTTGTACAAAACTGGAATATTTGAAAACGTGTATAGAATTTGGAATGTTTGTGAGGCTGCAGTAATTCGTTTGACTAGTGAGATTAGTCACGTGAGATAGTTGAGGAGGGAGTAGGCAGAGCATGTATCAAGGTGTTTTGGTCGCTGTCCTTGGTCTGGTAAGGTGCTAAAAGGTTGTGCGGCCCAGGGCGTGGGGTGCAGCTAAGGCCCAGGGCGTGGGGTGTAACTAAGTCGGACATTTCAAAACAGAAATCTGCAGACTGATAGAGTGTATTCATTGTGAATTAATATAGACTTTTGATACTGAAAATTGTTGTTAGTAAACAACTGTAGTGAACTGTAAATAGGGGGTATTTGTTCGGGTTTACCTGTTGGTGCACTGCACAATACCAACGGCACACATTGTACTTTGCCTGTGTACGGTCTGCTTACTTTGACTGTGTATCAAAACATATTTGTTTCATAATATAAACTATTAGCTTCTGTAAGGGCACCATTCAATATAACGTGGTTTCTTGGGCTAAATAAAATTTAGATTAATTATACCGTTGTCAGAGTACATCCATGTCCTGACGAAGTGTTCCTATTTCGTCTTGTTTAATACAATGACGGAAAAAAATCGCAACACCAAAACATAATTAGTATAGAGTAATGAAATTTCAGGAATACATATGTCTAGATTACATGTTTAAGTGATCAACATTGAATAACACAGGTTAATGTAAGTGCGAAGCAAGCCATTGCTGGTACATTTATAACGAGTGTAACCGCCAGAATGTTGAATGCAAGCACGCAAATCTGCGTGCGTTGTGTTGTACGAGTGCCAGATGTCAGTTGTCAGTCTGTGGGATTGAGTTCCATACCTGGTGCAGATGGTCTGTCAACAGAGGAAATGTTAATCCTGTTTGTGGATGACGCTGGAGCTGTCGAGAGCTTCTTGGGTTACAATAGCGGTATGTCGGTGAACGTTATCCTGTGGGGAAAACACCCCCTGGTATGGTGGTGATGAAAGGCAGCACAACAGGACGAATCATCAGACTGGCGCAGAAATTTGCAGTCAAGCTTTGTGGAATAACCACGGTAGTGCTCCTGCTGTCATACGAATTCGCACCTCGGACCGTAACTCCACGTGTAGGACCAGTGCATCAAGCAATCAGACAGGCTGGCTGCTGGCCCTCAACTGGCGTCCTTCTAACCAACACACGGCCAACGCTAGCACTGAGACGGAAGCAGGTTCCATCAGAAAATGCAACAGACCTTCAGCCTACCCTCCAATGATCTCTCGCTTTACACCAGTGAGGCCACAAATGGCGATGGTTTGGGATCTGTGGAATGCACTCTCCAGGGCGTCTGGTTCGGCGCAGTAATTCGTGTTACAGATCTGTAACAGTTCGTTGTGTCACTGTGGTACCAACCGCTGCTAAAACTGCTGCTGCAGATGCAGTACGATGCGCCAGTGACATATGCCCAACACGATTGTCTTCCCTCGTGGTAGTGCCAGTGGCCTTCTTGCGACCGTACCTTGTCGTGACCATCGCAGCCAGCAGTCATGTATAGTAGCTACATCCCTGCCAAGTCTTTCTGCAATGTTGCAGAAGGAACATCCAGCTTCTCGTAGCCATATTACACGACCTCGTTGAAACTCAGTGAGGTGTTGATAATCGTGTCTTTGTCGCTTTCAAGGCATTATTAACGTAAAATCTTTAAGGTAACTAACGCTCACGACCATTACAGCGTATATTTAAGGCAAACCTGATTTGCCTTCACATAGTGGCGCTACTAGTGCCACTCCTATGCGACCGGCCCGA
Source organism: Schistocerca piceifrons (assembly GCF_021461385.2). Classification (NCBI taxonomy): domain Eukaryota; kingdom Metazoa; phylum Arthropoda; class Insecta; order Orthoptera; family Acrididae; genus Schistocerca; species Schistocerca piceifrons. Next base: position 365,939,484 of record NC_060144.1, on the reverse strand, counting down.
AATATGAACAGACATCATCTTTCAGATGTAGGAACACGCCTACGAACTTTTGTTTATGTTGCACAACTCGTTCTTGGTGTTGCAATTTCTTTCTGCCAGTGTATTTCATATTGTTTGTTTTGTAATTTATTCGCTAACTGTTCCTTAGGCTAGTCGTTTGTGATTCAAACGACTTCATTAGGGCACAATGTATCAGTGCGTAACCAAACTTCCTAGACTAGAAGCAAAGCCACTAAATCAGTCTATGTGTGTTTGTCCTCTGGCGGTTGGATAATAACCAATTAGTTCTATTTGATGATTGATTTCACTGTATAATTTTGTTACAATAATCCACCTTGGCATGTGGCAGTTGGTTGGTCTTCTCTGAGACTAATCAGTTTTAGCACGTACAGTCGCATGGCGTTTAACCTGTAGTGTGTACATGGTGTAGTCCAGACCATATGATGTTTTGGGGATATTTACCGTACCAAGAGTTGGGCTCGTTTATTCCGGTTACTCCGAACAAGAACCAAAATGTTATTTTGACATTCTCGGTAATTAAACGTTGTTCTTTCTGCTGCATCTTCAAGGTGAGAATACTGTGGACACTCCAGTCTTCCATGAGGAGAGCCGCGGTCACAGGGCAGCTACTTTCCTGGTTTGACGAAAAATCAGGCACCCTAACCACCTCGACCATCCCGCTAAATGTTCCGCTCTTAATTCAGTACAAAATATTTGGGACAGTTTGGAACAGTCGTGGAAGGTAACAATCAACATCCAAGCAGTTGGGTAGCTCTACTGGATTTGTGGCTTCAGATGTATATTATGGCATACATTAAGAAAGTTGCGGACTCTCTCGTCCGCTGAAGGATGGATGCTGTGATTCACAACACCAGCGTGATGAATTCTAGGGGGGAGGGGGGGAGACATATTTCATGTCCGATGTGCTTACAATGCAGCGAAAACCCAACACTGTAGTCCAAAGTATATTTCTTGTTAGCATGCAGAAATATGATTCAGCATGAAAGTCCTCGATTTGTAGTGAACCATGACATACAAGGGACAGTTAGAAAAAAGTAAATAAACTGTTTATTACTGCAAAAGTAATCGCCATAATTGTTAATACATTTAGCCCACTGTAAGGGGGATAATGCGTTCATCGAAAAAAGATTGCGAGTGCTTACGGAACCACGACTGAACCCAGGCGAGCACCTCTATCTGAAACAAATCGACGGCTACGAACGTCTTTCTTCAGAACTCGAAAAATATGGAAATGGTATGCTGAGAGATGGGTACTGTACAGAGGATATGGGTGAACCCTCATGTTGCTAAAGTTCTTTCGAGTCTGCTCCACAAGTTGCGTTCGAAAGCCATTAACGTCGTCTACACAGTCTCGATATTTCCCTATGAGATTTCCGTAGGTTTGGAACTCTGAAGAAAGACATTCGTGGCCGCCGGTTGGATTAGAACGAAGAGGCGCACCCATGGATACAATCACGGTTCTGTAAGCAGTCATGAAGGCACAGCATATCTTCTGTCACAGTGGGGTAAATGTTTTAACAGCTAGGGCGACTACTTTTGAAACATTGAACAGTTTACTTGCTTCTTACGGTCTGTCTAGTTTTCATTTCATTGCCCCTTATATTTAGCAAGCCTAAGATTCAGTTATTTCCTTGATTCAACTTAACTGACAACAAAGTCACTTGAGATTATTTTAATTACTAGTTCGTTTACGCATTGTCTGCAATGCTATACTACAATTGTTTGCCCCACTTCGTAGTTCCTGTAACCAAAGTAGAGAACAAAGGCAAAATAATATTGAAACCTGGTGAATGTGGTGATCAGGGCAGGTGCGACAATTCATCCTCGTGCGCATGAACCCAATCCTGTACTAGGCGAGCACTGTGAACAGGGGCCCTGCCGTCTTGGAGCACAAGATCACTTTTGGGGAAGAAGCATTGTACCATGGGTTGAACTTGATCAGCCTTGGCGCCAATGATATCTTGCAGAGTAACCATGGTTTCTATGGAACATCACGATATGGCTGCCGAAATCATTACAGAACCACCGCCACGTCTCACTGCTGGGACGTAAACTCGGGCAGAAGTTGGATACAGTGCGAAATAAGACTCATCCGACCAAATGACTTTCTTCTATTGCTCCATAGTCCAGGTATTATGCTTTCGCCATCACGTTTTCCTATCACGGGTAATTAAATGGTTTTGAGTGATATGGAACTTCCAACTCGCCCTACAATTCCATGCTTTTGGATCCTCTTTCGTGTTGCTTTGATGCAGTCGGGTTTTGAAAATGCGCCGTTCACTTCTGCAGTGACTTTTGCAACTGCCGTCTTGTTACTTTCCGTCACAATCGTCTTCAGTGACCGTCCGAAACGATCAGTCAACACCGACTTTCGTCTGCGTTGTGATTTAGCGGATGATGTTTTCCCGCTTTTCCTTATACGGTATAAACCTTTGGTAGGGTGCCTCTTGACACAAAAAACATTTCAACTTCCTACGTTCCGGAATGACGGGAGTTCGGCTGTGAAGATATACTGGAGGCATTCTTGGTAAAGTCAAATTATCGTATTATCACTAATTCAACGATTAGGCGATGTAGGCTGTTCCTGTGATAATCCCATCCACGGTCTCCCGGCCTCTCTCCTGCAAGTAAGTCTATCCGAATTTTCACAGAGAGCTCCCGTAGGCATTTCGTTTCTGTTCGAAGAAATCTCGTTTCAGTGGACTGCTACGTCAAAGTTTCTCTTTCCGTAAGTGTCCAAGTTTTGCTTCCATATAACATAGCAATGCGTATGTGTCCTGGAAGTCTTTCGCGACGGCATAAATGAATAAAAGGTTCTCGGTTTTCAAGCCGCCTCAATTCGAATAAAATCCTCGAGCTTTCGATGGCCATCTCCGCTATCGTCGTCAGGAGTTCACTGACTGCCAGGGCTGCTACGGTTTCTCGCTTATATAGGCATGATGACATCAACAGCAGCCAGCCAGGTAGACCCAATGTAGCGCGCACGCGTAAGTCGACCCGGGCAGCTAGCGGAGCCATTGTCCATGGCAGCACCGGTGACATCAGGTGGCGCCAGGGGCAGGCGCCACGTTTGAAACTGCCGCTCCCACATCATGCATCTGTCTTTGCTGTCTTTCGATGTCCAACTCCCGCCCCCATGCCCTGCTCAGTGTGTACCCCTGGTCTCTGTTGAAATTCTTGTTGTTTAAACGAATCTCGGCCGCTTCTTTTATAACGGAGTCCCAATATGTAGATGCATGAGCCAAAACTTTTGTATTTTCGAACTGTATTTTATGTCCGTTTTCTAGGCAATGCTCCGCTATGGCCGGCTAGTCAAGCTCCCTTTATTTTATATGGCGCTTGTGTTCAGTACAGCGCTCCCCAACCGTGCGAATTGTTTGTCCAATATACATGCTGCCACATTCACAGGGTACACCATACACACCGGACACTCGAAGAGCAATGTCGTCTTTAACATGGCGCAACGTATCTCGTATCTTGGGGACGGGCCGGAACAATGGTCTTAGTCCATGTTTCTGCAGCAGACGTCCTCACATGCTGCTAGTTGCTCCACAGTATGGCAGGAATGCAGTCCGTTTGGCCTCTTCTACCGATTCAGCAGGTGTACCGGGGTACACACTCAGCAGGGCATGGGAGCGGGAGTTGGACAATGAAAGAAAGCAAAGACAGATGCGCGACGCGGGAGCGGCAGTTCGAACGTGGCTCCTACCCATGGCGCCACCTGACGTCTCCGGTGCTGCCACGGGCAATAGCTCTGCTAGCTGCCCGGGTCGACTTACGCGCGCGCGCCACATTGGGTCTATCTGATTGGCTGCTGATGATATCATGCCTGTATAAGCGAGAAACCGTAGCAGCCCCGGACCCCTCCCTCCTTCTGAGCGGATTTCCCCTCCTACTCCCCCTCCATTTCTTGTGCCTTCTTTCAGTGTCTCTGCGCTCCCTCCTGCCCTGTCTTCCCTTTTCCTCTCCCGCCCCATGTGTCTCCTGCCTCTTCGTGAACCCACAGTTGCCCCTCCTCTCTTCATCCCGCCGCTTCCCCAGCTGCCCCATGCTCTGACCTTTCCCTCGGTAGGTCCCACCTGGTAGTTTTATTCTTCGTCGTGTGTGCTCCAAGTGGGTTTTAAGTGTGTTGTTTCGGAGTGTTTTTAATACTGTGGCCAACTTTTAACCTGTGCATGCGCATCCAGTGTCTTCTCTGTGTTTTAAGAATCTCCAACTGTGTTTTTTAACTTTCTGGTGACTTTTTTAACTGTCCCCAATGAACATCTACATGTCAGTGTATTTTTGCCTTCATTTTCTCCCCTTACTCTGTTTTATGTTCCCCTTTTTTACCTCCTTATGTATGTATTATTTTATTCTTGTTTTAGTTGTCATGTCACTCGGCTGAAGAGCGGCGGACTGTACTGCTGACAGCCCTCCCCTGCCCATATGGGGCAGGGGAATGAAATCACAATAAAGAAAAAAAAAAAAAAAAAAGCAGCCCCGGCAGTCAGTGAACTCCTGATGACGATGGCGGAGATGGCCATCGAAAGCTCGAGGATTTTATTCGAATTGACGCGGCCTGAAAACCGAGAACGTTTTATTCATAGCAATGCGTAATTTGAAGTAAATTGGCCAAGAACTTTTCGAGATTATTTATTATACAGGGTGTCCATAATTAAAGTTACAGTTTCACAACCATATAGAAAGAGAACCACTGCTCAGAATGTCAAAATTGAACAGTACATTATTGACGTGAGCAGCGGGGGGAATGGGGGAGGGGGGGGGGGGGCAAATAATGCAAGAAAATATAGAAAGAAAAGTTGACCGCTACATGGCCATGTAAGCCTCAGAATATGGACACAACAGACGCGCAGCACACGGCTGTTCCTCCGTTTGTGACCGAGGTGCTCAACACGACTGTCTCACGAAGGATCGCGCTCTGCTGGTAAAACTCCTTTACATGAACAATGACTGTGCGCCAGTAGTACTGCAGGAGTTCTGGACCCTGAAGAATATGGAAAAGTCACTGGTCCGATGTCTGCAAAGGGTCTGGAGAAAATGATTGCAAAATTCTAAAAGACCGGTTCCTTTGAAGTTCAAAGGGAGGTCTGTGGAGGATGTGGCCACAGGACTGCAGGAGGGCTAGAGTGGTGATATGCAAACATGCAATGCACTGCCCGAACGTTGGACGTGCCTGCGAGCATGGTGCTTAAAATCCTATGAAACATTCTGCAGCAAACTCAAAGAGCAGCTTCCTGATGACCTGCAAGCAAGAGAAACGTTCGCTCTGGAATTTCTTGCTCGCATGGAAATGAATAATGAATTACCCTGGGACATTCTCTGGTCAGACGAAGCCGATTCCCATCTCCAAGAACATGTCAATACACAGAACTGCAAAATATGAACAATCCGTACGCACATCAGCCTGTATCAATTCATCCTGCATAGGTGACTGTGTAGTGCGATTCAAGGGTATCATTTATGGCAGGGCCGTATTTTTCAAGGAGAAAAGTCCATTGTGTGCTTTTACTTGTACCAGCATTAGTAAATGCTATGAGGGTCTTTTGCGCAGCATTTTCATTCCAGCCCTTTAACAGCGTGCTTGTGTGGTTAGGATAAGTTTTATGCAAGATGGCGCTCTTCCGCACATTGGACAACTAGTGAAGCGGCTGCTGCAGAGGCATCTCGGAAATGCCAGAATTATCAGCTTTCATTTTTGTGCAGCCTAACCCTTCAGATCATATTACTATAATCAGTGCGACTTCCGGCTGTGGGGTAATCTGAAACATGTGGTCAGTGCTCCAATTAAGACAGCAGCTGACTGAAAGCACGCAATGCGCAACGCATTCTGAACGTGACCGCTGAGACACTCCGACTGCTGCGGAACATGCTGTTTCTCATTTTCAATTTGTGGCAGCAAACTGGACAGCAAACTGAACATTTCTTGCAGAGCCTCATGACAATTAGAAACCGATGTCATTTTGCTTCTAGTGCGGTTTTTGGCCCCAGGGTAATCAAAAACTGATGTCATGTTGATTTTTACGCGATTTTTGGCCTCAAGACAATTAAAAAGCGATTTATCCCATCCGATATGGTAGGAATTTTCCGTGGCGGATGTGCTTACTTAATTTTCATTGTGATAACTATTGACTGAAGAAACTTACAAAGTCATGGACATTGAACAGTACGGATGGTGTAATGTGCAACTCGAACCACACCCGTCGTATTGCGATTCATCTGTCATTCGCAGTCGATGCAAAGTGTTTAAAAACTTTTACAGCACCATCTGTGGGTAAAATCTTCCTTTAATTTTTTTGTTCTGTGATGTTTCCCCCTGCGCCATTAATATACGAACCAAATGTGACGTCATTCTGAGCAGTGGTACTCTTTCTACAACGTTTTGTAACTGGTCCATTTTAGAGTTTCTTATATGTTGAAGGACTACGTTCAACCAACTGAATTACCTATTTCAGGTACGCACTGCTGGTCTGCGCCTACAGATGAAATATGACTGCTACACGCTGTACCAGTCTCATGCAGTTCAATGAAAACACGAATAAATACTCCTGAGTGTGCTACTCCGCGGTTAGAAAATTGTATACCGTATTCTCTATAAACAGCAGCAGCGTTTCCATTGACAAACCCTTTCACAGATACCGTGTCGCCATTCTCAGTATGTGTAAAAACGTGCGGCATGCCTAAGCGATACAAAAAATCTGCCCAAAAAATCACAGTTATAATAGAAGTTGAACAATTTGACTACACTGACGGAAAGAAATCGCAACACCAAGAAGGAGTTGTACGAATAAACGAAAGTTCGTAGTCGTGTTTCTACATCTGAAAGATGATGTTTGTTCAAATTTCGCGCCAGCCGCATAACGCTAGTAGCGCCATTATAAGAAATCAAATCAGGTTTGATTTAAATGCACCCTGTAACGGTCGTGAGCGTTAGTTGCGTTTAAGATTTTACGTTGTCAGTTGATGTTAGTTAAGAATGTCATTATAGTGACAAAGCCATTGTCAACACCTCGCTGAATTTGAACGAGTTCATGTAATACGGCTACGAAAAGCTGGACGTTCCTTCTGCAATATTGCAGAAAGTCTTGTCAGGAATATAGCCACTGTACATGTTTGCTGGCAGTGAGTCACAGGAATGTACGATCGCAAGACCACTTGTCTCCGAACGACCAAGTGGCACTATTGAGAGGGGAGACCATCGTGTTTGGCGTATGTCTCTGACGCCTATTACTGAAGCAGCAATCAGTGCAGCAATTGGCACCACAGTGACAAAGTGAACTGTTACAAATCGGTTACTTCAAGGTCAGCTCCTGTAGCGCCAATTCCAACGACCCCTAACCACCGCCATTTGCGACTGCAGTGAGCCCATTGGAGGGCAGGGTGGAGATCTGGTTCTGTCTCGGTGCCAGTGATGGCTATGTGTTGGTTAGAAGGAGGCCATTTGGGGGCTTGCAACCGGCCTGTATGCGTGCTAGACACACAGGATCTATCGTATACCAGGAGTTATGGTCGGAGGGTGGAGTTTCATATGACTGAGGGAACAGTCTCATGCTTATGCCACGCACCCTGATTGCACATTTGTACGTGAGTCTGCTGACTCAACATATTCTGGTGCCATTCGTGGAAAGAATTCTAGAGACTGTAACGCTCGCCCACGTACCGCTTTTGTAACCCAGCATGCTCTACAAAGTGTCGACATATTGCCTTGTCCAGATCTGTCTCCAATCGAGCACTTATGGGACATAATCGGACAAATCTAGCGTCAACCACAACCAGTATTAACAGCTCCTGTATTGACCGACCAATTGCGAGAGATATGTAACTACATCCCATAAACTGACATCCGGCATCTGCACAACACGATGCATACACGTTTGGATACTTGCATCCAACATTCTGGCCGTTGCGACGGTCATTAATATACCAGCATTTCAGATTTGCAATGGCTTATCTCGTCCTTACATTAACTTGTGATCTTGCAATGATAATCACCTAAATATGTTACCTAGACAAATGTATTCCCGAAATGTAATTATTCTACATTAATTATACAACTATACAAACCAAAAGCAAATGGAGTACCAACCGGCGAAACGTAAACTTATCTCAGTAAGCAGTATTCAAAATGGCTTCTGAGCACTATGGGACTTAATTTCTGTGGTCATCAGTCCCCTAGAACTTAGAACTACTTAAACCTAACTAACCTAAGGACATCACACACATCCATGCCCGAGGCAGGATTCGAACCTGCGACCATAGCGGTCGCGCGGTTCCAGACTGTAGCTCCTAGAACCGCTCGGCCACTCCAGCCGGCAGTAAGCAGTATTAATTGGACACATTTGATACAGAACGGCTTTTTTTTTAATAAGTCTGTACTCCCAACTCCTGAAATATTTACTACTAGTTGAGAAACTAGTTTTACCGGGTATTTATTTATCTCCCCCCCCCCCCCACCTAATCCACCTCCTCCGCTCTTCTCTCTCTCTCTCTCTCTCTCTCTCTCTCTCTCTCTCTCTCTATACCAACCCATCCTGTCTCATCCATCTCCTCCTCCCCTTCTCTCTCTTCATCTCATCCTTCCCCTCTCTTTGTCCATCTCCTCTCTCTGTCCATCTCCTCCCTCCCACGTATTCTGCTCATCTCCTACCCACTCTCCCTGTCTGTCCCCACCTCTCCTCTGTTTCTTCATTTCTTTCCACTCTCTCTATGCATCTCCTCGTCCTTCTCTCTTTGTCCATTTCCACCTCCCCGTCTCTGTTATCTTCTCCTTTACCCATTTCCCTGTACAACCCATCCTCTCCCTCTTACTGGCCATCTCGTTCTCCTCCCCCTCCCTGCTCAGACAAGCCCATCTGCTTGTATTTCCCTAGAACGGATTCAAGTACGATACTGCAGTGCCTGTGTTGTTCAGGAGTAGGACACAGTGTTCTTTTGGCGACTACATCCGTTATGAAATACATGGAATGAAGTCGCAGTTGCAAGTATTGACTACCATCAGCTCTATAGTGGACGGACGACGATGAAAATTTATGGCTGACTGGGACTCGAACTCGGATTTCGCACCTGTCGCGAGCAGCCGTCTTGCCATTAGGCTATCAGAGCACGACTCCCGGCCAGACTCCTTCCATATGTGTTCAGCCATGTGTCTACAACGTGAACTCACAAATATATTATGTACTGTGTATTACTGTACGGAGGAGACATTTTAATTGGAAGCGACTTTTAATTAAAATGTTTCCCCTGTACTTGCCCCTGCGACAGCCACGCTCCTGGGCCAATACTATACTCTTTTCGAAAGAGACCACCTGAAGAGAAAAAAACTCTTTCGGTGACATACATTCTTATGTTATTGATATCCAATACAAAAAATAAAAAAAACGGGCTAAAATAATGGAAAAGTTGGTATGGGTCAAAGCCGTTGAACTTCTTAACCGCCAAGTCATTGGGCCAAGGAAAACCACCCCACAAACAAATGTGAAACCAGTTCAAATTGCACCTCAGATGCTCAAAAATGTAGGGCCCCTAGGTAAACTCAACATCAAAATAACAAAGAGCAGAACAGAACGAGACCACGCAGAAGAGACAAACGAAAGATCTATGCCATTCAGTACGGCATAGCTCGATAAGGCAAGCGATCAGTGCAAAAGACGCAAGGCAATCAGTTTTGACAACATACGTATTGGGCAGATAAAAAATTGGGAACCGCCGCCAAGAAAATTGATACACTCTGATGAATAACTGCAATGCGCTCTGCAAAATACCAAAGATCTGGAGGACGTCCCGTGTTGTAACCATTCTAAAACATGGCAAAGAACCAGATGACCCTAAGAGCTGCAGGGAAATATCATTACTAAGCCATGTTTACGAAATTTTTCAAAAGATGATACTCAACATGCTCACAAAAGAAATGGGTTCTCTTCTGTCTCACAAAGAGCAGGCGCCACACTAGGCAAAAGTTGCACATCGCAAGTAGTGAAACTAACACAACACATCGAGGATGGATTAGAGAGAAGAAGAATCACCAGAGCTGTTTTCTTAGACCTAACATCTGCTTACGACACAGTCAGTCACCGACTGTTTGTACGGGAAGTGTACATCTCCTCCTAAACAAAAGATGCCGGTACATAACACAGAAGAACGGCTTATTAAGTGTAATGTATTTCAACGACCAGCCGGCACTCAGAGTTTTATGTACGCAGATGACCATGCCACTACAGCTCAAACAAATAACTTTGAGATCATCGAAAAGCTAATATCAGAAACTGGTGAACAATAGATTGTCTGTTACAAGAAAAACAACTCAAAACTAAACCCTCGAAGTCCCAGATCTATGTTTTCCCCCTGAAAATAGACAGGCTTCAAAGATCCCAAGAGTAGCATGGAAGAGAAAACGGCTAAAGCATTGCGCAAACTCAAAATACGTGGTGTGGTGTTAGACAGAGCATTCACCTATAAAAAACACTCCAAGAACACAAAGCATAAATCAGCTGCCAGAAACAGCATCTTGCGCAAACTACGCTATATGATCGAAAGTATCCGGACACTCCAAGACACATATGTTTTTCGTATTAGGTGCATTTGTGCTGTCACCTACTGCCAGGTGCTCCATACCAGCGACTTCATCAGTCATTAGACATCGTGAGAGAGCAGAATGGAGCGCTCCGCGGAACTCACGGACTTTGAACGTGGTCAGGTGATTGGGTGTCGCTTGTGTCATACGTCTGTACACGAGACTTCCACACTCCTGAACATCCCTAGGTCCAGTGAAATGGAAATGTGAAAGGATATGTACTGCACAAAAGAGTACAGGCCGACCTCGTCTGTTGACTGACAGAGACCGCCGACAGTTGAAGAGGGTCGTAATGTGTAATAGACAAACATCTATCCAGACCATCACAAAGGAATTCCAAACTGCATCAGGAGCCACTGCAAATACTATTACACACAGGCGGGAGGTGAGAAAACTTGGATTTCATGGTTGAGCGGCTGCTCATAAGCCACACATCACGGCGGTAAATGCCAAACGGCGCCTCGGGTTGGTGTAAGGAGCGTAAAAATTGGACGAAAAACGTTGTGTGGAGTAATGAATCACGGTAAACGATGTCGATCCGATGGCAGGATGTGGGTGTGGTGAATGCCCGGTGAAAGCCATGTGCCAGCGTGTGTGGTGCCAACAGTAAAATTCTAGGCGATGGTGTTATGGTGTGGTCGCGTTTTTCATAGGGCTTGCACCCCTTGTTGTTTTGGGTGGCACTATCACAGTACAGGCCCACATTGACGTTTTAAGCACCTTCTTGCTTCCCACTGTTGAAGAGCAATTCGGGGATGGCGACTGCATCTTACAACATGATCGAGCACCTGTTCATAGTGCACGGCCTGTGGCGGAGTGGTTACACAACAATAACATCCCTGTAATGGACTGCCCTGCACAGAGTCCTGACCTGAACCGTATAGAACACCTTTGGGATTTTTGGAATGCTGACTTCGTTCCAGGCCTCACCGACCGACATCGATACCTCTCCGTGCAGCACTCCGTGAAGAATGGGCTGCGATTCCCCAAGAAAGATTCGATCACCTATTTGAAAGTATGCCTGCGAGAGTGGAAACTGTCATCAAGGCTAAGGGTGGGCCAACACGATATTGAATTCAAGCATTACCGATCGAGGGGGCCACGAACTTCTTAGTCATTTTCAGCCAGATGTCCGGATACTTTTGATCACATAATGTATCAGCCACTGCATGTGGCGCAAAACCTACAGCAGTAGGAGCTACAACTTTAGCCTTGTGTTACTCTGCTGCAGAGTACGCATGTCATTTGTGGTACAACACTAGGTAAGCCAAACAAGTGAAATACCTCTCAGTGAATCACGTCACATCGTCACAGATTATTTGAACCCAACAATGATGACAAGCTGTAATTCCTTAGCCGGTATCGCTTCCCCTAACGATAGACGCGAACTGGCAGCATGGAAGGAAAAAACTAAATTATTTGCTGTTACGGCCCCATTCTTTTGGTACAAACCAGCCGGTCGCCGACCTAAAGCAGGAGTTTCTTGCGTACAACAGAAAATCATGTTAATTAACTGCCAAGACAACATAGCAGAAATAAGGCAAGCAACGATGTCCACCTCTGAGATCGGCATATAGCAAAGAAAAGAACTTCCCCCTGGACATGCATAGGAATGGAGCATACGGGTATGTTTGAACAGACTGTGTTCCGAAGTTGCAAGAACCAGAAGCGAGAGCAATAAACGGAGAATCGGTGCTGCGCGATTGTGGGCAATAGCAGATTACTATCCACCTTACAGACTGTGAACTGTAGCGTTTGGCTGGTGCCTTTCGATCCAGCTCCACGTCACACAGCACTGTGGGTTGCCTCCCTGTCTAGATGCCTACAACTCGAGCAAAGCTCCTATTGTCTGTGACAGCCGCTGCTGTAATGGGGGCGCCACGTCTACTTAGTACAGCCGGCACTAACTCGTGTCCATGAGCCACGTGATTCCAGAAAACTTCCTGGTAGTCCTCCACCAGGCGACCTTCGGGAGTGCCGTGACCATATTTGTCAGAGTGCGGCACGATACCGGACTCCAAGGACTTGGCCACTGCAGCTTATGCCGACGGTGCCTACAGTAGTGTTTCCCAGATGTGGCAGACGGAATCCTCAAATTCCATCTCCAAGAACAGTTCTCGTGTTAGTGACAATCATTCAGCAATTAAGAACGATGGCTTCGATGGCACCTTGCCAGTCCCAACACTGCAGTTTCGCGCCACTGCCTCCAGATTTTGACAACGCCTTAGATTCACGATCCACTTTCCTGTCCGCACTGAACAAAATCCTACACGTTTCCACTCTTCCCCATATTTCTCTGCTGGCCCCATCTGCCTCTCTAATACTCGCTCCTTGACCGCTACTTCTCTCATTTGGCGCCACCTGCTCCGATGCCACCTGCTATGCTGCCACCTGCTCCGACTCCACCTTCTTCAGTACGTCTGGTCCAGTGTCCCCAGCTCTGATGCACTCTACTCCAATGCCACCCACTCTGGTGTCACCCACTATGGCGCCAGCCACTCAGGTGACAACCATTCTGGTCCATCCACTCCATCACCATCCACTCTAGGATCGCCTGTTCAGACACTTCTCAGTCTGAAACCTTCTTACTAGACTCTTTTAGATCCAACAACTCCCAATCCAAAACTCCTGATCCCATAACTCCCGATCCTAGGCCTCTTGATCTGCCACCTCCCAATACAGCATCTCCCAATCTCACACCTCCCAATCCAGTACCTCACAATGCAGTGCCTCCCACTCTGGTGCACCTAAATATGACCCAACATCTTCTGAGCCACCTACTCCTGCACTGCCAGCACTTTAATTGCTTCTCCTGGCACCTATTTGGATTCGACACCAAAGGAACTCCCTACTGGCTCCAGAACCGATGGGTCTGGCACTGTTGACCCCATTGCCATCAGCTTCCCTACAGCCAGCCTGGATGGTGTCTCCCTCTGTTGGATCTTCTCCTCAGTTCTGGTGCCACACAGGTTCCAGCACCACCAGCACACCACTAGCGACTGGTCTTTACACAGTGATTCTGCTGTGCACAGTTGGCCTGCATAGTGGTGGCTCTTACACTGGCCCACACACCACTGGTCAACACAACTCCAGCCTGCACACCACTGGTCTGGATGCCAGTGGCCAGCACACCACTGGTCTAAAAACCACTGGCTCACACGCCACAATCGACATGCCAAAGGGTCATTCGCCATCTTCCACCATTAGCCCCTCCTTGCTGCTTTCTGTGTCATCGGTTCCAGCATCCTGCTTGTCAGTAACTTCTGGTTTTGATGGTGTCATCCCTCCATTCTCTGTTGTAGCTGCTGTCTGCCTCCTGCTTGCAAGTGCCTTCTTGGTTCGATGGTGGCATCCCTCCATCCTCTACTGTCTCTTCTGTCTACTCCTCGTCTACTCCTCGTCTCCTCCAGAAGGGTGACCATTTGTTCCATCATCCTTCCTGTCTGTTGCTGGCATTCCACTCATGTCCTCTTTTCCCTATTTCTGCTCCTGGACTCCTGCTCTGTCGCGGATGATCTCACATGCCTCACACAATGGATTTCTTTTCCAACAGGCACTTTCATGGCGCGCCTCACCCCTTCATATGATCCCTATTCTGTAGTGTTCCACCCTTTCGATGGATCCTGAGCATCAGTGGTCATGATCCTCCCCTGTGTCCCCCAAAGTGTTCTCCCCTCTGCAGAGCACTGTCCTCTTTGGAGTACACTCTCCAGGCCTTAGCTGGTGCTTCAGTTCTCTGGTGCTGGAAGTTTCGTCGCTAGCTGTGGGGAAGAGGGATGCCACAACTTCATTTGTTGTCTCCAACATAGCCACTAGCTAAATGGCAAAGTGATTCCCCAAACTCCTCTGAAGGGAAGACCCTCTATGTGGTGCCCTACTATCCAGTTACTTGCCACAAAACAGAGTGATGTGGGTTGCCACCATGTCAAGATTTGTCAACTAGAGCGTGGACCATCTTGTCTACAACAGTCACTGCAGTACTGGTGCACCCCATTCATCAGATACAGCCGACACTGGCTCACATGAATGACCCATATGATACTGGACAACTCCTCAGTATTCCTCCGCCAGTGGGCTTTTACAAATAACAGTCCAGCAGCTCAACATCAATGATCTACTTAGGTGACTAAGAGTGCAGCACATGGCATCACCAGTACAGCCTATAACGACGGTGCCTAGGATGGTGGTTCTCAGTCGTGACAGACTAAAAGCTCTATTTGCACCTTTAAGAACTGAAGTATCTACGCTAGCAGAATAGAAATGCGGAAAACACAAGTCTGAAAACAATAATTCAATCTTCCAAAAGAACAACAGACTCGATCCCAACTGCAGATCGTCACATATATACAATAACAAAGATCCAACTCTTCACAAGGAGAGACCACAATCTACAATGTCAAGATGTTCATCATCTATACCAATTCCATTTGTAAGAGATCGACCAGCTAGAAGAGGCATCTGGCCATGGCTGCTGTAGTGGCAGCTCAGTATAATTCCAAGCGGTCTGTCGAATTGCCCTTTGCTGGCAGAGTGCAACCTTAAAAAACCCGTTTGGTGGATGTATCTACCAGAACTATTTACGATCACTTGCCTGGCGTATCAAAGTAGATTTTGGGCTAGTTGCGAACCCTGGTGAAGCTGTTCTGCAGGCTCTGCAAATGGGTGGTGGTCCTGGCCGCCGTTGGTGCAGACCTGGTGTTGTGTTGTATTGTGGGCGCCGGCAAATATTTGTGTTGAAAACACAGATGACATAGGTTTTCTTGGTCAAAAAGATTTCGGGTTTGCAGCCGGTCGTCGTAAACTTCATTGCACGATATTTCGGCTGGACAACTGCCAGCCATCTTCAGGTGAGCCGAACAAGGACTGACGAAGACGTTCTCCGCTCCAGCTTATATAGTGCGCTGACAGTACTCCCGCGCATGCGTTGCAATTGCGGAGACAGAAGGGCCACACCTACCAGCGGCAGCGCCCTCGCTGGTGGAACTGCAGTAAACAGCTGCCGTCGGTATTGTCGCTGGCCGCGGCTATCGAGGTGTTCTGGCGTCTTCGTCTCGAGCAAATTTCGGAGATGACGGGATCCCATGCGTTATTCAATTGGTAACCACTGTCACGGTTCATTAGATTTCCCGCAATGCGTATTTCAACTGATTCTTTGATAATGGAGCTGCAAAAAGTTTTTGCAGTGGCCAAAATCGAAGTTTTGTCGTACTCCATTGAATGTCCGTTAGAAATACAATGTTCCGCAACTGCAGACTTACTGGGTTGCAGTAGGCGAGTGCAACATTGATGTTCTGTACAACGCTCTCTCTTCCACTGTGTGCGTTGTCTGTCCCATATAGGCCATACCACACTAACACGGTATTTTATAAATTCCCGCCTTCCGCAGTAACAAATCATCCTTCACCGATCCCAGCAAATCCGAAATCTTAGAAGGCGGACGAAAAACCACTTTCACATTAAAACGATCAAGAATCGTTGCTATCTTGGAGATATTTCCGACAAAGGGAAGAAAAGCTAGGGACTTGGCTGGCGCGTCCTCCTCTTTATCCACTTCCCGGTTCCTGGCTCTAGTTGAGAAGGCCCTGTTAATTTGCCGGGTCGAGTTCCCATTGTCTATGAACACCGTTCTCAAATGTGCCACTTCCTTAAGCAAATTCTCGGCATCCGACACTGTGTGTGCCCTTTGTACAAGGGTTTTAAGTACACTCATGGTCTGGGATGGGTGATGGCAACTTGATGAATGTAAATACAAATCAGTGTGAGAGGGCTTGCGATAGACAGAATGTCCCAAAGTGCCGTCACTCTTACGTTTAACCAAAACATCCAGGAATGGAAGACAGCCATCTTTCTCTAATTCCATAGTAAATCGAATATTCTCATGGATGGAGTTAACATGATGAAAAAACTCCATCAACTTTTCTCCTCCGTGGGGCCACACTATGAAAGTGTCATCGACGTATCTCCAAAAAACAGTTGGTTTACAGACCGCTGAATCAAGTTCTCTCTCCTCAAAATCCTCCATAAAGAGGTTAGCCACCAGAGGAGACACCGTCAGATTGCTCAAAATATTCCTGGTTAAACACAAAATAAGTTGAGGAAAGAGTATGTCGGAACAAAGCAGTAATGTCCGATTCAAACCGTTGACCAATTAGAATCTTTCTCCTATGTTATTGGAGTGGCTGGATGGTGTGACGTCAGCCAAGTTCGACTGGGTATATAAGGCTGCTAGTTCCCGGCAGATGTCGAAATTTGATCGCTTGGTGCCACAACAGCCGACGCCACAGGAAATAACTGCACGACGTTCTGTGGTTAATTTCACGGAGAAGATTTTAGACGATGCGACGCTGTCGGTTTTGGGCAAAGGTCTTAACTTTGCACCTACACCAAGTGCAGTACCTCTTATAAGTTTCGTAAGTGGTGTTGAACAAGCTGTACGTCGCCTTCCTACGGACACTGCTGAAGAAATAAGAAGGGAAACTGGTCGAGTCCTTCTGAAAGCTCCTCCTCAACGCAGTAATATAACCGCTGAAGAAAGGGTTGCACTACGGAACTTTCGAGAAGATCCGGAAATAGTGGTGCTTGAGGCTGATAAAGGTAACTCTACCGTTTTGTTACCTCTTGGGTTGTAAACGGAGAGGATGTATAGTCTACGTAGTGATACTATGTATCGGAGAATTGATCAAGATCCAACAGCACGTGTGCAACGGAAGACGTGTACACTTTTGAACTCTTCCTCGCTAGCTCCAGAGACTATCAAGCGGTTAAGACCACATGGCATCGTACAACCGAGAATGTATGGTCTTCCTAAAGTGCATATAGTGAGTAATATTGACGCACCGACATATGATTTAGCCAAACATCTACCTTCTTTGTTGAGACCATTTGTTGGCAAATGTTCACACCATATACGGAACTCTGCTGATTTTATTAACAGACTGGGGGCTCTCCACTTAAGTAGTTCGGATCTTCTAGTGAGTTTTTATGTAGTTTCCCTTTTAACGAAAGTACCACTTGCGGATTCCTTGATTCTAATTGGTCAACAGTTTGAATCGGACATTACTGCTTTGTTCCGACATACTCTTTCCTCAACTTATTTTATGTTTAACCAGGAATATTTTGAACAGTCTGACGGTGTCGCCATGGGCAGCCCTCTGTCTCCTCTGGTGGCTAACCTCTTTATGGAGGATTTTGAGGAGAGAGAACTTGATTCAGCGGTCTGTAAACCAACTGTTTTTTGGAGATACGTCGATGACACTTTCATAGTGTGGCCCCACGGAGGAGAAAAGTTGATGGAGTTTTTTCATCATGTTAACTCCATCCATGAGAATATTCGATTTACTATGGAATTAGAGAAAGATGGCTGTCTTCCATTCCTGGATGTTTTGGTTAAACGTAAGAGTGACGGCGCTTTGGGACATTCTGTCTATCGCAAGCCCTCTCACACTGATTTGTATTTACATTCATCAAGTTGCCATCACCCATCCCAGACCATGAGTGTACTTAAAACCCTTGTACAAAGGGCACACACAGTGTCGGATGCCGAGAATTTGCTTAAGGAACTGGCACATTTGAGAACGGTGTTCATAGACAATGGGAACTCGACCCGGCAAATTAACAGGGCCTTCTCAACTAGAGCCAGGAACCGGGAAGTGAATAAAGAGGAGGACGCGCCAGCCAAGTCCCTAGCTTTTCTTCCCTTTGTCGGAAATATCTCCAAGATAGCAACGATTCTTGATCGTTTTAATGTGAAAGTGGTTTTTCGTCCGCCTTCTAAGATTTCGGATTTGCTGGGATCGGTGAAGGATGATTTGTTACTGCGGAAGGCGGGAATTTATAAAATACCGTGTTAGTGTGGTATGGCCTATATGGGACAGACAACGCACACAGTGGAAGAGAGAGCGTTGTACAGAACATCAATGTTGCACTCGCCTACTGCAACCCAGTAAGTCTGCAGTTGCGGAACATTGTATTTCTAACGGACATTCAATGGAGTACGACAAAACTTCGATTTTGGCCACTGCAAAAACTTTTTGCAACTCCATTATCAAAGAATCAGTTGAAATACGCATTGCGGGAAATCTAATGAACCGTGACAGTGGTTACCAATTGAATAACGCATGGGACCCCGTCATCTCCGAAATTTGCTCGAGACGAAGACGCCAGAACACCTCGATAGCCGCGGCCAGCGACAATACCGACGGCAGCTGATTACTGCAGTTCACCAGCGAGGGCGCTGCCGCTGGTCGGTGTGGCCCTTCTGTCCCTGCAATTGCAACGCATGCGCGGGAGTACTATCAGCGCACTATATAAACTGGAGCGGAGAACGTCTTCGTCAGTTCTTGTTCGGCTCACCTGAAGATGGCTGGCAGTTGTCCAGCCGAAATATCGTGCAATGAAGTTTACGAAGACCGGCTGCAAACCCGAAATCTTTTTGACCAGTTGATTCGCCGGTAAAATTTCAAATTTTACATAGGTTTTCCTGTTTAATAAACGCCCTGTGATGCAGGTATCCCATATTTGCTGGATGTGAAGTGGGATGCCAGTGCAGTATGTGCTACAGTGTCTGAAGTGGGCGGCCATAACAGACTTGCCGCCCCCGCCCCCCCCCCCCCCCCCTCGGGTTGAGTGGCAGGCTCATCTCGACGTAGGGCCCCAGGGCCATCGGCGACAGGAGACTGGGTGCGATCGCAGCTGCAGCATCCACCTCCATGGGTTTAGAGACCTCTGCCAAAGGGTCCGCCTCGGGTGTGACTGGCCATGCTGGCAGAGGCAGTGGTCAGGCTGGGAGAGGAGCACTGTCATCCCCAAGGGCCGACAGCCCTAGAGATGGCAGGAGCTGGCTGCGGACACACCAGGAGCAAAGGTTGCTTATGTGCTTCCAGCACACTGCGGTATTCAAAAAATGGCTCTGAGCACTATGGAACTTAACATCTGAGGTCATCAGTGCCCTAGAACTTAGAACTACTTAAACCTAACTAATCTAAGGACATCACACACATCCATGCTTGATGCAGAATTCGAACCTGCGACTGTAGCAGTCGCGCGGTTCCGGACTAAAATTCCTAGAACTGCATGGCAACCATGGCCGGCACACCATGCCGTAATCGAGGGTGACTTCGCCATAGCGCGGCCGATGAACGACGAGTCCCTGGCAGGGACCCACTGGGGATGATTCTGGGTGAACACTATCACCCAGACCGGAACCTGCAGAGAAAAACAGGTCTGTGCCAAATGTGGCGGAGCTGGGCGAGGAGAAGATGGAAACAGGTGAGACAAGGGGACTAATAAAGGCAGCCATGAAGTTTTTCAGCTGGAGACGACCATCCCGAACAGTGGAGTGGTAGAAGGAAAGAAAGATGGTAATGGCGTCGTCCAGGGAGTGTTGGGGACGCTATTTCGACATCTGGTCTTTGAATGTACAGACAACCGTTTGGATAATCCATTATACGCAGGATGAAAGGGAGCAGTATGAAACAACTGGATGCCCAGGGTGGAGCAGAATGAGGTAAATTCAGCAGATGTAAATTGAGGGCCGTTGTCAGTCACCAACATTTCTGGAAGGCCCTCAGTGGCAATGATGTGGAAGAGATCTTGGGTGGTATGGGCAGATGTTGTGGAGGACATGTGGGAGACGTAAGGAACCCTACTGCCTGCATCCACAAGGAAAAGCCAAGAGGAGCCGAGGAATGGGCCCACAAAATCCAAATGTAAACGGGACCAAGGGGAAGGAGCACTTGGCCATGGGAACAGTCGTCAAGTGGTGCTGACCGGTGCCATTGACAGGAGGGATATGAGTCCACCAAGCAGGTGATGGCAGCATTCTTGTGCCTCCAGTAGACATGATGACGGGCAAGCTGTTTCATCAGGACAATCCTCCCAACTGCAAAAGTCCAGGAGCTCCAAGTCTCGGTGCTGGAGGGAGGGCAGCAGCACAACTCACCAACGATCATTATCACCTGAGATGAGGAGCACCCCCAA
This sequence comes from Schistocerca piceifrons, assembly GCF_021461385.2. Classification (NCBI taxonomy): domain Eukaryota; kingdom Metazoa; phylum Arthropoda; class Insecta; order Orthoptera; family Acrididae; genus Schistocerca; species Schistocerca piceifrons. Next base: position 365,918,915 of record NC_060144.1, on the reverse strand, counting down.
CTCTGACAGACAGGTTCTGGCAGCAGTGCCAGTAGGCCCAGACCTCTGGCTGTGGCATCTGACAACAGTCTGACGGCCACCCATGCTAAATGTGGTGCATCAGTGCATGGAGGTTTGGGTCGTCTGTCAAGTGATGTGCGACTAGCTTTGCATCCAGCAGCAAGTCAGCCACTGCTTCAGCAGTGGTGTCATCCAGATGGAAACAGGCAACCAAGTGAGCATCGAAGTCAGTGTTGGCACCCACTGGGAGATGAGAGAGAAGATCCACATTTGGATTGAGAGCTGTGGCCAAAAAACGGATGTTGTAGGAATATTCCATGAGGAACAAGACCCAGCACTGGAGACTGTAAGCAGTCCTCGTGGAAATGGCGGGCGTAACGCTGATCAATGAGACCAGAGGCTTGTGATCAGTGTATAAGGTGTAGCGATGGCCATAGATGAAATCGTCGAATTTCCTCCTCTCCTTCTCAATATGGCTTTAGTTACACTGAGCTGGGGATAGCGATATGGAGATGAAGGCCACTGGATGCTCGACTCAGCTGATGATGTGAGACAAGATAGCCTCCACACCATAGTCTGATGCATTGGCAGCCAAGGTGAGAGGCTTGGTGGGGTCATGAGGGACAAGGCAACCCAGCGTCAGATGGTGGACCGCCCTATCACAAGCTGGCGACCAGTCCCAGGGAATATTCTTATGGAGGAGGTGGTGAAGGTGTTCCGCCAGAGCCGCTGCATGAGGAATAAAACAGTGGTAGTAATTGAGTTGACCCAAGACTGACTTGAGCTGGGAGGTGTTCTTTGGGGGGACAGCTGCTGAATAGCTGCAACATACTGGGACATTGGTTGAATGCCATTAGCGCTCAAAACATGGCCAAGGTAGGTCACCTGAGAAATAAAAAAAAACATTTCTCCTTGTTGCAATGTAAGCTGGACTCTGAAGAACATGGAAGAGGTACCAGACATTCAGGGCCAAGTCCGGGGTGGAGACGCCAATGACTAAGATGTCATCAAGGCACTTAACTTTCCCCAGAATGTCCCTTGTCAATGTTTCCAAATATCGGTCGAAGATGACCGGGGCACTGGTGACTCAGAATGGGAAGCAGTTATAATGGAAGAGACCAAAAGGGATATTGATTATGATTTCGGTGGCTTGTCCTACGGCAGTTGGAGGTAGGCATCCTGCAAGTCAATTTTGGCAAACACCTTGCTGACAGCCATCTTGGACAGGATGTCATCAACCTTTGGTATGGGATGGGGATCAATAACAGCCTGCCGGAGTGGCCGAGCGGTTCTAGGCACTTCAGTCTGGAACCGCGCGACTGCTACAGTTGCAGGTTCGAATCCTGCCTCAGGTATGGATGTGTGTGATGTCCTTAGGTTAGTTAGGTTTAAGTAGTTCTAAGTTCCAGGGGACCGATGACCTCAGAAGTTAAGTCTCATAGTGCTCAGAGCCATTTGATCAATAACAGACTGAGTGTTGACAATGGCCTTAAATCCCCACAAATGCAAAGAAATCTGTTCAGCTTTTCAAGGACCATGATGGATGTAGTGCACTGACTCCAGGTGACGAAGCTCCTGCTGCAGTTTGTCATGGAGGATAAACAGTACTGAGAGAGCCTTATGGAACTTCAGGACTGCCGAAGGGAGGAGTTTGATATGGGCTTCAAACCCAGAGACCCTTGATGATGTGGCAGAGAACACTTCTGATTGTCCGCAGACAATGACTGGACTTCTGGGCCTGAGTCATGTACCTTGAGGCCCAGTAAAGAAAAAAGATCCACTCCCAATAAATTGGTGGCCTTGGGGTGCTGAGGACCAAACCTGGGCTGTGACATCATGAGTCATCTGAGCCAAGAACCACCACTGTAGTCAGATGTCATAATTGCTGTAGTTCTTCAGGGAAGCATGGAGCAGACGAAATGACAGTCAATCCAAATGATGGTGGGAATCCTCATCGATGATGGTGGCAGAGGACCCCATATCCACTTGAAAAGGGAGAGGAGCGCTGGCCACCGACACAGTCGGAGTGATTGCTGACATCATGACAGCATGAAGAAAACTGGCGGCAGATAGTCCGTCTCATCCACCACAGAGTCGGAGGTGTCCAAAGCAGTGTGGTCCATGACCATCAACAATGACGACCGACAGACTTCGGCTTTGTGACCCTGCTTTCCACAGGCCGCACAAGTCACCCTTCGAAAGCGTCAATCTTGCCTCTGATTTGTGACAAAGCATTGACTACAGGAGGGCAACCGCTGTCGCTGCTGCCACTGAGGCCGCCTAGTGCGCAAGTGGGGACTGACGCCCTGGTCCTGCAGGGCGGGCGTGGCCTCAGAAGTGGGCTCCCGGCGCTGCTGTGGCGGCTGCGGTGATGTGAACTGGCATCGGGGGGGGGGGGGGGCGGCGTCTAATGAGGGATCTTTCAGCTTCAGAAGATCAGTCCATAAGGTATCATCCAGGGCATGGACAAGAATCATATCACGAATGAGTGCCGAACCATAAGACTGCTTGCAATGGGGGCTACCACAGAAAGAAACGACAGTTGCGGGAGAGACCTTGCAGTGTAGCTATCCATTCCATGTATGACTGCGAGGGAAGCAGAAGAACGTGTGACTTGTCGCCGCCATGTGGACCTGAGAGTTAAAATAATCCAGTAGGGTAGAAGTCAACTTCTCGTAGGAGAGAGTATGAGGTCCTGTATCGGGATGCAACTGTTGCAGAAGGTGGTAAACTTCTGGGCCCACATAGTTCCACATAAGTAGGAGAAATGTGTGCGTCAGCGTAAATTCATTTTTATTTTTACATATTACACACCAAACAAAAGTACAGTGTAAGCTTGAATCTTAGCTGCCACAGTCAGTTTCAGTTGTGCACAGGAGACGCAGTCGCGGAGTCGCGGGCGGTGAAGGGGGTTGGGGGAGGAGGGCAGGAGATAGTGTCATGGGGAGATGGGGAGTCATGACCCACCATCTCTAAAATCAATTTTCAGTAGAAGCGTATGTACTTTTCCATGTAAATTTCCAGATTTCTTATATAACTTTTGGGAAATCAAATGGCTTGAAAACTAAGATTCAAGGTTCTTGCAAATGGCAAGAAATTCATAAATTAGAAGCTGATTTACAACAAGATACTCTACAGCTGTATGCGTGAGGGCCTGCTCATACTATATCCAGGTGAAGGGGCACATTTCCCTACTGTCTGTTCCAAGTATCAAAAGCAGATCGGGCTCGGTCCACGAATCCACAGGTAGAACCGATAAACCACAGGGAAGACCGAAATGAAAAGACCCCCCTGGTAAGAAATTATAAACCTAGAAAGACTGACTTTCCCGAATGTATGTGGAAACAACGAAAAGAAGGAACATTGCCTTCGTGTAGCCGCCCATATAACCACTGTCTTTAGACCTGTGTTCACAGTCGTAGTGCTACGTGATATACTGATAAATTAAGATGTTGTCAAAGTTGTGAATGTTTCTTACTATTACCGTTCTTAAATTAACTGAATAACACAAGCTCTCGTCAAATTTTCTGTTTGTGCACTTCAGATGGTATGTTTCTTAGAACAGCAGTTTCTTGGATATTACACTAAAGTGATGTACTGCGCTGACTTAAACAATTTATTACATACATATTAAACACTTTCATCTATTTTCAGCCATCTTCGACTAGCAATCAGAATTGCCGGGTCCCAGACTCGAGCTCTGCCATTGAGGGAAATTGAATAAAAGTAATCACCTATGGCGGCCGAGGACTTCCGCCATAAGAAGTTACGCTCTTTCTGCCAACGGCCTTGTAAAAGAGGACGGAAAACTGACAAACGTTCAGGACACTCTTGTCCTGGGGTTGGGAAACAGTCGCGAGATGGTAGAAGAACGATCAATGATCAACGGTGTGAGAACGCAAAAAGAAATGGAAATAACTGCATTAAAGACAGATAATATGTATCCACAGGACATGAGTTCCGTGACTGAAAAAAGTATCATTCATCTCTCTAGCGCCAAATACTCCGGATTAGTTCCCAGTTATATTTCCGGGAGACTACTGCCAAGGGTGAGGTAGCCATGAGGAAAAGAACGAATAACCAACTAAAGGGTAACAATCTACGAGCCGGACGTGGAATGTCAGAAGTTTGGTCGTAGTAGGGACGCTAGAAAATTTGAAAAGGAAAATGCAAAAGCTTGGTCTAGGTACAGGGTACAAAGGGTAGAAATGCAGATATCTCTGTTGGTGACTGAGGACAGTATACTGAACAACGTTACACCTCATTTACTTCTTTTGCAGATTAATACTTATAGATATTACGAGAAATGGGTTTCTGGGTTGGTTACTACCTCCAAGTGTGCCTGGCATAAGCAGACCATCAATTATTATTTTGTCCTGGGCAGATGATGAGGTATTGAAGTGTGGACACAGGTACGCAAATGGATAGTCTATACTCACAGGCATAGTTCGCTTCGTGATGCGGTTATGACCATACAGAAAACATCAGGTGGTAAATTTTGGTTGCAGGAAGACTGTAAGACACTAAAGCGGGTGCATACTAAAATATCCCAATGTCTATATGAATATCACAAATGTTCTAATGTGTGGGAATTCCTAAGGGATCAAACTTCTGAGGTCATCGGTTCCTGGACTTACACACTGCTTAAGCTAACTTAACTCAAACCACGCGGCCACTCCGCGCGGCTGTAAGCAGATCTGTAACACCCTGCACAGTGGGAGTTGGCGAAGTGAAATGGGAAGAAGATTAGGATATCTGCTCAGGAGAATATAGGGTAATATTAACAAGAACAGAAAACTTTATAACAGGAGTAGGATTCGTTATGAATAGGATAGGGGGTAGAGGGTGAGTCAGTGTGAAGAGTTCAGTGATGTCATTGCTCTCGTCACGTTGAACAGCAAACCAACGCCAACAACAATAGTTCAGTTACACACACCAACGTCGGGAGCAGAAGATGAACAGGTAGGGAAAGTATGTGACGGTATTAAACGACTAAGACAGTATGCAAAGGGAAATGAAAATTGAGAATTTTAAGAGGAGGGGAATAAAGAAGAAAGGACAAAAAATGTTCAGGGCAAGACAGGAAAACAGGAACATAACTCACTTAAAAATGAAATAAATAGGAAGTGCTTGGCAGCCAAGACGAGATGATTGCAAGAAATATGTGATGAATCGTCGGGAGGACTGACTCAGAATGCAAAAAGGTCAAAAGAACTTTCGGTGAAATTAAAAACGCTGAGGTAATAACATTGAGAGTGCAATGGAAATTCCACTCTTGAACGCAGAGGACAGCGCACATAGGTAGGGGGAGTAGACTGAAGGGCTCTTATGGTGGGGATGACTTGTCTGATGATTGGATAGAAGCAGACACTGGCGTCGATGAGGAATAGATACTGCCTTCCGGAGTGGCCGTGCGGTTCTAGGGGCTACAGTCTGGAACCGGGCGCCCGCTACGGTCGCAGGTCCGAATCCTGCCTCGAGCATGGATGTCTGTGATGTCCTTAGGTTAGTTAGGTTTAATTAGTTCGAAGTTCTAGGCGACTGATGACTTCAGCAGTTGAGTCGCATAGTGCTCAGAGCCATTTGAACCATTTGAACAGATACATGATCAAGTATTGGAGTCAGAATTTAAAAGAACTTTGTAGGATTTGAGATCAAATGTAGCAGAAGAGAATTTCTAAAATCATTGGGAGGAAGTGGCAAGGAAAAGAAAATAGAAGTTGGTGTGTAGAATGTGTGAGACCGGCAATGTACCATCACATTGTCGGAAAAGTATCATCCACAGATAGGAGTTAGAACTATCGCACCATCAGCTGCGTCAAAGTTGCTGACATGCGTAATATACAAAAGAAAGGCAAAAAAAAGTTAAAATTTTGAAGATCTGTTAGATGACGATCAGGTAAAGGCAGATGTATCAGTTGTGATATTGGAGAAAAATCATGATACGCTGATAGGATTTGTCGAACTGAAGAAAGCGTTCAAAAGTTTAAAATTGTGAAAGATGTTCGAAATTATGAGAAAAAGAGGAGTAAGCTATATGGGAAGACCGGTAAAGCACAATATGCACAAGAACCAAAAGGGACCAATACGATCGGAAGACCACGAACGAAGAGCTCTGACTGAAAGGAAAAAGACAAAGTTAATAATGTAGCAGAAATTAGAGTAGTGAGAAACATAAAATCAAAGCTGGTAATCACGAATCACACGAATTTAAGGAATGTTGCTACCTTGAAAGCAAAATGACTAGCAGACTAGCACGGGCGAAGAGGGCATTCCTGACCAAAAGAACTTAACTAGCAGCAAATAAAGGCTCAATCAGAGAAAGAAATTTATGAGAATGTACGTCTGGAGCATAGTACTGTATGGTATTAAATCATGTACACTGTAAAACCCACACGGAAGAGAATCGAAGCGTTTTAGATGAGCTGCTACAGAGGAGTGTTGAAACTCAGGTGGATTGGTAACATAAGGGATGAAGTTCCCCGCAGAGTAGGCGAAGAAAGGAGGATATGGAAAACACTGACAAGGAGGAGAGGGGTATGTAGTGCATGTGTTGAGACACGAATAACCTCTATGTATTTAGACGTAAATGTACAGAGTAAAGTAGCAAGTGCTACTCTGAGATGAAGAGGTTGGCACAGGGGAGAAACTCGTGTCGTGCGACATCAAACCAGTCAGTACTGTTGACAAACAAAATGTTATTATTAAAATCGTATACCTCTTTGACGCGTTAAAAGTGTGCGTGGTCCGCAGGTAATAAATTGTGATGCGCCCCATAACGGAAACCTAGGTCGCCACCTGACAGGGCGCCGAGGCGAGCTTTTGCCACACCCTGCGTAGCGCGGCGGGGCTGCGGGTGACGTGTTGCGTGGCGACAGTAAACAAGTGGCGCGGTTTGTCAGCAGATTTGAGCGGATCGGAGGGGCTGGGTCCCTAATATTCAATGTCGGTGCGGCGGGCCCCGCGGGCGCCGGCGGGCCTCATTACGGGAACAAAGCCCTCGGGGGAGCACTCTTGCGCTGACGGCCGGCCATCGATTGCGATGAGCCCTCAGCCGCGGAGCTCGCAGATCGGCTAACGAGCGGCGCTCCCCGCGGCCTCTTGAGGGCCGCCGCAGACGAGAACCGCCAGCTCCTCCCTCCCTCCCACCCTTGTGCGGAGGCGCCGAATTCCACGCAATTTGCCAGTCGTAGCCGAGCCACTGGGAGGGCGCTGGGGGGACGGGCACGATGTTCGATTCGGTGCGGTGACCTTGCCCTGTGTCACTGTGCGGCGCGGGAGAAGTAATAATCAAATTTTTTCGGGAGATGCTGCCTCACAGCTCGTAGATATTTGAAAAATGTCACGATTACCGGTGAGTTGCTGACAAAATCTTTATTCAGACAACCAGTTTCGGTCCATTAACCATCATCAAGTTCTTGGAAGCATTTACTTTATTAGGCATTTCCACTTATAAGGAGATACCTGTTCTCAGATGGCACAAACTTCTGACCTGCCAGTCTCCTTTCGATAACCCTTTCCCCTCAATCGTTTTGGTGCAGTTCTCCTCCACACTACCTCTGCCTCCCTCGACTCCTTTTTTCTAGCTGAGACCACTTGAGAAAACACTGGGGTCATCGTTGTTCCTCCATATGTCGACATGTCCATTTCGCATTAGTGCTCGAATGTCATATCTACCTGTGACTGGATCCTTCTACTGTGATTGGATCCACTGCATCCATCTCCATTCTAACGTATTCATTCCTCAGCCAATCCAAGTGGATTACTGTTACTCCCCACTTCAACTTGTCCATTTCGACAACCTCAGTTTTCCCCCTTTGTCTATCGTTCAATGTCCAACACTCTGAACTACATGCTTTCAACCACAACACATATCATTTATAAAATGCTTTTTTATTCCCGTCTCTGATCACAAACGAATTCTTTATACTATGACCGGTTTCAGTCTGTAATAACCATCTTCAGATATTTTTTACATCATGTCCTAAAGTGATACGGCCATAATGGCATCGTCAAAGCATGTAAATATAATCAGCATAGCATCGTCACCATATTTTAAATCTATGTGACGATGCTATGCTGATTATATTTATATGTTTTGACGATGCCGTTATGGCCGTATCACTTTAGGACATGGTGTAAAAAAGATCTGAAGATGGTCATTACAGACTGAAACACGTCATCGTCTAAAGAATTCATTTGTGATCAGAGACTGGAATAAAAAAGCATTTTACAGTATTGGATCACTGTTTGTACACGCGATTATGTCGCAGTTGGTCAAACATATCATTTATAGCTTCATGTTAGACGAATATAAAATTACTAACATCAAATAACAAAACTATGAATTTTTCACAGTTGTCAGCTCACAACATAAATTACATCATAAGTACTGTGAGGTGGCAGAATAAATGAAGATGAGATTCATAGCTTACATGAGAGCTTTATACATCACAATGGGAAGGAGAATATGACACCTAACTTAATTCGGCAGTAATGAGCAAATTTGCCTAGCAGTATGTAACGCAAAAAGGGATGACACTCAATTGACAGTAATTAACACACCGTTCCTATAATGCATATTTGAGCAGAAGGTGAAAAAAGTAGCGAGAGGCGTTTTAGTTTGGAATTCAGAGGGACGAGGGCAGAGGAAAGGCTGCCCTACAGGGGGTTCCACGGAAACTACTTAAAGGGTGTCCCAGGTGGAAAGTCAACAACTGACGAGGTGACTCAGATGGGTAGAGCGAGTATAACGGCCCATCTGAGGGAGGACAGGAAAGAAAGCTTTTAGAAAACTGCATTTCGGAATTCGAAAGGATACGAAACAAGACCAGTAACGCATTTTCGATCAAATGTCCAGCAAGTGGTACACACTTAGAGAGTAAATGTACACATTTAGGCATCTCGCACGGGCACAAAACGTCTGTCTGGCAGAAACGCATTAGGAAGGAGAAAAGGGCCAAAGCTCTGACTCAATTTAATGGTAGGGACCTTGCGATTGGTAGATGGAGTTTCCACAAAATTTCATATTGGCCGAAAAAAATCCGTGACGTGAAGAACGAAAGAACCGAGGTGGGAAGACACTTCGGCTATGAGTAAGATAAGATGGAAATTTTCAGGGACTCTTCTCTGAACTAGCGTCAAGTGCAGAGTGGAGCGAATAACGCACTGCACGACACAGAGGAGTAATTTTTGTGAACACTGCGACCACAGCGGCTGATATCCAGCTAGAAATTAGCTGTAGCATCATTTAGCTCCATCTGTGGAGAAACGAACCAGCCAGTTAGTTAATTTTTCTTGCGAGAACTGAGAGAGCATTATAATATGCACGCTGCTCCAACTATGAGCTTGTATGTCGCCACATTCTAAGACTAGGGATGAGTACATGTTCTCTCGTATAACGAGAAGCATAGGGAAGGTTTTTGCTGGAAAATTCAGCAAAGGTGTAATTAGTTTTATAGGAATTTCAGCGGAAGAGAGCGGCCTAGCAGACGACAGATCATCGCAGCTTAAGGGGGGTAGGACGTCTAATATTGCGACATTAAACATTTCATTTCAACTTACACAGTTCTTATCAATCCTAGAATAAGTAAACCACAATATTGCACCTTACAGTATATAACATGAACTAGGCAGTAACAATAGCACGAAAGAGTGCACCACCTGGCACAGTTCATACACTGTCCAGTTACATTAGTGTAACCACCTGTCCAAAGACTGAACAACTCCTTTTTGCAGCGAGGACCGCTGCGATGCGTACAGGAAGATAGTGAGTGAGTTTCTGGAATGTATTGACAGGGATGTGTGGACATTCTGACTCCAGTGCCGCGGCCAGCTATGCTACGTTTCTCGGTTGAGGATCCATGGCGCGATAGTGAGGTGGCCCCCCAGATTCTCTATTGGGTTTAACTGCTGAATGTTTGGTGGCCAGGGGAGCAGAGTAAACTCATGCTGGTGCTCTTCGAACCAAGCACGTTATCTGCGAACTGTGTGACTCGTTGTATTGTATTACAGGTGGATGCCATCGTGCTGAAGAAAAAAGAAACTGTATGCAGGGGATGGATATGGTCTCCAAGGATAGCGCGTCCTTGTGTTGATCCATAGTGCCTTCCAGAATGACGAGATCATCCAGTGAATGCCACGAAAATATTCCCCAAGCAAAATGCTCGCTCTTCCAGTCTGGATCCTTCCCACGATTGTTGTTGGGTGTTTGATTTCAACGTACACCCCAACAGCCATCTGTCCGATGGAGCATGAAATGTGATTTATCTGGAAGGCCAAATGTCGCCACTCAGTGGACGTCCAATCGCAGATGAACAGCTACCAGCATGGGTGCATGAACCACGTGCCTGCTGCGGAGGCCCACTTGCAGCATCATTCTCTGAACGGTCGTTCAAGAGTCACTGTTGGTAGCCCCTTGGCAGTCACTTGATAAACGGTAGCACGTCTATACGTCCGTACACTTCCAGGCAGCTATCGTTCACCCCTGTCGTCTGTGGCCTGCGGAGTACCACTGTTGCCTCGTCCCCCAGTTTTGAATAGCGGCATTTTGTCATGCACGGTATGCTTTAACTACGGCGATACACGAATAGTTTACAAACTTAGCCCTTTCTGAAATGGTTCCACTCTTGCTCCGAAGGCCAATGATCATGCACTTTGGGCGTCAGATAAACTGCTCTGTTTCCACACTACGACAATGACTACACTGTTTGCCGTATCCCCCTGGAACTCTTTGTATACAACCCATTCATAGTGCTACCACTACCATCTGTGAATGATTTTTGGACATTGTCGTCAAACATAGGTGGCGTTCACATTAATGTGGCTGGACCGTGTATACTGATGCTGTAATTTATATTACGATCTGGCAACACAGACAAATTCGTGGTTTTATTATCCGATATCCTAGATTCTATACCCATTTGTTATGATGCTGTAAGTGCTTTAGGAACCTGATGTTGGTCAGTCGACTGAAACTGATTGTTTAAAAAAATTGTCAGGGGCTCAAGACATTTATCTAATAATCAGATCCTGGCACTGTAAAACCAGCTGCTGTGGGAAACCTCTCCTTTAAGTAGCCGAGGAGAGGGCATTCACTTTGTGCCCTGTACGTGTCTAATTTCGATATCAGTCTTGAATGTGTAATTCTATTGAATTCGTCCCTACTGCAGGGGGTTCCAAATTGATTAATAGTCTGAGGGGGAGGGGTGACTGAGGTCGAAACATAGAAGGAAAAGGATTATCATTTGAAAGTTGATGTACTGAAAATCAAGACCTTACACATTGTTAAAAGCAACATTCACGACGTACTGACACTACTGCTGATTTATCCGTTTCCACTCTCTGACAAATATTCTTTCCATGGTATCCACGTACATTACATTCGATACACTCCTACTTCCTCCAGAGCTTGGCAAGTGTCCGTGGCTGACTTAAGTTCGTTCCAAACCTTCTGTATGAGCCTAAGCAGGATGGGCAAATCAAAACTGAACCGGAAAATATTTTTAGTGCCCTAAGAGAAGCAACCTAACTTGCATCCTCTGCCCCTGAGTCGGACTACCTGTATGAAGGTGCTTGGAGTATTTTCTGTACCATTTTAACTTGCCCACCCTGTACATGACGCTAACGTTCCGATGCTATAAGACCTTCAGTTAGCGGTCAGTGACGTCTTCAACGAAGTCTTAATAAACATTTGATTTAGGAGATAATTGAATTTCACTGTGACCTATCACCATGGTGAATGAACACCCATTCATCAATAGAGCGGAAGCGCGATTTTCTGTCTTCTTCCCAAGTAATTCTGGCTCACGGATTTTCCTAGACCTATATGATAACATCTTCAGACGTCCAAGGTACTGCCGTGAATGTTGATCCGAAATATGGTGTAAGTAACGGTCCTTGTGAGTAGTTTTCTCTGAAAGTGTCACCCAGTATATTTCAGAATATTTTATGTTCATTTCCCTCGATCAAGTTGTCGATCACTGACACTACATAATAACTGCAACCAGGATTCAGTATCTCCAGTGACTATTACTTTTTAGTGCTTTCTGTTCCGTTTTTAGTACAGGAAAGGTACTGCACATTTGGGAGACTATGAGGAGGCTAGCAGAGGATAAAGAGTCGTTTTAAGAGGAGCTGACTGTCATGAAAATGTTCAGAGTCGAAGGCAAAGTAGTAGTCTGAGATATAGAGGCTGACCTACAGTTGCCCCACCCAACATTCTCAAGGCAGGACACTGGATGGCCAGTTTGTCGAAAAAGCACTACATTATTCGTAGAAGACTTTTAGCAAGCTACGGGATCTCTAGCCAGTTGTCGCTTCACAGGGGTTAGCAAGTGAATCTTCGTTACCTCAGGAGCGATGTCATGAAGTAAAGTTTGGTTTATATTTTCAGAATCTACGTTATCGTTGCCTCTTGCCGCTGTTTTCCATATAGCAAGCAGTTTCTCGTGCCTATGAGTCAGCCGTCTCACAGGCCTGTTACAAAATTCCCATCCCAGAGGACTACCTGGCGTAAATGGCAAAATTCGGAAAGAGTAGGGGACTGTTTAACATCTTTACATAAGTTTTACTGGATGGAAATCGCAATGTCTGCCACCATTGGCCAGCGAATTCCTGCTGTGGTGAAATACTGCCAACTTACAGAGCATCCAGAATGAGAACACATTTGGCTAGGAGGAAGGATGTTTCCACTCAGGTACTGAGTGCAGAAAGAGAGCTGAACGCAAGGGAACCAGCTGCTGCTGCCACTGCCTTTCACATTACGCTTCAAGTGTGGTGAAAATGGGCCACCTCTACGATCGCCGATTCCAAAGCGACGCGATATTAGTTCACTCCTCTCGGGAGCCAGTTATTCTAATACTTCACAGGAGGCTAGTCTGCTTTTAATTCGTGCTTTAATGATGTCACTGGTGTTCAGTCCTATTTTTCCGGGTTCTTACTATATTTTACTACCTATGCTTACAGTCTATGGTCGTATTCGTGTCTTATTCGCATAACTTTGCATTTATTACGCCTACCCACCCATGCTAACGTTAAGGTTCTCCATTAGAACCCCTTGTCTAAGTATTTAATGTTAAATTATTGATCTCGGTGGGCAGGTCAGTGTATTACTTTGTGATAATCTGTAAATCTGACTGTTAAAGTGATCACTTCATGAAGCGTTTATTAACTGATCTGTCACAGTTGCAGTACTTATGTTCGGCGACAAATTTCGAACCAAGTGGCCTACTGAGACTCATTGAAAGTGCGTGATCTTAATAGCAAATATCAAAATGGTAATACATGCTCTACAAAACGTTCGCAGATGACTGTCACACTCAACATGTACCTACGGGGCAAGTCAGAATCAAACTCTTGCTTAGCTGGCGCATGTTGATTGCGATCGACGTCTGCGAACTTTTTGTAAAGCATGTATTGGCAGTTTTATGCTCGTTATTAAGATCAGGTACATTCAGTGCAGTCTCAGTAGGCCAGGGTTAAGAATGAACCATTTGGTTCGAAACTCGTCGCCAAACATATTTACTGCTACTGTATCAGATTTGTTACTAAACGATTCATAAAATATTTAATAAAGTTGCTGGCCCCGTGTGAACAAAATGTTGAAATTGAAAAATAGTGCTCACTTGTTTCTGTTATAGATCAGATGATCCCTCCATTCATTAATACATCTGTATGCGTCATGTTGTTATATTTTATTGGGCCACCCATATGAATTACCATTCAGTAAGATGTTTAGGTTGCGCGAATTATTAATTTCCTTTAATTAACTTAGGTGATCATATTCCCTTCTCTGTAGTTCATCAGAGATCGGACTTTAGCATTACAGGGATATGCAAAACAGCATAACGAAGACCTCACACAAGGTTTCTGTACATGCTGTGCCGTAGGCTACTTCTGCCCCAAGCTACTGTTCCTTGAAAACAAGCAGAGCAAAAAGATGTTGTGTTCTGTCCACCTCTTTCTCCGCAGTAAGCTGAATCTTTGGATGACTGTTACTCAGATATTCATGGAAAGAGTCTTCACGGCACCCTGAGTAATAGTGCAACCAGGGAACATATTAGTGTTTCGACGAGGTGTCACTGTTTTCTATCGTTCCGCTAAATAAGGTGCTGGAACAGATAAACCCTCTCTTCGCTAATGATATTGCTGAATTGTTTAACTGCTGCTTCACAACCATATAAGTTATTGATGAATTTTACGAAAAACTGAACGGGGTGACGATGGGTAGCCCCATGAGCCCGATGGCGGACAATTTATTCACGGAAATATTCTACGATCGAGTGCTGCAAATTGCCATTAAAACGCCGAGTTTCTGGTTCCGTTACGTCGACGACACTTTTGTGCTTTTATGCTTCCCTTACTTGCCCGTATTACGTTGCATTGTTACAAACTTCTCTTGAACACGAAAGCATTAATTCACAATAAAATTTCCTAATTTCTTTAAGTACTCGAACCACTTCTTGAAAGCAGTAGGTATACACCTAAAACTGCTAGTATAGATTGATGAAATCTTATATTTTCGTTGTAGACTGCACAGGTATGTAATTTTTACTAAAACAGTTGCGTTTTCTTCACACTACATAGATACTACAAAATTTTTAGCACATCAGTGGAGTATCTGTATTTGACACTTCTGTGTACTGTCAAATACAGACCCCGCAGTAATGTATTTCATGCCAAAGCCAAGGCAACATGACCAGAAAAATGAATAAGACTATTACTGCGCGGCAATCGCATAATTTTTTCGAACAGACGTATGGAGATCTGGGTCGGCCTTGGAGGAGTGTTCGGATAGGCGAAGTGGTTAAGGCGACCACTTGCGATACAAGCGAAAAATCCACGTCGAGTCCCGGTCTGGCCAAATTTTCATGTTTCCAGTAAACTGTATAGCTGTTGTGGTAGCGTATTCGCAGTTTACGAATACAATTTGTAATTTTTAATTTTCACTAAACTATTCGTGAATAATTATTGTCTTCCTCAACACCGTTCGACAGTTGCAAAGACGATTCTCTGATATTTGTTACGACAGTACGGAATTATGGCACACCCGGTGTTGATACCGGTACCACAGATATCGACAGAACACCATCGATACAGGATATCATTATATCGGGAAGTCCTTACTTGTGAGAGACTGCACCCGCCTACGGGGCCTTCCACAGTAGAGAATTTCCGTGCCCTGCGCTGCGCCTCCCTCCTGCTCTCCCGTGTTTGGCCCCGGCACGCCCGGAGCAGACAGACGGGTCGCAGCAGCAGCCCCGGCACGTGTCCCTGTTTGTTGGCGCACGTGCACTTGTTTGCCGGCCGTCTGGCAGCCGCCCTCCACCCACGCCTATTTGCGGCCGCCTCAGGGTCATCTGGCACTGCAGGCGCGCTGCACCGGCTAGCGGAGGCGTGTACGGGTACGTGACACGTTGCAACGGTGACGGCTTAATCTGAGACGTGCAGTGAGTTGCCAGAAGTCTGCGACAGTTTATAGACGAGAGCCGTAATTGCTTGTTCTTACCGTTCAATCAGAATAGAACAATAGGATCATCTCTGTTCTACCTGGGTGGAAAACTTACACTTCTTTGCAGGTTCCTGTAGTCTGCGAGAGCCATGTTGCGATTAGGCCAAAAGTCTCGAACAATCTGTAATGACTGATTACTTCCGCGCTGACGTCTCCAATAGTATGGTTGTGTACATCAGTACTACCAACTGTTGCCCAGTATGTTGGTCAAACGGAGAGAGGTTGTAAGGCTAGATTTAAAGAACACTCTGATATGAAGAACTCGAAAACCGCACTTGCTAAGCATACACTTGATGAGGAACATTCTATACCCTAAAAGAAAAAGAAAAAGACGCACCAGGAAGAAGTTATCGGAATGGTACTGAAAAAGGTAGATGTCATTTACATGTACAGAGAAACAAATAAGTACAATTTATTTATTCAAGATAAAGCGCTTCACAAATTGAGCAACTCAATAACGCCGTGGTCAACCTCTGGCCCTTATGCAAACAGTCATTCGGCTTGGCGTTGATTGATAGAGATGTGGGATGTCCTCCTTATGAGTATCATGCCAAATTCTGTCAAGTTTGTGCTTCTTTTTGAGTCATCAGTTTTCTGACGTGTTTTGTACAACCCGCCACGAATTCCTCTCCTATGCCAACCTCTTCATCTTAGAGTGGCACTTGCAACCTACGTCCTCGTTTATTTGTTGGATGTATTCCATTTTTTGTTTTTCACTGCAGTTTTTACCCTCTACAGCTCACTCTAGTAGCTTAGAAGTTATTCCGTGATGTCTTAAGAGCTGTTCTACCATCCTGACCCTTCTTTTTCTCAATGCTACCCATGTATTCCTTTCCTCGCTATTTCTCCGGAGAACCACCTCGTTCCTTACCTTAAAAATGCACCCAATTGCCAGCATTCTTCTGTAGGACCACATCTCAAATGCTTCGATTCTCTTCTGTTCTGGTTTTCACACAGTTCAGATTTCACTACCATACAATGTTGTGCTCCAAACTTACATTTTCAGAAATTTCTTACTCAAATTGAGGCCTGTATGATACTAGCACACTTCTCATTTTGCCAGTGCTAGTCTGCTTTTTGTGTCCTCCTTGCTCCGTATGTCATGGGTTATTTTGCTGCCAAGACAGTAGAATACCTTAATTTCATCTACTTTGTGATCAAACCTGATGTTAAGTTCCTCGCTGTTCTTATTTCTTCTACTTCTCATTTCTTTTGTCTTTCTTCGAGTTACTCTCAAAGTACATTCTGTACTCATCAGATTGTTCATTCCATTCAACACATCCTATAATTATTTTTCACATTCGGCGAGAAGACTAATGTCATTGACGTATCTTCTCGTTGATAACTTTTCACCCTGAATTTTAATTCCGCTTCAAACCTTTCTTTTACTTACTTTCAATCCATGATTCTTCGATGTATGGATTGAATATTAGGGGCGAAAGACTACATCCCCGTCTCACACAAGTTTTAATTCGAACACTTTGTTCTTGGTCTTCCAGTCTTATTATTCCCTCTTGGCTCTTGTACGTATTGAATACTAATCGTCTTTCCCTGTAGCTTACCCATATTTTTCTCAGAATTTCAAACATTTTGCAGCATTTTACATTGTCGTACCCTTTTTTCAGGTCAATAGGTCCTATGAACGTGTCTTGATTGTTTAAAAATCTTGCTAGCGTTATCAACCAGAACGTCAGAATTGCGTCTCTAGTGCCTTTACCTTTCCTAAAGCCAAACTGGTCATCATCTAAAAATCCTCAATTTTCTTTTCCATTCTTTGTACATTATTCTTGTCAGCAACTTGGACACATGAGCTGATGATTCCACGATAATTCAAGCACTTGTCGGCTCTTGAGATCTTGGGAATTGTGTGCATGACATTTTTTAGAAAGTCAGAACGTACCCGTCAGTGCCATACATTCTACACACCAATGCAAACAGTCCTTTAGTTGCCACGTTCCCAATGATTTTAGAAATTCTGGTAAATTGGAACAGAGAGTTAGTGCTTTAGATCGTCATAATCCAGAGACGGTTGTAGGGCCCGTCCCATAATACTCCAAACGTTCTCATTGGAAACAGATCCAGAGACCTTGATGGCCAAGGTAGGGTTTGGGAAGCACAAAGACAAGCAGTAGAATCTCTCGCTGTGTGTGGACGGGAATTATCTTACTGAAGTATGAGCCCAGGATGGCTTCCGATGAAGGACAACAGCCGGCCGAAATGGCCGTGTGGTTAAAGGCGCTGCAGTCTGGAACCTCAAGACCGCTACGGTCGCAGGTTCGAATCCTGCCTCGGGCATGGATGTTTGTGATGTCCTTAGGTTAGTTAGGTTTAACTAGTTCTAAGTTCTAGGGGACTAATGACCTCAGCAGTTGAGTCCCATAGTGCTCAGAGCCATTTGAACCATTTTGAAGGACAACAAAAAGGGGCGTAGAATATCGTCGACTTACCGCTGTGCTGTGAGGATGGGATCCTACTATGAACGGAGATGGCACTGCAGCCCATCACTCCTCGTGCCGTATGGCGGGCGGCAGTCCGGTTGGTATCCCACCACTGTCCAGGGCCTCTCCAGACACGTATTCACCCTAGAATCTCATTGACTGGAGTAGAATTATCTTATGACTACCTCTTCGAACTAAACCATGTGACAGGCACAACAACAAGGAGAGATGCTCCGTAGCGCCATTTCGTTTCATAGCAGGACCACTTTGGTTGTCCTCCGTGGTATCCTCACAGCACAACGGCACGTAGACGACCCTCCACACTCCATCCTGTCGCTCTTTATGGCAAGCCATACTGAACTTACATTTCAGCAAGGTAATTCCCGCCCGCACAAAGCGAGAGTTTCTACTGCTTGTCTTCGTGCTACCCTGGTCGGCAATGTCGTCGGATCTCTCCCCTGTTGAGAACGTTTGAAGCATAATGGGCAGGTTCCTCCACCCGTCTCTTGATTTTGACGAACAAACGAGCCAATTGGACAGAATCTGGGACGGTATTCTTCAGCAGCACATCCAACAACTCTGTCAATGAATGTCACGCCGGATAACTGCTTGTACAAGGGCCAAAGGTGGACAAACGCGTTATTGACTTGCTCGATTTGTGAAGCTCTTTGTATTGAGTAAATCATCTAATCTCTCGGAAATTGTTATTATTAGTTTGTCTGTACATGTACATAACATCTACCTATTACTGTCCCCTTCGGATAATTCGTTCATAGTGCATCTGTTTTTGTCAAAGAGTGTATTAATACTTTACCAGAAGTATTAAAATTTTACATAACAAACCTAAGGGTACGTTCGCACCTAACGATTGCTGTTGAGTAGTTGCTCATCCCGTAAGAGCATACCGGTTACCTGTACTTTAGGTACTGGGGCTATACATGGTTCTGTTTAGAAATAATAGCCCGTTATAGTCATAGAGCCGATCCGCGCACATCTGCTTTGATGCGCCGCACCTAATTCGCTGCGAAGAATAACCCATAGCTACGATGCTGCAGTCAAATAGTCATGCAATGCCTAGAATTGCGAGTTAATAAAACACACAGATATGTAAAATAAAAGATAAACGAATTATTTAATAAATGATTCCATTCTAACGTCTGTAATTGATGAAGGTGACAGAATTATGTTGAATAACGTTTATTCAAGAGAGGACATCTCAAATGAACGGGAAGTGCTCCTACGATATTCAGTTCAATACAGACAGAAAATTTCCTTATCAAGTGCAGTAAAGTTACGTTGAGATCGTTAAGAGAATGGTAGCAAAATCCCCAAAATTAATAGTCACTGAAGACGCTCGAAAACTATGTGCATTTCGTGATCAAAATTCACGAAAGATTCACCAGCTCAAAATAGTTCAGTGTTCAAACTGACGATTCAAAAATTAACGCACGCGATAAGAAGAATAGTAACTCATAGTCTGTCTATTCTCAGTTCCGTAAATCAAGCAGCAAAATTTAAGAATCCAACTCTGGAGAACATTCAGATCCCTCTAAATATAAAGTCCGTTCCGAAGTTAGAGTATTGAAGCCACCGTTCACCGCCCAGATATAATCACCTACATGTATCAAAACGGAAAAGTGTCCTCAAAAGTTAGTCTCTTAGGGTTGTTCACCGCCCAAAATCCATCAACTATACATCCTAATCCCGCACGTTACCACAGGCAGGTCTGTCTTCTTCCAGAACAAACGCAAAAGTATTGTTTAAACAATTTTTATGGCTTTTTGACAGAAGCGTCTTTTGGTTCTCTTTTCAAGTGTGGTGTCCGCTAACATAGACGAATTGATTGGCTACTTGTAAATTAGCACAGTTTTTAACACCACTTGCAGTTAGCATTTAAATAAAGTTATTGGCAAAATAGTGAACTGTTCATCAAATAAAACACCAGTACGACAAATATGAGGTATTCATGGGGTGTTCATTAGCTGTGTAAATGTGGAGAATACGAGTACTGACAAACATTTGCGTAATAGGAAGAGGTATAAAAGAAGTAATAAATCAATAAATAAAATATAGATATGTAGCTGTTACGGATGATAGCTACAGTGCAATGCCATTATCTGACATATCGTTTCTTGAAAACGCATGCAGCGATTAGAAGTTATTAATTCAGAGATTCACTGAGTACTTGGAAAGATATTTAAATATTGCTGGTATAATTGAATGTGCCTCATTTTTCTGAGATCACAAGTGTATTCAGTTTCGCTTTAATATGTAACTGTGGTTTATTGTCGAAGTTCAGAGAGCTGTAACTGTGCCCACTTTAAGATTGTGTGAAACTCCGCCATATCTTTGAGCATTGTCTGTCCTCCTAAGCGCCAAAATTCCCTGTACTGGGATTTACCCACACCCGGTCCTTTGCTGCCAGTCTTTGTACGTGGACTCGCTCGTACCGGTCACGCAGCCGGAACTGCCGCTGCGCGCCTTGAGACATGGCCACGCCAGTATTCAGCCGTACAACAAATTCATCTTACCTCATACCAATACCGGGCGGCCGATAAGCTAGCCTAAATACGCGTAACCTTACAAGGGCCATCTGCTCAACATTATAAAAGAGATGAAAATTATGGTACACCTTAAAACTATTCCTGTGTTTACCCTTAATGGACGGGTAAAATTGCGCCACCATTCCACTTTTGGTAAGTTTAACTGGTTACACAAAACACAAATGAGTTACGAGGGCTGGGGTAATATAATAAGTATGTTTACCCTGTGCCTATACCTATCATGGCACTGTTTGTGTGTCGCTTTTATGATATACTATTTCTATGGCTTGACTTTTGACTTGTTTTTGTGATACTGTGTCAGGTACTTTAACATCTCCTAGGTGCTTGTAATGCTATTAACACATGCTATCCTCATTTTTGATTTGTGCATGGAGTTTCTTATTTTCCAATGCTTATCGCATATTTACATCTGTTTAGTCTGGTATTTGCCTTTGCTTCTTGCTTTGGTGTGGTACCTCTTGGATCGCTATGTCGCTTCTCCTGGCTTCCGTGAATGCGCCGCGGCGCAGTCATCCTAGGATGGGGCTTGTTTATTCTGTCCTGTGTGACAGTAATGTAGTAGGCCGCTGCTTGAGAAGATTTCCCAGATACGTCTGGTAATCTTGTTTTATGTTGGGTTTTCACCGTCTATGATTCCGATTCTTCTTCAACCATTCTTACTTCTAGGGCTTCGTCTTTATCTGCTTGTTTTATTAATGGTGGTTGTCTATTTTTTGATGCCAGTTTATTGCTGGAAGATTGTGGACCTTATTGTTTATAAAGTTTTCAGAACATTGTATATTGAAACATCAGTATGTCTCATACACCAGTCAAAATTTTTTTCAGTTTGGTGTTTTAAGATAGTTCTAACAACAATTGTTGTATCCTCTTTATATCACAGTTTGTTACCTGAAAATGTGACTATTATTTCACCAAGTTGGTTGTGATTAGTAAAGCATTTTGGCGGGATGTTACAGTTTTCATAAACTGGAATGTTTCATCACAGCTGCAACTGCCCCTAATAACCAAGTGATTCGTAGATTACTTACTTATTTCTGTGTATAAGACGTGTGCTACTGATTGTAAGACATTCTGAAACAGGAAACAACCAGATCAGAACAAGATTGCAAAACTTCATTGAATTACGCCCTCATAACTAGAACAATGTCGACCTTCACATAAGCTGTCAGATTTACAATATCTGTTTTGGTTTTCTTCCCTTGATTGGTAACAAAAAATGTAGTCCACCAGAACTATTTAATACGGCGTTTATCTTTACTTTATATATACTGTACGAAATTGATAAGCATTTGCGATACTGCTTCTGAACTCTATTTTCTGTTACTTTATACATATACCGCTATCGTCCAAATACACATGTAGCACCCAGAAAAATCGGCATTTAATGTCATATTGAAAGAATGCTCTGTGTCTTTGAAACGAGTATAGTATATGAGATATGCGATTCCAGTCAAATTCCCTGAAAATATTCCCGTTTCGTACAAAATATTGACCCAAGAATAATTAGTAGCGCTATCTGACCACAGGTTGGAGAAAATATCCAAAGGCAAGTGACGCTTTCTTTGTACGATGGGAAAGGAACAGGGCAATGAACAAGTGTTTGAATGACTAAGATCATGACTATACATAGTATTGGCTTAGCATGACCGAGGGATGTGGATATGACCACCCTTATATGCAGCTCTCGAGCAATGAGGATATGCAGCCATACACTGCTAACGCCTACCCCTAAGAAAACATGAAATATAGCAGTCACATAAAACGTAATCTTTAATAGCACGAAGTCTCGTAACCTCTGCATTGCTCGGTTCCCTAGCAAGCTTTAAAGGCATGCAAGTAATTCGAAATACTCTTGCTGATAGCAGCTGCTTTCATTTTGACTAATAATACCGATGAAAGCAGAATTCACTGCATTTCCACGAAATATGGTGTGACGTTTTTCCCGATCTCCGTCTCGGACCCCGTAAGACTGTTATTTATATCCGTGGCTCTTTACATTCGAATAAGGATATTGTACAGGTTAGTATTCACGTTAAAAAGGCTGTTAGATTGGCTGCCATGCACCTAGAAGTACATTTCTTTGGTTTACTTACTTCTGATATCGTAGTTATTTCACACATCTATTGTTCTGGCATAATCACTAGTGCCGGAACGAAGATGAAGAACGCAAGACCAGCGAAGGCGGTGAAACGATGTCGGCCAATGGTGCGCTGATTACGACCGCACCACGACAGGAGCGGCCATCAAACCGAAGTAAAGATAATCGCCGCTCCTGCCAGCCTCTTCATCTCAGATCGGCTCAGTGTAAGGACATTAGCGGAACATATTCGCGGAGCATAGCATGGCCTATGAAAGAGTGCTACAAGAACAGCTAGTTGTGATCCCTATCAGTTGCTTGTTCGTACTTTGTCTATAGCGATGCACGTAACTGTTTGCATGTCGTCTTTCGTTTGCGACTACTACTTGTAAATCCCCAAGTTAAGTATTGTCAATCTGCTTTATAGAAATAAAACTAATGATGTTATTTGTGGTGTCACCGCCAGACACCACACTTGCTAGGTGGTAGCATTTAAATCGGCCGCGGTCCGTTAGTATACGTCGGACCCGCGTGTCGCCACCATCAGTGATTGCAGACCGAGCGCCGCCACACGGCAGGTCTAGAGAGACTTGCTAGCACTCGCCCCAGTTGTACAACCGACTTTGCTAGCGATGGTTCACTGACAAAATACGCTCTCATTTGGCCGAGACGATAGCATAGCCTTCAGCTACGTCATTTGCTAAGACCTAGCAAGGCGCCATTACCAGTTACTATTGATACTGTGAATAATGTACCGTCAAGAGCGACGTTCACCATTAATGGATTAAAGTTAAGTATTCCACCAGCTACGTCCGTTTTTTTCTAAATTCTAATTTCCTTGTCCTGTTCCAGACCTCACGCCAGCCTGCGTGAGCTAAAACGCGTGCCTTTCGGCTTCCTCTAGTAACACGGTGTTGGCTCTCCTGCCAACCACAACATTATTTGCTTGAATTGTTGTATAGCATTCCGAGAACTCAGCATCCCTTAGACCCCTATACGCGACGAGTGGGCAGGACCCAACGTTTATCATCTTCCACAGTTAATTTTTGTGGATTAGTCTGTTACTTCAGGATTTTGCAGTTTAGTACATTATCTGGCTGACCAATTTTAAACATGGAATTTTTAATTAATGATTTTATTAATAAATACTAGATTTGTACAACATATAGAGTGGAAATTCATCGAGGTATACTACATGCAATTCTATTTTACGGATATGACAATGCATGTATCTGTTGGTTTTTCAAGTTTTTCAAATGATTACTGTAAATTCACTTGTACAGTATTGTCCTTATTTTGTTTTTAATCTGTCTTTGCATTGTTGAGAGTTTATGATGGTATTATTAGTGTTTATGCATACAGCCCTGAAGATCGATTACTGAGTCACCGAAACTGGTTGCTGTATAATAAACAACATCGAAAGGTCGGCTGTAGGTATTTCATTTTATTACATAAGTGAACGGCTGTAGTCGCACAAACCTTCAATCAGAGGGATGGATGTACAAAATCTTTTCTGCTGCTTGTCTTCGCACTTGCTAAACGGTAACCTGGCCAGCAAGGTCGCCGAACCCTTCCCCAATTAAGAACGTTTGGAATATAATGGGCAGGGCCCTCCAACTATGTCCCTAACACGCCAATAGGACAGAATTTGGGACGATAACCGCCAGGAGGACATCAAACAACTCTCTCAATCAACGCCGAGTAACTGCTCTCATTAGGGCCAGAGACGGATCAATGTGTTATTGACTTTCGCTCTTATTTTGTCTTAGAATGCAGTTTAGTTCCATATAAATAAACTGTGGCTCTAATCAGTTCGCTATAAAAAACTGTTGCGGCATATATACTGTGTGTGTGTGTGTGTGTGTGTGTGGAGCGCACACCGAGTGTTAAAACTAGTGACTGCTTTGTCAAGCGAGTGTAGTACCCTCTCCTTGCGCAGCACTTGAGTGTTCCGTTTGATACAAACAATGTTGTCAAAAAGTGTGTCGAGTCGGCACGCTGGGACGCTGCTTCCCATTTGTCCTCCGAGAGTACACATCTGCGTGACAGCTGTTGCGTGAACGTCTGCTGCCCTTCCCGCTGCTACGACCATCGCAGCAGCTGGCGCATCCGTGTTAAGGACGTCGGCGGAGCAGCTGGTAGAATGGCCAACCCCTTGTCTAAAAATGGTTCAAATGGCTCTGAGCACTGTGGGACTTAACATCTGTGGTCATCAGTCCCCTAGAACATAGAACTACTTAAACCTAACTGACCTAAGGACATCACACACATCCATGCTCGAGGCGAACCTGCGACCGTAGCGGTCACGCGGTTCCAGACTGGAGAGCCTAGAACCGCACGGCCACACCGGCCAGCTGCAACCCCTTGTCCGTGCACGCCTCTAGACGGCGCACTACCAAAACCATGTGCTACACCCACTTCTTCGACAGAGTTTGAATGCACACCGCAACGCAATGTGCTTTTCAAGACGAATCGCCAGACACCTATTACTTCCTGTCCTCATTATGATGTCATTAAACTACAAGTACCTACAGTGAAGTGTGTAATGCGTTTAAAACCTGAGCATAATGAAATAGTGATTTACATAGTGTAGAAAGGAAATGTATCGATGTAAAAAGGGCATTTATTTTTGTTGAAGACGTTTCTAAACAATATTATAGTATTTTGTAAACTTAATGCCACCAATTTTAGAATTCCTTTTTCTAATGAAACATTTTCATTGTATAATGTGATGGTTTAATAGTCTTGCTTGGCAACATCTCCATTCATCTTTTTCTACTAAGATTTGCATATTGCTGCTTAGTGTTTGGTATGTCGCTTAGTCTCTTCGTTTCACTTAATTATTTATATAAAAAAAAAAACATACGTATTGGCAAACATTCACAACTGTTCGTCGCGTGACTGGAGGGTTCCTGACGAAAAATTCTTTTAAATTTATGTTAAATACACAATATGCAGAGTATTCCACCTACCTCTGCCGCCTCATATATTTCAGGAACGAAACAAAATGTGAAAAATGCAGTTGGTCAGGGATACACCTACATCAGGGGCTTATACAATGGGCAGGAATGCATTTTACATAAATGTAAATAAACATCAGTTACAACACAAAGTGAGTTTTTTTAATTGGTACATGTGTTTTTTTCTACATACATCAAAATTCGAGGTACAACTATTGAGTGGAGACTTTTTTCACAGTTCGAAATCTCATACCTTCTGAAACGGGTAGACTTTAAAGAATGGCAGCAGCGCTACAGTTTCTGCTGCAGTGCGCAGAGCAGGTGTTGCTTACAGCAGGCTTCAGGACAGTGTGGGCAACGCGCGTTGTGGAATTATGGTATTGTGGCAGAAACCATGACACCATTTGCATTATTTAATGTACAAGCATTCCAGAAGGTATAAGGCTTATAGCGATCAACAGTCTTGCCACAGTGGTAATACCGGTTCCCATCAGATCAATGAAGTTAAGTGCTGTCGGGCTTGGCTAGCACTTGGATGGCTGAGCGTCCGGGCTGCCGAGCGCTGTTGGTAAGCGGGGTGCACTCAGCCCTTGTGAAGCCGGCTGAGGAGCTCCTTGATTGAGACGTAGTTCGGTCACGAAAACTGCAATGGCCGGGAGAACGGTGAACTGACCACATGCTCCTCTTTATCCGCATCTGTGACTCCTACCGGCTAAGGATGACACGGCGGTCGGTCAATACCTTTGGGTCTTCCGAGGTCTTTTCGGAAGCAGTATAAGGCTTGGAGCAATGGAGCCGAGTCTGTCATCACTAATTGTAGCTCTAGTTTTCATTTCAGTAGAAAAAACATATATGTGTCATTTAAAATTAACATGGCTTTGTGTTGACAGTGATATTTTATTTACTTGTAGGAACTGTACATTCCTGCTTAGGTGCATACTGACCAAGTGCGTTTTTCACATTCCGTTTCATTTCGGAAATATATGAGATGGCAAAGTTATGTGGGAGACCCTTTATGCGTTAGTTATAGACATGCCACCAATTTAATGACTGATTGATTTTTCTAACTATTTATAATCTTTCGAAGACGAGTATTTGTTTTGAGTATCTTGTCTTCGATTTTTGTTAATCATGGAGAATCCAAGGTCGAAAATTTAAGCGTTCCAGAGGTGTGAAAGCACCGTTGCTGCAATCGCAGTTGCTGCCTTGCTATCGATGGCAAAAAGTGGTTATGCTTTTCTAACAACAACAATCAAAGTTCGGTGGCTTGCTTTTGTATTGCAGTTAGGGCAGTCGCTCAGAGTGTTCGAGAGCTCTTACGAGACGTCGTTAAAATTGTACCATATGGTGTGGGCGAAGAATATTTAACATTAGAGCGAGTGCAGGGAATGACGTGTTTTAATGGATAATTTCCGAAAGCAACGTGTTATTATGATCTCGTAGCAAGATTTGATAATTCTAATTCTATAATTGCCATCGGCAAATTAATTAATAAATCAATAGTTACAGCTTGGTCTGTTGTTCATTCTGAACTCCATCCACCGGTATTTAAATGTCATTAATTAATCAACGAGTCCATAAGGAGAAGAGGTACTGGAAGAACTGAAGTTGTGAGGGCGGGTCGTGAGTCGTGCGTGGGTAGCTCAGATGGTGGAGCACTTGCCCGCGAAAGGCAAAGGTCCCAAGTTCGAGTCTCGGTCCGGCACACAGTTTTAATCTGCCAGGAAGTTTCAATCAACGAGTCATCGTGAAAAAAGCAGAAATTTAATTCTCAACTAAGTAAGGCTTACACCAAACTCTAAAATGACCTGAATTGCAGTAGAGAATAACGAAATTTAATGCATAATGCTTTGGGCTGTATGACCAGAACACGATCTTGTAACTATCAATCTACAAGCTCATGGAAAACAAGAAGGCTCTGAACTTTTGTAGCATCTCGCACCTAAATATCAGATCAACTTCACATTTCATCACAAGTTTAACACGCAGTACCAGCGAAAATAAGCCGTGGAGTATGAATACCACATCTATGAATTGACTGTAACACCCTGCCCATTAACAACCACTTCAAATAAATGGAAACTATTTCACAAAATCTGCTGAATTGCTGCAGCCGTCTCTATAGTGCATCTGGACGTAGCATGTCTGATGGAACAACAGTCCATTCAAACTATTTCTGAGCATGTCCTAACTAACCGCCAACGATCTCATTGGCTGCGAGCACGCAGAAACGACCAGTGGTGACTACAAATCTCAATGAGGGACTATCTAAAGAGCCCACACTGCACATCGATACTGGATAAGACACATCTCTGCAAGATTTTGTATGTCCATCCTTTTAGCAGGAGTTCTCTGGGACGACGGCCGTTTACTATCGTGACAAAAAATAAAAACACTTACAGCAGTCCTTATGATTTTATTTTATTTTGTCGCTACCAGTTTCGGCGCTTCATTCCGCCGTCTTCAGGCTGTTTTGATGCGGTACAGGTTGATGCAATCCCCATTCATAGCCCATCAGTTGCCAGCATTACTGAATTCGCAGATAAAGTGTCAGCACTCCAACCGTCAACTGCCAGTTGATTATTTTTTGTCATGATCTCTGCAAGAAGTTAACAAAGTCAGGTCACGAGTTCCTGAAAGCAAAACTACTGAAAAATAGAAACTACTGTTTCTGTCCCCAAATTTGACAATTATTCTTATAGCAAAAATAGCTGAACCTAAACGTTAAGCAGGTCTACTATATGATTTTCTCCAATTTAAATTTTCATCAATATGCGCATCGAAGAGCTTAGAATGTTCTTCTCTATTTATTATTAATTTTAGTTAACTATATTTAGAGTAGATGTGATATTTTTGACAGTAAAACTGTGGATCAGTTTAAAGCTAGTTCATCTGTACAAAACCAGTTAATAACTTTAACAAAACTACCATTTAATATACACCCTGCAGATTCTTTTTTGATCAGATCGATAATAATGTTTGCATCATCTACTAAATGGACTAACTTAGTCTCCTGATTCAAATAAGCTGATATATCATTAACATAGATGAACAACAGAGGTTGGCTCAAGATCTTACCCTTTCGAATGCGGCCTTGTGATTTCGCCACATGAATTTGATACAGTATCTATCTTTTTATTACTCATACACCTTAGTTTCTCTATCCTTTCCTTTTTTTAGCTAGAAATTAAACCAAGCAATTCCTGTACCATGTATCGCCTAAAAATTTATTTTATCTGTCAGGATATTGTGATTGATTCAGTCTGATTTGATAAGTCACAGGAAATCTCAACTGGGGATGCTTACCCGTTAAAATTTTTATTATACGCTGAATGAAGGTAAAAACAGTTTTTTCAATAGGGCAATCCTTTTGAAATTCAGAAGGTATCGTATTACAACTCAGGATGGTGACACCTCACATGTTCACCGCTTTACTCCCTGTGACCTGTCAAATTCATTTAACTGCACAAACCAAAATATCAGTTTAAGTACATCATAATATTATTGTATTACAGGAAATGCCACTGAATGGTGCAGATAATATCTACATACAGGAAACAGATGTGAGAACAGGAAACTCTTGTATTAAGCTATCAGTCGTCGTCCACTTAGGAACTAAACACATGTGGTGTGCCATGATGTTTCACCTTAGGGTCCCTTTTTGTCTATATTTATGATATTTCATCATAAATATTCTTAGATACCGAGTTTGTTTTATTTCCAGATTTTATAAACATTGATATGAAAAACAAATAAGTGTAGCTTTAGAAAGACCTGTTAATAAACTATCACTGATATTACATAACGCTTCTTAGCTGATTCCTAGTCGCCAAACTCTGAAAAACTTGCCATTCAGAGTTTCTATGATTCCCCTGCCCCCCCCTTCCCCCCCCCCCCCCCCCCCCCCGTCCCCAGGATATGTCTAAAATGATATGATGACTAACAGGTATAACAGGTTGATTACAACTTGATAATAAATATGATTATAAGCATCATATTACAGAACTCATGAAGCATCGAAACAATTTTCTATTTGCGATGCAAGTTTTTAAGACATTGTATACTTTGCTTACTTCTATTTTCTTACGTGATACAGTATCGTATTTTTGTTAAATCTTCAAGCCAAGCTAAAGTTTTATGAGTTTGAAACCGTGTAAGATGAATTATTTGCAGTGTGAAGTTAAGAACGTTCTGCAGCCACCTATTCAAGGAAATGGGGATACTAACTACTACTTCGAAATAAATTTATTTCTTAATTAAATTTATTGTAAATAATATCTCCTTCCTAACCAACAGTTAGGTTGATGTAATCAGTACTAGAAAAAAAAATAATCTCCATAAGGTATTAAAGTCAGTTACTTTGATCTGGAGCCATAAGAAACTTAAGAATAGTACAGAGTGAGGTAAATGTTACGAATAATATTAAATGACGTGTGTGTAATGCAAAACCTGACTTCTGCACATTTTCACTGCAGTTAGGTGACGAATGGAAACAGGAATTGTATATCAATTTTCTATTTAATACTGTGTAGATGCAATAACCTAAGAATAATCATATGCACCTTAGTATATATTATGTTTACATGTTTTGTGGCAAGTTTGTTTTTGCCTAAGTGAAAATATGTTAACGAGTTTTTGACTTATTCCACATCCACGAGGGCCATTTCGCACACGACCTGTGAAAGGGACATTAGCTTAACTCTTTTTTTGTAAATATGTAATATGCAATTTGTTTTAGTAACATATTATACATTGTTGAGGATCTCCACGCTATGGATCTACGAAAGGAAAATTATATGTAATGTAATAAAAACAATTAGAACTTGTGTGATAAGTTCTGCTTCACAAACGCCATCACACAGTGTTTTAAAGGGCTTGCATTCACCTCATATGTGTATGTCATTAGATAATTAATTTTCTCGGCGCTTCAGCGCAAAGCATCACTTACAATTAATTACAGGTGTTTCACATTTCTATTTACGCTGTCTGGTATAATTAATGTAATATCAAATATTACGCAAATGAGGTAAGAAGAGCCGGATCTAAATGGCTTTAAATATCAGTACTGATAAATGCCCCAGTACAATTAATGGTACAATGGGAATTGCGGTATGCCATACACTTCACAGTGGTTTTCAGAGTATGGATGTAGACACAGACTAATTTTGATCGTAAATTACCAGTTGGAAATGTATGGACGTGTTTCAACTGTATATTTTAAGTGCATTAAAGTTCTGATTAGAATGTATATAAAGAAAAATATAAGTGTTCATTTGTCTAAAATTTTCTTCTTCTTCTTCGAAGTTGTTCGCCAATTTCTTTCAAGTGTTGACATTACATTACATTCAAATACTCATGTGTTTTATGTACATACTGAAGTGCCACACATAAAATATAAATATGTAGGTAATGGAGAAAATATAGGGGAAAAGCTATATAAAAAAACTAAATGTTCACTTGTTCAAAATCATATATCTCTAAAGTTCTTCACAGATTTCTTCGAAATTTTGGCACAACATTCTAGTCAAATACTTGTATGCTTCCTTATACATATTTAACTGCATATAATGTGTAAGTAAGTGTGTAGCATAGAAAGCAGAAATATTATTACGAAAAATCTCAAAAAGTATTCAACCGATTTACTTCAAATTTTTACGCGTTACTGTAGTAAACGAACGGACACATATAGGCTATATCTTTTCAATATACACAATATAAAATATGTATAAAATATACAATAGTGAAACGTTGTTAGTAAACAGGAACGCCATATTTATGGATTATTAGCTTATGGTTAGAACTTACAGAATCTAAATGTGCAATTACAGTTAACAAGGCTCAATGTCGGAGAGGGGGAATAGGAGATGGACAAAGGATGAGAGCAAATGGACATAGAAAGAGGAAAGGAATTAATGGACAGGGAAAAGGGAGATGAGGTCATAGACAGCAAAAGAAGGGAGGAGGAGGAGGAGATGGACAGAGACGGGAAGTGGGAGGGGGGGGGGGGGAAGATGAATGAGATCAGGACGTATATTTTCCATTTAACCGGACTGAGCCACAGCAATGTGTGACCACAAAAAGCTAGTTAACGAAAAAGAATACTTTTACAAGTAAGATCCAAACATCTTCATACATTTCAAGAAAGGAAAATGCCAATTTCATACATTTTACTTTTAATTTTAAAATTTTCACTCTTCGAAAAATTCTCACTGAATTAGAAAAGTCATGTTAGAAATTTGATAGCCTTTCTGTAGAACTTATAAGACTATTAAAATTGTTGGGTAATGCAATCGCTGGAAATCTGAAATTTGATTTGTAATTTATTTTTTACTTCCAGTTCGTGACTACTTTGTTCATCATTATTACGCTTAGTTCAGTTACTGGCAATGAAATCATAACGCGTATGTTTATTAAACTTTACAACTTGTCTTTGTTTGCGGTTTATTTTAGTTTTTATAGTTGTCGCTAATTGCAATGACCTCGTCTTAGAATAATTTTCTGTTAACTTGCTTCTACAGTCCTCCAAAAAACTGATCTTCCCCGAGGTCACGTTCTAATAGTTTTTCCATTCGTCTGTAAGTAATCCGTGTCAGTATTTTGCAACCCTGACATTTTAAACCGTCAGAACCTGCCATCTTTGGAATTTGAATTATTACATCTTCTTGAAGTCTGAGGGTATTTCACCTGTCTCACACATCTTGCACAACAGATGAAACAATTTTATCACGGTTGAATTTCCCTGGAACCGCAATAATGCTGAGGGCATGTCGTCTACTCCATGGGCCTTATTTTGGTTTAGGTCTTTCAGCGCTCTGTGAAGTTTTTCTCACAATATCATTTCTCCCAACACTTCTTCGTCTAATTCCTCTTCTCTTCCCATGGTATTTCCTTTGTCCCTTGTATAGTGTGACGGTAGAATTTTCAGGTATGTTTTTAAATCCTGTATGGTCGCCTTAATTGCGGTAGTGGCCAACTGCAAGTGATTTAAAGCGTAATAAGTGTGATACACGCCTGTCGCGTGTTCCCGGTATTTGTTCACTTTAATGTTGTAGTAATGGCGACAATGTAATGCAGTCGTAGTGTGGCGAGGAGGTGGTTGCGGGAAAGAAGAACCCATAGCAGCACGGAATAAATAATCGCGCAGCTATCCACACCAGCATCATCGGGTGGACGCAAATAATAATAGATTTATTGTTAAAAATGGAGAGGAACATCATTCATTTGCTTGGAAAATGGTTCAAAATGTAATTAGCATAGGCCTTATGGTTAGTACGGTTTGGTCTTGAGAAATTGGCAGTTCAGTTTTGGCTTGAGAGTCAGTCATTCGGAAGTAGTAGCGTGCAGTCGGGAGTTTGCAGCAAGAATTATAGTAGCGCACTAACGGTCCGTTGAAGGCAGTACTGATCATCCGGTAAATGATGTGAGACGTTTTACTTACTGGTTGGTGTAGGAGAGTATTAAGGGTTTCCCACGAGAGAGTTATTTCCGCGAAGGTACATCGGAAGTTTGAGTATCTAAATCTGATTCTATTAAAGAAAGGTTAATTTGACGGAAACTTAATGTGATTTAATTCGATAATACTGGATGTATTGCAACTGTTTTTTGCGGTTTGTGAATGGTTCAAGGTTAAATTGATTTGTTTGGTGATACTTGGTTCGGATCGGTGATCCGATTGTTTTGAAGTAATAAAAGTAGTTCGTGTGTGTAGCTTTCTCAAAGTTAGCAAACTCGAAGATTTTGGAAATTGTGGTATTGCTATGGGCTTGCTCAATTGCATGATTTGGTACACGCTATGTGCAAGTGGGCAGAACAACTTTTAGTCAATTATTTCATTTTGCGGTTCACATTTCAAGGTTTAATTTCGTCCTCGTCCTCTCTCGAATTGATCAAGTTACCACGGAGCCATCTGAAAGAGAAAATCCAGCTGGCTCATCCACTGTGAACAGAAAGTTACAAGTGGCTTACAGCAGCGTCTTTAGTTTGCGCGATATATTGGTCCAACACCTGAAGTGAATCTGTAGCCTAACCGTTTAATGTCAGAGTTCAAGTGGCGTGGCCTTTAGTAATTTATTTTTATTTATTTTTCTGATATCTAGTCTGCTTATTAGGGAGTTTCGATCCCTCTAACATCTCATTGTACGAATCTTCTGAAGAAGAGAAATAAAAAAATTGTTGTTCAAAGTGAAAGAAAAGTATATTCCGATATATTAATAAATTGATATCCACCTACTGTCCTTTGATGCAAAGAATGAAAAAATAAATAGGGAAGATAATAATTTTAACAATAAATAATTGGGGAATCAAAGACGTTTGCGAAAACAGAAGTTTTAAACTTTGTGGAATAATCAAAGGTAGTGAACGTGGTTATTAATTACGAAAGAAAGAAAGTTGGCAAAACTAGTTCTAGAAAGGAAATGTCATTAAGGAGGAAAGGTCAGGAATGATTTGCGTATTATATAGTCAATTATACTACGAAAAGGGTTTTGAATTCTACAAGACATTGGCTCAGAGTTGTATGATGAGGGGCATGCACTGCCGCTTATCTGCAGGGTGAGTGCCAATCATAATATTCTGCCGCTACTGGAAGTCTGTACGTTGACCTTCGAGAATCGACGTCCTGCAGACATTGCAGTAATACAAATATACATGCCGACCACAACTGCGGATGTCAATGAAATTTGAGAGACTTATGACAGTATTAACGAACTTACAAAATTTGTCAAAGAGGAAGATAGGATATGTTGTCATAAAGGGAGACTAGCACGAGGGGCGTTCAGTAAGTTCAAATGGTTAAAATGGCTCTAAGCACCATGGGATTTAACATCTGGGGTCATCAGTCCCCTAGAACATAGAACTACTTAAACCTAACTGACCTAAGGACATCACACACATCCATGCCCGAGGTAGGATTCGAACCTCCGACCGTAGCAGCCGCGTGATTCCGGACTGAAGCGCCTAGAACTGCTTGGCCACACCGGCCGTCGTTCAGTAAGTAACGCAAGACGTTTTTTTCTGAAAGCAATTTGGTTTTATTCAGGATTCCAGTACACTATATTATTCCCCATTCTTTTGGCTACAAAACCCTATTTTTCAACATATTCTCCGTTTAATACGACGGCCTTACGCCCCCATACTCGGAGGGCCTGTATGCCCACGTGATACTACTCTACTGGTCGACGGCGGATCCAGTGTCTTGCTGCAGTAGTAACCTTCGCAGAGTGCTTCCTACTGGGCTAAACAAATTGACATCGGCAAGTGCGAGGTCAGGGCTGTAAAGTGGACGAGGAAGAACTGCCAAATTAAGTTTTGTGATCTCCTCTCGGGCGCGCGGAATCGTGTGAGGCCCCGCGTTGCCACGGAGAAGGAGAAGTTCGTTTGCATTTTTGTGGAGACGAACACGCTGAAGTCGTTTACTGAATTTCCTGAGAGTGTGTGCGGCCGGACGGCACTCGGGAGATAGGACAGGTTTGCGCGACCTTCTTGCGATCACGATAGACGCCTCACTCAAGGACTCATCGTGCTATTGTGCACTGCCAGGTCCCAATAGACCTTGCCTGTGAATGGCAGCGATGCTCTGGTTTTCCACCAAAAGAAAGTCAATGAAGCTTTCTGCACCTAACGAACTTACACTACAGACATTATTTTGAAGGTACGCTTAGCGCCGTCACCTATTGTAACTTCACGTAGCGACAGGGGATGAAGCGGGAATATTGCACGATGTCTCACAACATATTCCGCATTTTTCCAGCCGAAACTGACCGAGAAAAAATTGTGTTGAATTACTTTTTGAACGCCTCTTGTATACAGATTTCACTGAAAGTAGGGAACATAGGAAGGAAAATTGAATAAAAAATAAAAATAAAATAAATGGTAATTTCGGTCTCAAGTGTAATGTGAGAGGGAAGAAGGATTCATAATATTCCGTGCTGGGCACGAGGCAATCGTTGCAAGTACAGTTTTGAAGAGTCCCTTGAGAAGGAATTATGCAAGAATATTGGCGGGGAGGCAATTGACTGTATCTTGGTAAGACAAAGATTCAGAATCCAAGTTATGGACTGCAAGAGTTATCTAGGTACTGATCAGACTGCCTCGGAAGAACATGTGCCAAAATATATAATGGCTCTTGAAGGAGTTATTGGTGATCAAAAGAAGTAATTGTAAATATAGCACAAGAATTACTAGGATCGAAAAAGACAAGCACGGATAATGGATGAGATACTGGAAGTCGAAGAAAATTTAAGAGCACTGAAAGTGGTCAAGGAACTCGCTATTTTAACATACCAGAAAATATAGACACGCACAGCCCACGCCAGTCTGGTAATCTGCTTTACACATTACTCCCAGAAGGATACACACTAAGCGAAACAACGGTATGTTACACCACAGTTTCGGAAGAAGTATCGGTAGTGAACAACAACAGTACAGGTCATGGAGAAACCAAGTTATACAAGTATACAGATAGGTTAAAGAAAAGTCGACGACTCAGGTCTCCATTAGCGGCACAAACAGAAAACAGTGAGGTGATGAAATCTTCTCGGCATATCAACCTAATATTGGAGAGAATCGCAGTTTGTTACCACGTCCCTCATCAAATATAATTTGCCGTCACTGCCACTTTTAACATGTTACAGAGTTCTACGATTTTAATAACAGTAGACTGTATAAGATATTGTAATTTAATAAGAATAAACAGTTAGATTATCATAAAATATATAAAATGTTTAAATATAATAGTAATTTTGGCACATCACTTTAGCAAACGTCCCAGAAACTGCAATTCAGAAAAAAATAGTACTTGAAAAATAAGTCCGAAAATTTAAGACGTACGTCGTAGAATTAATTCAAGAAATGTAATAACAACGAACTCTCGTAACTTTGACTAATTTAGATTTCCACAACATAAAAAATAGTAATTTTGGCACATCACTTTAGCAAACGTCCCAGAAACTGCAATTCAGAGAAAAATAGTACTTGAAAAATAAGTCCGAAAATTTAAGACGTACGTCGTAGAATTAATTCAAGAAGTGTAATAACAACGAACTCTCGTAACTTTGACTAATTTAGATTTCCACAACATAAAATTTAAATGATCAAGTGCCATTATTTCCCTTTATTTCATTTCACTAAGCATCACTACTGTGAACACAAGTCTGCATTCTATGCCTGTGAAGTATGTACACTACTGGCCATTAAAATTGCTACACCACGAAGATGACGTGCTACAGACGCGAAATTTAACCGACAGGAAGATGAGGCTGTGATATGCAAATTATTTGCTTTTCAGAGCATTCACACAAGGTTGGCGCCGGTGCCGACACCTACAACGTGCTGACATGAGGAAAGTTTCCAACCGATTTCTCATAAACAAACAGCAGTTGACCGGCGTTGCCTGGTGAAACGTTTTTGTGATGCCTCCTGTAAGGAAGAGAAATACGTACCATCATGTTTCCGACTTTGATAAAGGTAGGATTGTAGCCTATCGCGATTGCGGTTTATCGTATCGCAACATTACTGCTAGCGTTGGTCGAGATCCAATGACTGTTAGCAGAACATGGAATCGGTGGGTTCAGGAGGGTAATACGGAACGCCGCGCTGGATTCCAAAAGCCTCGTCGAGATGACACGCATCTTATCCGCATGGCTGTAACGGATCGTGCAGCCACATCTCGATCCCTGAATCAACAGATGGGGACGTTTGCAAGACAACAACCATCTGCACGAACAGTTCGACGACGTTTGCAGCAGCATGGACTAACAGCTCGGAGACCATGGCTGCGGTTACCCTTGACGCTGCATCACAGACAGGAGCACCTGCGATGGTGTACTCAACGACGAACCTGGGTGCATGAATGGCAAAATGTCATATTTATGGTTGAATCAAGGTTCCGTTTACAGCATCATGATGGTCGCATCCGTGTTTGGCGACATTGCGGTGAACGCACATTGGAAGCGTATATTCGTCATCGCCATACTGGCGTATCACCCGGCTTGATTGTATGGGATGCCATTGGTTACACGTATTGGTCTCCTCTTGTTCGCATTGACGGCACTTTGAACAGTGGACGTTACATTTCAGATGTGTTACGACCGGTGGCTCTACCCTTCATTCGATCCCTGCGAAACCCTACATTTCAGCAGGATAATGCACGACCGCATGTTGCAGTTCCTCTACGGGCCTTTCTGGATACAGAAAATGTTCGACTACTGCCCTGGCCAGCACATTCTCCAGATCTGTAACCAATTGAAAACGTCTGGGCAATGGTGGCCGAGCAACTGGCTCTCGTCACAATACGCCACTCACTACTCTTGATTGACTGTGGTATCGTGTTGAAGCTGCATGGGCAGCTGTACCTGTACACGCCATTTAAGCTCTGTTTGACTCAATGCTCAGGCGTATCAAGGCCGTTTTTACGGCCAGAGGTGGTTGTTCTGGGTGCTGATTCCTCAGGATTTATGAACACAAATTGCGTGAAAATGTAATCACATGTCAGTTCTAGTATAATATATTTGTCCAATGAATACTCATTTATCATCTGCTTTTCTTCTTGGTGTAGCAATTTTAATGGCCAGTAGTGTAAATGATGGGGACGCTACTCCTTTCAGCCGTTTCTGCTGT
Source organism: Schistocerca piceifrons (assembly GCF_021461385.2). Lineage (NCBI taxonomy): Eukaryota > Metazoa > Arthropoda > Insecta > Orthoptera > Acrididae > Schistocerca > Schistocerca piceifrons. The sequence goes on along the minus strand of NC_060144.1, from coordinate 365,880,750 downwards.
AATTCCCAATAATGATTGCCTCTCGAGGGCGCAGGACGTTGTCGATATTTAACGAACTTACCACTCGATATCGACGACACGATTTTGATGGTGTGAATCATGATAAATGTTTATCGCGTTGCCAGAGGAACATAGTTTATCGTTTTAGGTTGTCAATAGCAATGATTGAAAGCGTTGCAATTTAGAGCGGCAGTAGTCTTACATGACTAAATCTAATTCGTCGGTTATGTGGTGTCGAAAGTTGTTTGAAGTTTTGTTGGCACTTCGGATTGCTTCCAAATGAGGATAGCACGAATTGTGTAGAATGTGATGGACTCAGCACCGTGAAACTTCGCAAGAATGATGCAGATGTTGATTATCCTTTGCAATTGTATTGTTCCCTCTGTCACATGGGAACATCTGTAAGAAAGAAAGCATGGATTGACAGTTTCAAGTTATCCATCGAGAAGAGCATCATTTTAGTTTCTTGTTAGATAAGACACTATACTCTACAAGCGATAGCTTCTGAAACACAATTGACCACTAACACTATGTGCGACTACTACGCTTTCTGCAGAGAAGTGTCACGTCATAGTTACGAACGAGAGTTGCGCAGACAGTGAACAAAAGAAGGTTTTCGAAATAGACAAATCGCGTAAGAAAATGCCAGAGAGGAGAACCGTTGTAAAATGAACATATTTGGTTATTTGGCGGCAATGAAAGACACTCCATGGTGCTATGTAGTTCGAGTTTATTCGAGGGAGAAGAAAACTTTTTTCTGTCTGATAAAGAACTTTACATTGTCAAGCAAAAAAAAGGTGCTAATAGAGGGCTTTAAGTCAAAAGATCCTAAAAATAGAACGAATTCACCATTAATTTGTGAATCATTCTGTTGAATTTATGTAATCGGACGATCCATCTGTTCACAGTCAGAACATCGAACGCTTGTGGAAATCTGTCAAATCATCGATAAAAACGGAGGAGCGTCCAGGAGGTAGGGACGAAATCTACTCTTCCAGTACCTACATTCCCACAACTTGGGTTGCGTGGAAAAATTGACCCGCCTGATGTTCTCCCGGTATTTCTGACAGACATAGCAAGAGCGAATCCGGGTTGTGGGAAAGAATGATTGCCGCCAACGGCTTATGCAGCACGAGGAATAGTCCATGAAGAAGACGCGGCTGATGAGTAAAGTAAGTACAGTTAATACTTTCATTTGTAGTTGATTGTAATTTAACGTTCATCTTCCGTAGTTGCTTTAATGAATGCTGTGAAAAATATCCATAACTCGCTTCACGAAATTCGTGTGGTCTCGGAAAGTCGGACTTTCGATATATGTCGTTAAGTGTCCATGCGTTCGATAGGCAATCATTCTTGGAAATTACCGTTTTTGCCTATGTTTTGGAAAGCAATTTTTCTATTTTTTTAGGTTATAAGCTTTTCCTTTCTGTTGTTCGTTACTCCTTGTTGTTAGAGGATTCTATCGGTGGACGGACGAACCGTGTCCCTTTTGTTGTTGACTGAAGGCGCTGTCAGAATGTGAGCGGCTGACTTTACCTGGCTGGAATATTAACGGTCACGCACCAAGCTCATCGGCGTAGACAAGAAAGTGACAACTATTCTGTGTTTAAATGTAGACCGAAGCACATTTTACAGTGCAAAGGGACTAAAATTTCTGCATTTGTAGGGGCAAGCCTTCATCATCGTATTATAATACAGGAATCTGTAAAAGTGGCAAAGATAAAAAATAAAAATAAAAATATCGAAATTTCTTCGTCATATCTTCATTTATATTTTCATCTTTGTTGCTTTTAGTGATTGTAGTGTAATAATGCAGATAGTGAAGGCTTGCTCCCCCGAAACTTGTCTATTTTTGTGGTTTTGGCCTGTAAAATCTGATTGAGCCTGCGTTTTCATCTACAACATCCACACCATACTCCGCAAGCCACCTAATGGTGTGTGGTGGAGGGTACTTTCGGCATCACTGTCTGATCCCTCTAACGCTGATTTTAATAACCACCACCTAGTATCCACTATGGATAAAATCAACGAAGGGTATTCTGTGTTAAATGTAGATTGTAATCTGTAGAATTCCTTGCTATAGCGATTTTCGTCGCTCTTAATTTTCATTCTACTTTATTCTCGAGAAGTTCGCTGTGAAATTATGAAATTGATATATTTACATGTATAATCGCCCCTATTAAAGTTTTGGTGAGGGGGAGTTATGACTCCCATTGCCCCACCTCCATGCTTTCGCTCCCTCTTGAACCCGCGCCTGACGCTGTCATCGCGGAGTGAACTCTTTTGATGTTAAGGCTGACGGGCAGACTTGCGTGGTGTGTTCACCGTAAATAAATGACATTTCTGAAAACAAGTGTGAATAACTATACAAACTGTTCTTCGAGCTTTCTGGTATATAAAACACTCTACTCGAATGGTAATGGAAGTATTTCTCCGTTAATTTTCTAATACTGTAGTAGCTCCCTAAAGGAAGACTTGGTCTGGTGCGAGCATCAGGGTTCTGAGGCCCATACAAAGCGTTCCACCCCCTCCTTCTCTTGTCGTTTTACGACGTCAATTTCTTCCCCTTTATGGCTCGTGAGGGAGCTTATTTCCCCCGTCTCAACATTTTCCTTTCAGAAATGAATTGGAGAAAGCTATGAGATTCGTGCCCTGTCCTCTAATGTGGAGATGGTGTTTCGGTAGTCCACCATAACATGCACTCTCTTTAATAGCTCAGTCAGCCTTATCATTATTGCTGTACTTAACTGTTGCTCAGAGAATAAATTAAATCTGTCCTACTCTCCGTCCTACGAGAAACCGTGTGCTCTCACTGACGTACAATTGAATCCGCCGTGACTGCTGTTGCGTATGTATTTAGGGCTGGCCTGTGAGCACTGCGTGGTGGTGACTATACCAGGGGCGCAACTACAGTACTTTTTCCATCGCACGTTTGTGACCTTATCCTGATTCTCTGTAAATGCATCTGCTGTGAATCTCTGTGCAAGAGCTGCGTAACTGTTTCATTGTTCTATTTTTAGTAGAAGCACATTTGTTGCTTAATGACTTCATTAAAGCTTTGATACGGCAGATAAAGCAATGCAATGGGAAATATTAAGCAACAGAGATATATCACACCACTTAACAAAATTAATTCAACAAAAGTACAAAGACTACAAAATTTTCATCGCTGGATGTGGAAACATTAAAGTATTAATATATCATGTTTTACAACAAGAAAGCAGTTTGTCTTCAGCACTTTTTAATATCCATGTTGATGCTATGCTAGCTAAATAAAGCAGTTTTACGTTTGAAACCTTAAATAACCAAATTATGTACTGACAACGCCGTTTTCAGACGATCAAGTTTTTATTGCTGCCAACAAGAAAACCCTCCAACAGGCCATTTATATATTACATATAACTACCCGCCGCAATCGCTTCACTGGAATAAATAACTAGTTTCTGAGTACTTGCGATTATTGTAATAACCGTGGGAGACCTCAGTTTCTCCCAGCGTGTACAATGTTCAAATAACTTACTTCCTGTAAGATATGAGGCAGCCGAGTGACGTCGTCGACAACCGCCGATATTTCGACAGGTGACGACCCTGTCATTCTGAAGGCAAAACTGCAGCGAGTAAGTGCTGTGCAAGGAAATTTAAAACCTCGGTTCGCAGAGCAAAACACACACACACACACACACACACACACACACACACACACACGAGCGCGATCGCGAGCGTGAGCGCACCGTAAATACTAGAGCTATCACACAACTAACGATGATCGACGTCAATAATTATCGATAATGAAAGTTAACAACATACGGGTGAGGTAGTATTAACTCTGTCCCTCTGGTTTTTGACAAGAGAGAGAGAGAGAGAGAGAGAGAGAGAGAGAGAGCAGGAACCTGAAAGGACCACAACCTTAGATGGTGGTCGAAAAATACATTTCACATTTCCGTAGAATACGACCAATTCTGTTCCAAGGGCTCTCGAGTGTCCAGCCGGTTGGAAACAACACATACGGCGGGAAAGCCTCCGATCACACGACCAATCCTATTGGAAATACTCCCTGAGTAAGACAAAAAGGGTGCAGACCTTGATGCCATCTTGGTATTAGCATTTCCAACAGGACTCGTATTTTGCGGAAATAGGGTGCGGAATGTGTTTTTCGACCAACATCTATGATTAGGGTCCTTCTAGGTTCCGTAAATGATGAACCTGGTTTGCGTAAGGCGGGTGTCTACCATTATCCTTGCAGTTGTGGCATGTAGTATATTGGTCAAACTGTCAGTACTGTGGAGTACTTGTCTACTGAGCACAAGTATCACACACGCTTACAACAGCCAAGCAAATCCGCAATTGCAGAACACTGTGTTGGTACCAAACATCCCATGGATTATAACAACACGAAGATTCTGGTAAGCACTTTCAGCTGTTGGTATAGTGTTATTCAGAAGCAGCTGCAATTAAATTAGCAAGTAACATTATAAATAGAGATGGATGATAACTTCTGCGTGGAGCCCTGCTCTCTCCCTTGCCAAAAAATAGAAGTACAGACTTAATTCTATGTCACTCGTTTCTTATTAACTTTCACTGTCGGTAACTACTTACGTGCCGGCCGCGGTGGTCTAGCGGTTCTAGGCGCTCAGTCCGGAACCGCGCGACTGCTACGGTCGCAGGTTCGAATCCTGCCTCGGGCATGGATGTGTGTGATGTCCATAGGTTAGTTAGGTTTAAGTAGTACTAAGTTCTAGGGGACTGATGACCACAGATGTTAAGTTCCATAGTGCTCAGAGCCATTTGAACCATTTGAACTACTTACGTCGGTCATCTTTCGTTTCGTAATGGCGCCAGTGCTTATATGTAGTATGTGTGTGAGTGTGTGTGTGTTACCCTTGCGAAATTGCTCGGCGACAGATTCTAAATTCGCTTGCACAGCGCTCACTTTCTGCAGTTTTACTTTGGAAATGACAGGGTGCACTTTTACTGAATTTACTGAAGTAAGTACTTCGGGCTCATTTTTCTGGGCATGCGACAACCTTATGTCCATGGCAATAACGGAGTATTACCGTGAAAACACAAATACTTGATTCTACCATTCTTATCACTCTGAGAAAAACTTTTCTTGGGACAGTATCAACAATTCTAGAAGGTTATTAATTCTGCCCTACATTGGGTTAACCATGAGTTTCAAAGTATCAAAAATACTAAATAATTGAATTTTTAGCTTGGATCTAATTCTAATACTGTCTATTTGTTTACTTCGATTTTGGTTCTCCATAAATTTACTGACAACACTAAGAAAGTGAGATACAGCCATTTGTTATTTCACTATCTTAGATAAGGTATTCAACAAATAATACACGTGCGAAAACACTTATTTTTTAAATGATGTGGGTTCTCCAGTTCGTGTTTCATGTTTACACTTTTTATGCCACAATCACGGGGGCCCTCTCTGTAACTATTCTCATAATCATTTTGTGTCGGAGTTTTGGATGTTGCCTATTTTCATGCGAATGACTAGGATGTGAAGTGACTTTTCCGTAGGTTCTGTTCAGTATTAGAGCCTCAAATTCGAGAAATAATCTCGCCATTTTTGTTCCATAGGCCTAAATACTTGTACTTAACAAGCTATAAATGTGGTCCAGTGGGTATAAGTGTCAGGCTACAACTTGGAAGATCTACGGGCGAGTCCGTTGTTGGTATTAGGATTTGTTCTGTTACCTATCACTTCTTTCACTATCGACTGAACTATGTATGAAAAATAATGTCAAGTGGTTATAAATCCACTTTAAACTACACTGAAGAGCCAAAGAAACTGGTACACCTGCATAATATCGTGTACGGTCCCCCCGAGCACGCAGAATGCCTCAAAACGACGTGGCATGGACTCGACTAATGTCTGAAGTGGTGCTGGAGGGAATTGACACCATGAATCGTGCAGAGCTGTCCGTAAATCCGTAAGAGCGCGAGGGGGTGGAGATCTCTTCTGAACAGCACTTTGCAAGGCACCCACATATGCTCAATAATGTTCGTGTCCGAAATGGTGGCCAGTGGAAGTGTTTAAACTCAGAAGAGTGTTCCTGGAGCCACTCTGGAGCAATTCTGGACGCTTGGGGTATCGCACTGTCGTGCTGGAACTGCCCAAGTCCGTCGGAATCCACAATGGACATGATTGGACACAGGTTTTCAGACAGCATGCTTACGTACGTGTCACCTGTCGGAGTCGAATCTAGACGTATTAGGGGACCCATATAACTCCAACTGCACACTCCCCACGCCGTTACAGAGCCTGCATCAACTTGAACAGTCACCTGCTGACATGCAGGGTCCATGGATTCATAGGTTGTTGCGTACCCATATACATCGATCCACTCGATACAATTTGAAACGAGACTCGTCCGACCAGACGACATATGTCCAGTCATCAACAGTCCAATGTCGGTGTTGACAGGCCCAGTCATGAAACGTACACGAGTGGGCTTCGGCTCCGAAAGCCCATATCGATGATGTTTCGTTGAATGGTTCTCAAGTTGATACTTGTTGATGGACCAGTACTGAAATTTGCAACAATTTGTGGAAGGGTTGCATTTCTGTCAGGTTGAACGATTCTCTTCAGTCGTCGTTGACCCCGTTCCTGCAGGATTTATTTCGGCCGCAGCGATGTCTGAGATTTGATGTTTTACCGAATTCCTGATATTGGCGATACACTCATGAAATGGTCGTGCGGAAAAATTCTCACTTAATCGGTGCCTAGGAAATGCTATGTCCCACCGCTCGTGCGCCAATTATAACAGAACGTTCAAACTCACTTAAATCTTGATAATCTGCCATTGTAGCAGCAGTAACCGATTTAACAACATGCTACAGACACCTGTTGTCTTATACAGGGTGTTTCAGAAGTGATGATGAATACTAAATAAATATGAGCTCTAAAACGCATACCTTAAGAGCTATGAGCAATTCTTGATCTTGGAGACTGTGAAACAAATCTCATCTACTGCAAGCTCTTTGCTTCCCATATTTTGGGAAGTGGTAGTATGGATCAAAACAAGAACAAAATTTCCAGTAAACATGTGCTCTAAAATGCACATCTTAAAAGTTATGAGCACTTACTCATTATAAGAGTTGGGTTTTGAAGTACAGAAGATGAACAAGTGCTCTAGCACTTGAAGTATGCATTTTACAGTACGTGTTTACTGGACCTTTTATCATGTTTTGGTCCATACTACCACTTGCCAAAATATGGAAAGCAAAGAGCTTGCAGTAGAAGATATTTGTTTCACAGTCTGCAAGATCAAGAATCTCATAGCTCTTAAGGTGTGCGTTTTAGAGCCCATGTTTGTTTAACTTTTTTGTTTTGAATGATCATTACTGTCATGTCTTTGAAAATTGACCGTCACTTCTCAAAATGCCCTGTACAGGCGCTGCCGATCGCAGCGCTGTATTCTGCCTGCTTACGTATCTCTGTATTTGAATACGCATGCCTGTACTACTGTCTTTGGCGCTTCATTGTTCTTGTTCCACTGTAATTGTCTGAATAAGCTCGTTCAATGGTCGTCGGAAGGCAACCACATATCACCTCTGATAAGATCATGCCCGGATGAGTACTTTTGCTTCCAGTCCTTTGACCTTGTCTTCAGCTTCGGACATAAGAACGAGAACACAGTAAGCAGTAGATAATTTTCAAAAGATATAACATTCCGCACTAATTGTTAATGAGTCTAGTAATACGCACTTACACTGACATTTTATACTCTGAACGATACAGGCATATATTCAACTGTGCTCGTGGTATTTTTAGTTGTGTGATACCAGAATCGAAATGTTGTGGTATGCTGATTTACCATATTCTGCCATTTCAATACCTTGACATAGGAAAAGAAGATTCGGTTGTCATATACGCTTACTGTCGGTAGTAACTGAATTTTTTCGTTACATGCATGTTAAAATACAAAACTCTCAGTTACACTACATAGCAATCAGAAACGAAGATATTGTTTGCTACGTGTTTTTTGCATCAGTCTCAGCAGTGATAAACTTCAGTTTTTAATAACCACCATAAGTTATTGATATTGAAAAATAACTTTTTAGTCCTGTTCGTATTCAGTAGTCGCACAGTGCGGTAATTCGCGAGATAGGTGAAAAACGTGGGATCCCAAATCTCCGACAGAGAAAATGCCACACACGAAGAGTTAAAATAAGGTACGACACAAAACAAAGTTTAGACGGTATACTGATAATTTTTACTTATGGACCGTCTGACAGCAACTGATTAGAACACAATTTTAATGTCATACGCGTTTCGCCTTTATTTTCTGCAAGGCATAATCAGTGGCAGTTTGCGTGGGCGATTTCCTACATATTACGCTCCTGTTGCATTTTTGGTGTTGTTATTCTTCTTATAAATGCCAAAAAACGGTTTTTTTCCCACATTTCACAGTACTATGCACTGAACACTTGTTTCGAGGCAATGTTTTGGCTTCTGTTGCCGACTGTCAGTCGGTATCGCTTATTGAAAGATATAATGCTCAGATAGTATTGGGAACAGAAAGCTGGTTGAAAGCAGACGTCAATGACAACGAAATCCAAAGTTCAGACTGGAATGTTTATCGTAAGGATAGGTTAGTCGCCAATGGTGGCGGCGTGTTTATTACAGAAAAAAAATCGACAAAATCCAGCGAGGTTATCCCGGATTCCGAATGTGAATTAATCTTGGTGAAACTGAGTATCAACAACGGTCAAAAATGGTGATTGAATGCTTTTATAGACCACCTGGGTCAGGATCTGTAGTTGCAGAGCTCTTCATACAGAACTTGGAGTATATCATTAGTAATGTTCCTGACCATGCCGTTGTAATAGGGAGTGACTTCAATTTGCAGGTATAGATTGGGAGTGTTATGCCATCGAAAGTGGCGCCAAAGACAGGGATTCGAGGCATTATTGTGGATGCCTTGTCCTAATATTACCTTGAGCAGATAGTAGGAAAAGGGAAAGAAGGAAACGTAGTATATGAATATGGATTGGGGGGGGGGGGGGAGGGGAGAAATGAAAGTGGAAGGCGCCTGGTAGAATTTTACACAGAGCATAACTTAATTATAGCTAACACCTGGTTCAAGAATAATGATAGAAGATTGTATACATGGAAGAACCCTGGAGATACTAGAAGGTATCAGACAGATTATATAATGGTAAGACAGAGATTCAGGAACCAGGTTTTAAATTGTAAGACTTTCCAGGGGCAGATGTGGACTCTGGCCACAATCTATTGGTTATGAACTGTAGATTAAAACTGAAGAAACTGCAAAAAGGTGGGAATTTGAGGAGATGGGACCTGGATAAACTGAAAGAACCGGAGTTTGTAGAGAGCTTAAGGGAGAGCATTAAGGAACGATTGACCAGAATGGGGGAAAGAAACACAGTAGAATAAGAATGGGTAGCTTTGAGAGACGAAATAGTGAAGGTAGTAGAGGATCAAGTAGGTAAAAAGACGAGGGCTGATAGAAATCCTTGGGTAACAAAAGAGATATTGAATTTAATTGATGAAAGGAGAAAATATAAAAATGCAGTAAATGAAGCAGGCAAAAAGGAATACAAACGCCCCAAAAATAAGATTGAAAGGAAGTGCAAAATGGCTAAGCAGGGATGGCTAGAGGACAAATGTAAGTCTGTAGGGGCACATATCACAAGGGGTAAGATGGATACTACCTACACGAAAATTAAAGAGACCTTTGGAAAAAAGAGATCCACTTGTATGAATATTAAGAGGCGAGATGGAATCCCAGTTCTAAGCAAAGAAGGGAAAGCAGAAAGGTGGAAGGAGTATATAGAGGGTCTATAGAAGGGCGATATTCTTGAGGACAATATTATAGAAATGGAAGAGAATGTAGATGAAGATGAAATAGGAGATATGATACTGCGCGAAGAATTTGACAGAGCACTGTTAGACCTAAGTCGAAACAAGGCCCCAGGAGTAGACAAAATTCCATTAGAACTACTGACAGCCTTGGAAGAGCCAGGCTTTACAAAACTCTATCGTCTAGTGAGCAAGATGTATGAGACAGGCGAAATACCCTCAGACTTCAAGAAGAATATAATAATTACAATTCCAAAGAAAGCAGGTGTTGACAGATGTGAAATTTACGAACTATCAGTTTAATAAGTTACAGATGCAAATTCTACTGTGAATTCTTTACAGACGAATGAAAAAACTGGTAGAAGTCGCCCTCGGGGAAGATCAGTTTGGATTCCTTAGAAATGTTGGAACACGTGAGGCAGTACTGACCCTAAGATTTATCTTAGAAAATAGATTAAGGAAAGGCAAACCTACGTTTCTAGCATTTGTAGACTTAGAGAAAGCTTTTGACAATGTTGACTGGATTACTCTCTTTCAAATTCTGAAGGTGGAAGGGGTAAAGTACAGGGAGCGAAAGGCTAATAACAATTTGTATAGAAAGCAAATGGCAGTTATAAGAGTCGAAGGGAACGAAAGGGAAGCAGTGATTGGGAAGGGAGGGAGACAGGGTTGTAGCCTATCCCCGATGTTATTCAATCTGTATATTGAGGGAGCAGTAAAGGAAACAAAAGAAAAATTTGGAGTTGGAATTAAAATCCACGGAGAAGGATTAAAAACTTTGAGGTTCGCCGATGACATTGTAGTTGTGTCAGAGACAGCAAAGGACCTGGAAGAGCAACTGAACGGAATGGATCGTGTCTTGAAAGGAGGATACAAGATGAACATCAGCAAAAGCAAAACGAGAATAATGGAATGTAGTCGAATTAAATCAGGTGATGCTGCGGAAATAGATCAGGAAATGAAACGCTTAAAGTAGTAAATGAGTTTTGATATTTGAGGAGCAAAATACACTACTGGCCATTAAAAATGCTACACCAAGGGGAAATGCGGATGATAAACGGGTATTCATTGGACAAATATATTATACTAGAACTGACATGTGATTACATTTTCACGCAATTTGGGTGGATTGATCCTGAGAAATCAGTACCCGGAACAACCACCTCGCCGGCCGGTGTGGCTGAGCGGTTCTAGGCACTTCAGTCTTGAACCACGCGACCGCTACGGTCGCAGGTTCGAATCCTGCCTCGGGCATGGATGTATGTGATGTCCTTAGGTTAGTTAGATTTAAGTAGTTCTAAGTTGTAGGGGACTGATGACCTCAGCTGTTAAGTCCCATAGTGCTCAGAACCATTTGAACCATTTTTCAACAATCACCTCTGGCCGTAATAACGGCCTTGATACGCCTGGGCATTGCATCAAACAGAGCTTGGATGGCGCGTACAGATACAGCTGCCCATGCACTTCAACACGATACCACAGTTCATTAAGAGTAGTGACTGGCGTATTGTGATGATCCAGTTGCTAGGCCACCACTGACCAGACGTTTCCAATTGGTGAGAGATCTGGAGAATGTGCTGGCCAGGGCAGCAATCGAAGATTTTCTGTATCCACAAAGGCCCGGACAGGACCTGCAACATGCGCTCGTGCATTATCCTGCTGAAATGTAGGGTTTCGCGGGGATCGAATGAAGGGTAGAGCCACCGGTCGTAACACATCTGAAACGTAACGTCCACTGTTCAAAGTGCTGTCAATGTGAACAAGAGGTGACCGAGACGCGTAACCATTGGCAAACCATACTATTACGCTGGGTGATACGCCAGTATGGCGATGACGAATACAGGCTTCCAATGTGCGTTCACCGCGGTGTCGCCAGACACGGATGTGACCATCATGATGCTGTAAACAGAACCTGAATGCATCCGAAAAAATGACGTTTTGCCATTGGTGCACCCAGGTTCGTCGTTGAGTACACCATCACTGGCGCTCCTGTCTGTGATGCAGCGTCAACGGTAACCGCAGCCATGGTCTCCGAGCCGATAGTCCATTCTGCTGCAAATGTGATCGAACTGTTCGTGCAGAAGGTTGTTGTCTTGCAAACGTCCCCATCTGTTGACTCAGGGATCGAGACGTGGCTGCACGATTCGTTACAGCCATGCGGATAAGATGCTTGTCATCTCGACTGCTAGTGATACGAGGCCGTTGGGATCCAGCACGGCGTTCCGTATTACCCTCGTGAACCCACCGATTCCATATTCTGCTAGCAGTCATTGGATCTCGACCAACGCGAGCAGCAATGGGGCGATACGATAAACCGCAATCGCGATAGGCTACAATCCGACCTTTATCAAAGTCGGAAACATGATGGTACGCATTTCTCATCCTTACACGAGTCATCACAACAACGTTTCACCAGGAAACGCCGGTCAACTGCTGTTTTTTGTATGAGAAATCGGTTGGAAACTTCCCTCATGTCAGCACGTTGTAGGTGTCGCCGCCGGCGTCAACCTTTTGCGAATGCCCTGAAAAGATAATCATTTGCATCTCATAGCATCTTCTTCCTGTCGTTTAGATTTTCGTCTGTAGCACGTCATCTTCGTGGTGTAGCAATTTTAATGGCCAGTAGTATAACTGATGATGGTCGAAGTAGAGAGGATATAAAATGTAGACTGACAGTGGTAAGGAAAGCGAGAAAGAAGAGAAATTTGTTAACGTGTCAGGAAGTCTTCTCTGAAAGTATTTGTATGGAGTGTAGCCGTGTTTGGAAATGGAACGTGGACGACAAATAGTTTAGATAAGAAGAGAATAGAAACTTTCGAAATGTGGTGACAGAGAAGAATGCTGAAGATTTGATGGGTAGATCACATAACTAATGAGGAGGTATTGAATAGAATTGGGGAGATGAGGAGTTTGTGGCACAATTTGACTAGAAGAAGGGATCGGTTGGTAGGGCATATTCTGAGGCATCAAGGGATCACCGATTTAGTATTGGAGGGCAGCGTGGAGGGTAAAAATCGTAGAGGGAGACAAAGAGAGGAATACACTAAACAGATTCAGAAGGATGTAGGTTGCAGTCGGTACTGGGAGATGAAGAACCTTGTACAGGATAGAGTAGCATGGAGAGCTGCATCAAACCAGTGTCTGGACTGAAGACCACAACAACAACAGATAGAGAACCAACTCGTGAGGGTAACTCGTCTTAGACCTCCTGGGAACAAAGAGACCTGAACTTAACGACTCATTTAACGTAGTGGAAGTTATCAGTGATCATAAGGCTGTGACAGCATCTATGTCACGGGTCCTGCAAGGAATGTTAAGAAAGTTAGGAAGATATATTTAGCTCACGAAAGGTGGCAGGATACAAATTTCAGAATATCTCAGCAATCAAATATTCGGTGATGAGGACGAAGACGTTGAGAACAAATGGAGAAAACTCAAAGGTGTCGTTCAATATGCCACGTTCCGAGTAAGGTTTTAAGGGTTGGGAATGATCCACCATGGTTTAATAGCCGTGTTAGAAAAGCGCTACGTAAACGAAGTATTAGGAGAGCAATGAGAGAAGCGTTCAATGATTTCGAAAGTAATACGTTGTCAACCGACCTGCGTAAAAACCCTAAGATATTTTGGTCGTATGTAAAATCTGTAAGTGGGTAAAATCATCTATTCATTTTCTCAGCGACCGCACCTGCACCGAAACGGAAGTTAACAAAGAGAAAGCCGAAATACTGAATTCGGTCTCTCCAGGTTGATTCACCGCAGAAGATCGTAACACTGTCCCTCCTTTCGATCTTCGTCCGGACCTCGAAATGGCAGATATTGAGATAATCAATCGCGGAATTGAAAAGCAGCTACAATCACTTAGTAGAGGGAAGGCTTCAGAACCAGATGAGATACCTACAAGATTCTATAACGATTATGCGAAAGAATTTGCTCCTCTTCTAGCACTAATTTGTCGTAGATCGTTTGAGCAACGAAAGGTACCTAACGACTTGAAAAAAGCGCAGGTCATTTCCGTTCTTAAGAAAGGCTGTAAGACAGATCCACACAATTATAGACCTATATCGTTGATTTCGATCTGTCGTAGAATTATGCAACATGTTTGAAGCTAAAAAATTATGACGTTTTTGAAAAATGAACATCTCCTCTATAAAAATCAACATGGATTACGCAAGCAGAGATCCTTCGAAACTCAGCTCGCTCTATCCCTCTTCGAGATCGGCGCAGTGGACAACGGCGCTCGGGTTGATGCCGTGTTCCTCGATTTCAGTAAGACATTTGACACCCTCTCGCATTGCAGTTTAATGAAAAAAAAATACCAGCTTACGGAGTATCGGAGCAGACCTGCGATTGGATTCAATACTTTCTTGCAGATAGAACGCCCTTAGGACGTCGCTCTTAACGGAACTAAATCGACAGATGTAAAGGTAATATCCGGAGTACCACACGGAAGTGTGACAGGACCGTTGCTGTTTGCAATATATACAAATGATCTACTAGAAAGCGTTGGATGCTGTTTAAGGCTATTCGCAGTTGATGCAGTTGTCTATACCAAAGTAGCGACGCCAGAAGATAGTAATAATTTGCAGAACGACCTGCAGATAATTGACGAATGGTGTAGGCTCTGGCAGTTGACCCTGAACGTAAATAAATGTAGCATATTGGGCATACATGGGAAAAGAAATTCACTACTGCACAGGTACACTATTGATGACAAACAGCTGGAGACAGCTTTTGCCGTAATATATCTAGGCGTTAACTATCCAGAGCGACCTTAAGTGGAACGACCATATAAAACAGACAGTGGGAAAGCAGACACTTGACTCAGACTCATCGTAAGAATAATAAGGAAATGTAACTCATCCACGAAAGAAGTGGCTTATAAGGCGCTTGTTCGCCATATTCTTTAGTATTGTTCCTCTACCTGGGATCCCTATCAGGTAGGACTGATAGAGGAGATAGAGAAGATCCAACGAAGAGCGGCTCTTTTCGTCACGGGATAGTTTAGCTGGTGAGAGAGCGTTACGGAGTTGTTAAACAAACTCCATTGGCAGACGTTACAAATGAGGCGTTGTGCATCACGGAGAGACCTACTATTGAAATTTCGGGACAGCACTTTTCAGGAGGTGTCGGACAACATATTATTCCCCCCACATACATCTCGCGCGCTGACCACGAAGAGAAAATTCGAGAAATTAGAGCCAAAACAGACGGTTATCGACAATCATTCTTCCCACCCCTATTCGCGAGTGGAACAGGGTAGGAGGTAACAGATAGTGGTACCGAAATAACCCTCTGCCACACACCATTAGGTGCCTTGCGGAGTATAATGTAGATGTAGATGTAAGGTCTGACGCTCGAACAACTGCCGACGGCTCCTTTCAGTAGTCTTAGTTTAGTTTCGTTAGGTGGAGGGAGGTTTAGGTGCAGTTAGGATGGCAAGGCCACCAGGAGGAATCAATTTATTTTTATTTGGCAGTCACAAGTGGCGGTGCCTCATAGCATTAGTACTCTGTTTTGTTTTATTTTGGTAGGCATTCTTAATGTGAAAAAAATTGTTTTAAGCTGTTAGTTTCAGGAGCGCGAGATCCTTATATTGATAAAATAAAAAACAAAACAAAAAAGAAATTCTCGTCAGGTTCCTTTTTTATTTTGTAGACGTTCGTTCCCTAGTTCTTGTCGTTTATAAGCAGGCCATCATTTCGTCACATGGCAGTGGGATCCATTAAACGGCATTCATGGGCATACTAACCACGCAATGCACAGCCATAGCTGGTCCTGTCCAGTACATGTAGAGTGGCTTCCCGACGGAGTACACAAATGATAAATACGTCAAAGTTCCTTTGGTGCTGGTGCATCCGATAACCATGCTGCTGCTGCTGCTGCAGGGTACCTACAAAGGCACCATCCCAATAAGAATGTTTTTATTAGCCTGGAGCAACACCTTCAAGATACTGGTAATTCTCGTCCAGAAGTCGTCCAATGACTAGACCTACTCCACCAACAAAGGACGCGATTCTTGAAACTATTCAACAGGCACCTCGGCGAAGTACCCATGATATTGCGTGGTATTTCCAGATATCTCAAAGACTGGTAGTCGAATTTCTGTACAATGAAGAACTGCATCCATATAATTACACGCTAACTCAAACCAGCGATCAGAAGACCGTCTTCGACGAGTACAGTCTCGTGAATGGCTTTTGCACGAAACGGAAGATAACGAACATTTTATAAACAGCGTGATATTAACTGATGAACCCAGTTTCACTCGAGAAGGTATTTTAAACCTCCACAACAGTTGTTAGTGGTCGGAATGCAACCCATATGTGACCCGAGAACGTGGCTCTCAGGCATGCTTTGGTCTGGGATGGTGGGAGGAGTACTTTTAAGCTTTTACTTATTGCCGGAAAAGTTGAAAGCTACCCTGTATCGTACGCTTCTTTGCAATAATTTGCCTGATGCATCATAAAACGTATCACTTCGTATTCTGCGACAGTTACGGTTTCAGCATGACGGTGCACCGCAACATTTTGGAATGAATGTAACTATTTAAATGAAGCGTTTGCCGGGAAATGGATTGGTCGTGGGGATTCAATGTTCTGGCCCCCACGTTCCCCTGAACTTAATCCATTAGATTTTTGTTTGTGGGTTAGGTTCTACAAATAAGTTTTGAAACAAATACATGATGATGAAGTGGATGCATATCTCACCCTGTTTTCAGACAAGGCTTGGTTCCATTTACAGGGATATGTTAATTCCCAAAACTATTCACTTTGAATCGCCGATAGACCTATTGTGCTTAATGAGGAACTCCTTCACGATCATAAAATTGGTGCGTGGTATGATAATATTAAGTCTAATTTTTTTTAATGACACAGTTAACTGTGTAACATATGTGAAAAACATCTTGTACACGTTGTTTAATAATCTGAATAAAAGAGAACGAAACTCTGCGTTTTTTCAGCAGTGTTCGGAAAAGGCTAATACAACGAATGTTTCTATGCACGCAATTCACAACGTGTTCTATGACAGAATCATTAGTAATAATTTCCTGCTCGAAGTCCGGATTTACGCCGTGCGATTTTTGTTTGTGGGTAGCACTAAGGAATAAATAATTATTGTACACAATAAATCCACACACGTTACAGGAACTTCAACATAATATCCGTGAGTCAATTAATTCAATTTCTCAAAGAGAATAGCATCGTGTGATGAATAATTGAGTACGTGTCAGGAATGCGTGGAAAATAATGGCAGGCAGTTCCAGCATCTCTGTACATGATATGAGTGAGTACAAAATGTATTTCCATACATTGTAAATTTAGTGCTGCGGTAGTAGGCGGCCGACAAGTCATGAGATTCGCCGGGAAATTACTTGATGAAAGATCAGCGTCTGTAGAAGGTACTCCAGCTGTTACGGTTGTTAGACCAGATGTGTATTCATCTGATAGTGGCAGCCAGATAAAATCACACCAAATTTAAGTAAAATAAGTCATAAAATTGAAAAGAAAAATACCAACTTTGGGTTTTATCAACAAAAAAAAAGTTAACTAGCGAAACATACTGTAAAACGGGGGTGAGGAGGCGACTGGACGGTGGTAGTTGAGGGAGGGGGCGAGGGCACTGAAGAACTTTAAGAAGATGGCTCTAAGCATTATGGGACTTAACATCTGAGGTCATCAGTCCCCTAGACTTAGAACTACTTAAACCTAACTAACCTAAGGACATCACACACATCCATGCCCGAGGCAGTATTTGAACCTGCGACCGTAGCAGCAGCGCGGCTCCGGACTGAAGCGCCTAGAACCGCTCGGTCACAGTAGCTGGCGAAGAACTTACGGAAAGATGCTGCGCTGCAACTGAAATTAATTCACATACAACGACATTGGTTGTATATATTATTCCATACACAAGCCTTTCGGAGTTCTTTGCTTACTTGCCAAAGAGGTTCGTGTTCTGTTATTTTGTTGACTGCGCATTTCTAATTTATGGATTTCCCGTTTACTGTGTCTGACAAGGGCTAAGGATGTAATCTTGATCACTTTGAGCACTTCCCTGTTCTCACAGTAAAAAATGTTTATCAGAGAAAAACAAGTAAAAGGAGTTTATTAATCTCTTTAGCAATGAGAACAGTGATACAGGCTTACCAAAACCCTGTTTAACAAAAACCGTGTTGAAACTTTCTGGTAGATTAAAATTGTGTGCTGGACCGAGACTCGGACTCGGGACCTTTGCCTTCCGCGGGCAAGTGCTCTACCATCTGAGCTACCCAAGCACAACTCAGGACCGGTCCTCACAGATTTAATTCCACCAGTACCTCGTCTCCTACCTTACAAACTTCACAGAAGCCCTCCTGGCGGAATTAAAGTTGAGAGGACAGCTCGTGAGTCGTGCTTGGGTAGCTCAGATGGTAAAGCACTTGCCCGCGGAAGGCAAAGGTCCCGAGTTCGAGTCTCGGTCCGGCACACAGTTTTAATCTGACAAGAAGTTTCATGTCAGCGCACACTCCGCTGCGGAGTGAAAATATTCTAAAAACCGTGTTCATTATGTCGAAGTTAGCACCTAGCTGTGTGCAGATGGTACACTATATTTAACTGGAACATCAACTGGAGCACATACGCACATACACAAACTCTGCGAAGCAGCACTTTGCTCGACTGCAGGTAGTCAGTCCAAGAAGTATTTTGTTAAGGCGATAGACAGAAAGAATGAAATGTGCAGCAAGGGAAAGTAATGGCGAGATGGGTTCACATCATGGAAAAACTGATCACATCGTAGCATGGCGGCATCGACAGAGGCGGACTGAGAACGAATGCATAATGGATCTTTTAACAACGAGACGCTGACAGCTTTATAGCACTGTGTGCTACCCTTGGCTTCAAGCTGTCGGGAATCTTGGTATTCCTCCCCCATTTTTTTTTTTTTTTGGTCATCAGTCTACTGACTGGTTTGACGCGGCCCGCCACGAATCCCTTTCCTGTGCTAACCTCTTCATCTCAGAGTAGCACTTGCAACCTACGTCCTCAATTATTTGCTTGACGTATTCCAATCTCTGTCTTCCTCTACAGTTTTTGCCCTCTACAGCTCCCTCTAGTACCATGGAAGTCATTCCCTCATGTCTTAGCAGATGTCCTATCATCCTGTCCCTTCTCCTTATCAGTGTTTTCCACATATTCCTTTCCTCTCCGATTCTGCGTAGAACCTCCTCATTCCTTACCTTATCAGTCCACCTAATTTTCAACATTCGTCTATAGCACCACATCTCAAATGCTTCGATTCTCTTCTGTTCCGGTTTTCCCACAGTCCTTGTTTCACTACCATACAACGCTGTACTCCAGACGTACATCCTCAAATTAAGGCCGGTATTTGATATTAGTAGACTTCTCTTGGCCAGAAATGCCTTTTTTGCCATAGCGAGTCTGCTTTTGATGTCCTCCTTGCTCCGTCCGTCACTGGTTATTTTACTGCCTAGGTAGCAGAATTCCTTAACTTCATTGACTTCGTGACCATCAATCCTGATGTTAAGTTTCTTGCTGTTCTCATTTCTACTACTTCTCATTACCTTCGTCTTTCTCCGATTTACTCTCAAACCATACTGTGTACTCATTAGACTGTTCATTCCGTTCAGCAGATCATTTAATTCTTCTTCACTTTCACTCAGGATAGCAATGTCATCAGCGAATCGTATCATTGATATCCTTTCACCTTGTATTTTAATTCCACTCCTGAACCATTCTTTTATTTCCATCATTGCTTCCTCGATGTACAGATTGAAGAGTAGGGGCGAAAGGCTACAGCCTTGTCTTACACCCTTCTTAATACGAGCACTTCGTTCTTGATCGTCCACTCTGATTATTCCCTCTTGGTTGTTGTACATATTGTATATGACCCGTCTCTCCCTATAGCTTACCCCTACTTTTTTCAGACTCTCGAACAGCTTGCACCATTTTATATTGTCGAACGCTTTTTCCAGGTCGACAAATCCTATGAAAGTGTCTTGATTTTTCTTTAGCCTTGCTTCCATTATTAGCCGTAACGTCAGAATTGCCTCTCTCGTCCCTTTACTTGTCCTAAAGCCAAACTGATCGTCACCTAGCGCATTCTCAATTTTCTTTTCCATTCTTCTGTATATTATTCTTGTAAGCAGCTTCGATGCATGAGCTGTTAAGCTGATTGTGCGATAATTCTCGCACTTGTCAGCTCTTGCCGTCTTCGGAATTTTGTGGATGATGTTTTTCCGAAAGTCAGATGGTATATCGCCGGACTCATATATTATACACACCAACGTGAATAGTCGTTTTGTTGCCACTTCCCCCAGTGATTTTAGAAATTCTGATGGAATGTTATCTATCCCTTCTGCCTTACTTGACCGTAAGTCCTCCAAAGCTCTTTTAAATTCCGATTCTAATACTGGATCCCCTATCTCTTCTAAATCGACTCCTGTTTCTTCTTCTATCACATCAGACAAATCTTCACCCTCATAGAGGCTTTCAATGTATTCTTTCCACCTATCTGCTTTCTCCTCCGCATTTAACAGTGGAATTCCCGTTGCACTCTTAATGTTACCACCGTTGCTTTTCATGTCACCAAAGGTTGTTTTGACTTTCCTGTATGCTCTGTCCTTCCGACAATCATATCTTTTTCGATGTCTTAACATTTTTCCTGCAGCCATTTCATCTTAGCTTCCCTGCACTTCCTATTTATTTCATTCCTCAGCGAGTTGTATTTCTGTATTCCTGATTTTCCCGGAACATGTTTCTACTTCCTCCTTTCTTTAATCAACTGAAGTATTTCTTTTGTTACCCATGGTTTCTTCGTAGCTACCTTCTTTGTACCTGTTTTCCTACCCAACTTCTGTGATGGCCCTTTTTAGAGATGTCCATTCCTCTTCAACTGTACTGCCTACTGCGCTATTCCTTATTTCTGTATCTATAGCGTTAGAGAACTTCAAACGTATCTCGTCATTCCTTAGTACTTCCGTATCCCACTTCTTTGCGTATTGATTCTTCCTGACTAGTGTCTTGAACTTAAGCCTACTCTTCATCATTACTATATTGTGATCTGAGTCTATATCTGCTCCTGGGTACGCCTTACAATCCAGTATCTGATTTCGGAATCTCTGTTTGACCATGATGTACTCTAATTGAAATCTTCCCGTATCTCCCGGCCTTTTCCAAGTATACCTCCTCCTCTTGTGATTCTTGAACAGGGTATACGCTATTACTAGCTGAAACGTGTTACAGAACTCAATCAGTCTTTCTCCTCTTTCATTCCTTGTCCAAAGCCCATATTCTCCTGTAACATTTTCTTCTACTCCTTCCCCTACAACTGCATTCCAGTCGCCCATGACTATTAGATTTTCATCCCCCTTTACATACTGCATTACCCTTTCAATATCCTCATACACTTTCTCTATCTGTTCATCTTCAGCTTGCGACGTCGGCATGTATACCTGAACTATCGTTGTCGGTGTTGGTCTGCTGTCGATTCTGATTAGAACAACTCCCCCTACTGAACGAAATTGGCGTACTTTTTGCAGCACCAAGGCTTTAGAAGCATATTTCCTGCCGTTATTTCCAACATTACCGACAATTTAAACGAATGTGTCATACTTGTCGCATTTAATTGGACAGAAGTAGAAGTGAGGGACAGTTTACCGAGATGACTAGATGTTCTTGCTATTTACAACTATTACGTTTAATTTGTCGATTAAAGATTGGTACCCCACGGACAGGCAGTTTTTAACTAATTATTTCCCGTTACTGGATTCATTAAGTAATATCTGTATTAATTGTGGGCTGACCTATGGATATACTGTGATCTAGGGCATAACATTTGAACGATTACCTATTCATGGCGTACATATACCTATCGACGTGATGTCGCTTTGTGTAGTACAGAAAAGCAGAGCGGTGCAACATTTATTCACATCCTTACAGTGCACCTCTGCATTTCGGTTGACAGCCTGCTGTGATCTGGGAAATAACACAGTACACAGTGAACGTATGGTTTACTCGTGTGTTGGCCAATGGAGACCCGTGTTACAAGAGTGCAATGTTCAACCGGCCGGTGTGGCCGTGCGCTTCTAGGCGCTTCAGTCTGGAACCGCGTGACCGCTACGGTCGCAGGTTCGAATCCTGCCTCTGGCATGGATGTGTGTGATGTCCTTAGGTTAGTTAGGTTTAAGTAGTTCTAAGTTCTAGGGGACTGATGACCACAGATGTTAAGTCCCATAGTGCTCAGAGCCATTTGAACCTTTTTTTTGCAATCTTCAGACATTTATGGTTTATATAACTATTATGGGTCGCATAAGTTGCTTGTAGGATACTAAATATGTGACTGGTTCATATTAGTTTGCGTGGTGTATTAATTTTGTCCTTGTATGTTGCCACACGGCCTTCGAGTACAGATTATTCTTGTTTTAGGCCATACCATTGATCCTTAGACTGTGTGTGTCACATACAGATGATGCATTCGTACTATTCTATGCTGCATAATTTCCTATTCCAATAAAAGAATGAACTTCTTACAACATTCCTCTTTTGCCTTCTCTCACTGGGCATATATGTGTACCACAAGATTTAGTAGGTCATCGTACTGGTATAGTGGATGTAGGCACTCGTACAATATTATGGACATCTGTGTTCGCTGGTTCTGTACTATGCCACCTCTTTTTATATACATACAGTAGTGTGGCCAGATGTCACACTAACCTGTCCAAATGCCCTTCCTTTACGATTAGCCACACATAGTCCTCAGTTCTAACAGAAAGTTTTTAATCCAGGATTGTTAGTTACGTATTATTTCAAGTAGCTGTGCGCAAATAACGCATTTCAGAAGAACTCTGGTGTATGTCACTAGTATGTGCATATAATATCAACTACTCTAAATCCAATTTACTGCCCTGGTCAATAATATTACTACACTTGGGAAGTGGTGAGAAGTTATTAATCTTCAGCGCTTGTATTATCCCTGATGACAAATGTGAATTGACTGAACTTTGTGCCCACGACACTTTCAAATGACATCCAAACACATCTCTAATTCTGTCGTATAATACGTTGCTAAGGAAATCAATAACCAGTAATTCTTATAGGAATTATATACACGTTATGTTACGCCTACTGTGACGCTATCAGTTACAATATTTACGAATTCTACCTCTTTAAGCATTTAATAACATCACGAGGTGAGATAACTATGGTTACAGCTGACTATTTACCTCGAAACAATGGGTTCAACTAAAGAACGGGATACAACCCGTCGGCTTTGACCAATGACGTCATAGGTTACTCATAGGTATTAATGACTTTACTTTCGAACCAAAGATAATAAATCGGTTTTCTGCTATGGATAAGCGTTATCATTGGAAGTTGAAAAAAATTAATGTGTTTTTAAAAGACAGCGCTAGACATTGCGTAAGATTTTTTTTCGTTTGCATTGATTTAAAGTGGTTCTTTCCAAATCATTCGGTACTTAATTTCATTCTTAGTGAGTTTGAGATAATTTGGAAGAACAGCTGTTCATTTAGAATAATTTTTAGTTTTTCATTTTCGTTTGTAGGTATGGTTTACCTATTCCCAAGAATATGGAAGACGTAAAGCAGGCTTTGGGCGTAACATGATGGCAACGATTCGATTTTTGCAAATGTCTGGTCTTCTAGCTGATTTAGTTCGATGTCATGAGTGCAGCGAACACATGCGCCTGATAAGTGTGTCTGCTCGTCGTACTCGCGATTTATTCATATGGAGGTGGTGCAAGGATGACGATGGCGCTCAATTAAACGAGGAACATGGTTTGAGAAATCGAAGCTGGCTTTGAGAGACATAAAAATTACATACTGTTGGTGTTTGAGCTATCCTGTGTGGTTTTGTGTGCATGAATATCGTGTGTGTGAGGGTAGCGTTTTATATTGGTATTCGTTTTGTAAGGAAGTGTGTGGGGAATATATAAAGTATATGGGGCCTTTGGGGGGGGGGGGGTGTTATAATCGAAATCGATGAGTCTCATTTTGGCAAAACCAAGTACAACAGGGGGTGAACTACGGTAGGATTTTGGGGGCTGTGATTTCAGTAGTTTTTAAAGTTGTTCCTAATCGAATGAAATTAATTGAAGATCATGTTGCAGAGGGTTCTATTGTTATTTCCGATGGTTTTTCTTCCTATAGGAATTTGGGGAATAGGGGTTTTCAGCACCTTGTTGTCAATCATAATATTGAATTCAGGTTTTAATCAACTCGGGCTTGTACCAATAGTATAGAAGGTTATTGATCAGCCATAAAATCTGTTGTAGGCAGGGGGAAACGACGCATTTAGACACTACAGAGCCATTTAGATGAATATTCAAGGAGGCATAGTGTACCCGATACATATTTCCCGTTTAAGTGTTTCCTTCAACTTGTTGGGCAAATGTATCGTCCAAAATTAGTTAACTTCACTTTGGGAGGGGGAGGCGGTGGGAGGTAACAGGTAATCAGGGAGAAGGGCCAGTATGGTTAAAATACTGATTTGAATATTTTGGAGTTGATCCGTCATTCTTCATTTTCTTATGTTAGGCAGTTTTCTTCTGTGGATACTTTTTTTATTGTTTTACTTCATTTTGTTGATGTGAACTTCTGGGTTTATATATTTGTATGTATGTGTGTATGTTGTGTTTCTTGTATGTGTAGGTATGTGGTTTTTGTTGATGTATTTCAATACGAGCTTTGGTTTTTTGCTGAGGAGTTTGCGTATAGTAAACTTAGTTTCTTATTTTTATGTTGTACTGAATTAGTGTATTTTGATGTATTTTTTGTCGTATTATCCTTTTCTGCGTTAAGTATGGGTTCATCAGCTGAAGTACCGAATACAGATTTTGCAGTTGTTGCTCTTCTTCCCTTCCCCAGTACTAGTATCACTATGATTTTTTCGAGTCTATACTAGTACTACTGAAGGCGAAAAGACCGACATACATAAAATTTGTATTCTTTATTTCAGTTGACGTTTACAGGTCAACTGAAGTATGGGATACAGGCTAGACGAAAAAAATGGCATATGTAACATTGACTGTCATTTACTTTTATAAGTCAACTGAAGAACAGGATACAAATGTTATGTATGCCGCTATTTTTCGCCTTCGCTAGCACTATTATCCTATTCTTCAGTTTGTAAGGTGTCAGGCAAATCCAACACCTTCCATGAAAACCCTGACATGATAAGCAAATCCAGTATTATGTCACATAGCTCCGAATAAATCGTGACATTAAATTAACCAAAGTAATACGAGTAACGAGTGAGCAAATGGAATACCACAGACTAACACAAGAATGCCTAAATGAATGTCATACCTTCCCACCATGAGACAGACGCAGTTCCGAGGGGAGAAACGAGAACAGAAGCCGAGAGCAGAACCGTGTTAAGCTGGAAGGCCCTACGATAAGGGACGGACACCCACGCCGCCAGCTAACCGCTATGACCACCCCCCCGCCCATGTTAAAAGCTAGAGCCCTCCAGAAGAACAGTATAGATCTTACGATAACACAAAAAGGGCTACCCCAGCCGCAAGTTTTAGCTTGTGACTTTTTCGCGTCTCTGTTACGTCAGGACCACCCCCCCCCCAGCCCATGTTAAAAGATAGAGCCCTCCAGAGGAACAGTATAGATCTTACTAAAAGGACCACACCAGCTGCAAGTTTTAGCGTGAGACTTTTTCGCATCTCTGTTACGTTGCAAAGTTTAAAAACATTGCCCCACCACGAAAAGTATAACGTTTCTCATTGGATAGACAGAATTTTTGTAGGTGGAGCTTAAGGTTAACATTGAGACCCTGATTGGTCAGGTGAAAACACAGCCAGATAGTTTTTTTTCGGTGAATTGTAGTAAGGAGAAGTTAGGAGCGAGTTGCTTCCGAGACGGCGAGGTGAGCAGAGCTGTGCTGCCCGCCGCCCCCTGACGAACACCGACAAGGTAATGAACGCACGCGATGCCGCATAACAGCGCATAAAGCTTCACTCAGAACTGCAGAAATCTCATCCGTTATACCCCTTTTTGTGTAATACTAGTGTCGATCATCAATTAAAGCTCATGGTGTTCACATTTGCCACTTGAAGTAAAAATCTGAAACGCGATGATTTTTCTGTTATATAGTTATTGAGAAGCCACATCAGCCACTGTAATTTACGACAAGTTAGATAAGTAATTAAAGTTAATTGAGGGTCACTGTAGACCATTTTGATAGTTTTCTCTCTTGTGAAACTTAATTTAAACCTAGATTATAGCTGTGATATGGCATAGGTCATCCTTCGATCCATTGTAGAACTTGGAAACCCACTCAGGGAATATTCGTTCACATTTTTGTTGAACACAGTTGGTTTTTATCATCCTGTATTAAAACATTTCCTTTTATCAATAGTGCAATTTACAAACAATGTTTTGTGAGTAGAATAAAATTTCCAATGGTAAACTTAACTGCTTTTTCGACGTTATTTTACCAGCTAACTAAAAATAGGAAAGCCTTGAACCCCTTCCACTAAATTTAGTTAGTATTAAGATTCTTTTACAGGGAGTGCAGTGGAGCTGACGCTAAAATCATGAAGTATTTGGTTATATCATCGCTAGTCTCACTGAACTCTTCTGAACTATACATGTCATGTGTGGTCTGCCGTCTCCTTACCAGCAACAGGTCCCAGGTTCAAACTAGTCAATTCCCTAAAAAACACGCTCAGAGCGTCGTTGAGCGAAAGTGGTAGGGAGACACGATATAGAACAAACAGAAACCACGCAGAATGTTAGAAGTTGACCTATATACGTCAATTAAAGTACAGGATACACTTGTTACAAATGTCGTTATTTCTCATTCGCAGGTACTAGTATCCATTCTTCAGCTGACCTATACAGCTCAGCTGACGAATGGGTTACAAATTTTACTGATGTTAGTGTTATTTTCGTTGCTAGCAAGACTATGATAACTTTTAATCGATACTATTAGTATCGAAGGCAAAACAAAATGTCATTGTATCTCATACTTCAGTGACCTATACAGATCAACTGAAGTATGGGATACAAATTTTATGTATATCGTCTTCTTCGGCCTTCGCGTAGTTGAACTGAGTTACAGGTTACCAATGTTACGTACGTCGATTTCTTCATTTTCGTTAATAGTAGTATCCTATTCTTCAGTTGATCAGAAGTATGGGATACATAAATTATGCATATACATCTTTGCGCCTTCGACTTTGATCTACATAGTTCAACTAAATGTAAATGTCGTGTGACTAGGGCCTCCCGTCGGGTAGACCGTTCGGCAGTCTCTGAGTGGAGAAAATCCCCGACCCAGCCGGGAATCGAACCCGGGTCCTTAGGATTAACATTCTGTCGCGCTGACCAATCAGCTACTGGGGACGGAAATAATTCAACTGAAGACTAGTGTACTAATGCTAACCAAAACGAAGAAATCGACGTCGTTAAATCTGTATCGCGTACTGTAGTTAACCTATGCAGATCGACCGAAGTTCGAGATACGACTCATATATATGTCAACTGAGGTGTTCTATGCTACCGCTACTTTTATCCCCTTTTTTCTTTATTCTTTACAGAAGTATTAGGACTCAAACAAGCGATATGCTTAACATTGTGGTCGAAATGTTACTGGACGTGATATATGTCTACCATCTGTTTTCTCTCCTCCATTTCCTTGTTTATGAACTCTCGTCTCTGCTATTAAATCCGTGTAATAAATCATCTCTGGCAAATTCTGACGTCTCTGGTCCAAGCCGACGGGTTGTATCCCGTCCTTCAGTAGTCCCAAACAATGCTATCTATCGGAAGGATGCTCTGCAACGGAGTGCGTCAAATTACTGCGAAAAACGCAATGCACATCAAAGCACGTATTAAATATGTAAGTAACTACCATTAATCTTACTTACGGTAAGCAACGATGAAATAAAATCTCTCAAGCATTAAAAACCACCTGGTCTCTTTTTACGAGAATTCCGATCGTAGCAAACAAAGCTATAATTTTACTATAAATCAGCGACATAGCGGTAGCTACCTATGGGATAGTATTAACTTGAATGATCTCTGATCCCTCTTTCTTATTACATTTTTTATTACAGTTATCTCTTTAAGACCTTGAAATAACCTACTAATTATGAAGTTAGTTATTTCCTTTTATATATCTCAAATTATCAAATGAAAATCTGCATAAAATCTTTCTTGACGTTTGTTGAACTTTAATCGTAATTGAATTATAAGTATAACAAACTGCGTTCTTTGTTTCTTTATCTTTGGTGCTACTGAAATTAACTAATCTTTGCGATAGTCGTTTTTGAACGCTTTGATACTCAAAATAATATCTTTCCCTTGTTTACGCTACTTGAGTAAATATTATTCAGTGGGGATTCTATTCCTTCAAAAATGGTTCAAATGGCTCTGAGCACTATGGGACTTAACATCTGAGGTCATCAGTCCCTTAGAACTTAGAACTACTTAAACATAATCTAAGGACATCACACACATCCATGCCCGAGGCAGGATTCGAACCTGCGACCGTAGCAGTCGCGCGGTTCCGGACTGAAGCGCCTAGAACCGCTCGGCCACTGACGCTGGCGCTCTATTTCTTCATCTAAATTGAAAAACGTAGCACAGATTTAAGTGCGGCTCTTTCTTTATTTACTTCAATTAATTACTTTCAATAAAACTTTTAAAATTCAGTGTGAACGAGGGACACAAATGCTAAACCCCACAAAAATCTAAAATGAGGAGAAACCAAAAAATTAAAACAAAACGCCGATGTGCACCAAGACTGTTATACTAAAAGGCTCAGTCTCTTCAGGTGCTGGCTTTCACGTTCCCACTAATAATCCCTAATCTGTCATCGTCACCTTATCAAGCTATAGAATGTAGTCGTTTTACGCCAATTTGTTGCACTGAGTGGCACCCACATGCCTTGATCATAAGGTGGCTTCAAGCAGTCAGGCCTGCAAGATGAGTGATCTGCCAAGCGAGTGGATTTATTATTATTTATCGAGTAACATCAATGACTGATTATGAGTTCTAGTACTCACAATTAAGCTACAAATTGTTCTCCTGTTTGAATACTACGCATCGGAAACGGATAACGCACATCTGACTATTAGAGATTTACACACGCTCTGTCCATCTGCAGTTTAGTTTTCATCTGTATACCACAAAACACTGGAGATTTTATGGGGAGCTAAGTTGCTGCAGGGGAAAGTGTTGTGCTAGAAGGATAGTGTATTAGGAACCCATGGTGCTTTTTGATCAGTACTTATGTCTAATTTACTCATTTTCGAATCACACGTATGAATGCGCTCTCGAGTCTGCCCTAAGCAGGTTTCCGTCATTTTCTGCAGTTTTTGTTGTTTCTACATATGAGTATGTGTTTTATGGAACATTTTTAAATATCAAGAGTTTAACACATTTAAATGCTATATAATATATTAAAGCTATTTGAACTGTATTGTTAATTCTTGGGTTACAAATCTTTATAGCCAGTAAAATTCTATGTATTTTTAATACAAATCATATAATGTGTGGAAGGTAAGTCATATTCGTCGGTCATGCACCACCCTGTATCCTGAAACAGAGGAAGATCTTATACCATGGAACATGTAATATTTGCTAGTGAACTGTATTTCTGGAATGTCTTAATAATTTTAATTGTCTTCGAAATCGAAATTTGTGTTCTACATCTACGTAGATCCTCCACAAGCCACCGTAATCTGCGTTACGGAGGGTATCTTCTACCACTACTAGTCATTTCCTTTCCTGTTCCACTCGGAAACAGGGCGAAAAAACAAACGCTGTCTAGATGCCTCCGTACGAACCCTAATTTCTCTTATCTTGCCTTTGTGGTCCTTATGCGAAATGTATGTTGGCAGCGGTAGAATCGTTCAGCTCTCAACTTCAGTTACAGGTTCACTAAATTTTCTCAGTAGTGCTCCGTGGAAAGAACGTCGTCTTCCCTCCAGGGATTCCCATTCGAGTTCACAAAGCATCTCCGTAACACTCGTGTGATGACCGAATCCACCGGTGAAAAATCTAGCAGCCTGCCTTTAAATTGCTTCGATGTCTTCCAGTTATCCAACCTGATGGTGATCGAAAAATAGGCAATACTTAAGTAAAGGTGGTACAAGTGATCTATACACGGTCTCCTTTACAGATGAATTATAGTTTCCTAACAAACCAAAGTCGACCATTTGCCTTCGCTGCTAGTGTCCGTGTGTGCTCCTTCCATTCCATATCGCTTTGCAGCGTTACGCCTAGATATTTAATCGAGCTGACTGTCAATCAGATAACACTAATGTTGTGTTCAAACACTGAAGAATTTTTCTTTCCTAATCATCTGCAGTAACTTACATTTTTCTATATTTAGAGCAAGCTGCCACACGTCACACGAACTAGAAATTTTGTCTAAGTCGTCTTATATCCTTCTGTAATCAATGAACGATGACACCTTCCCTTAAACCACACTATCATCAGCAAACTGCCGCAGATTGGTGCTCACCCTGTCCGTCAGATCATTTATGTATACAGAAAATAATAGCGGTCCTATCACATTTTCATTTGGTACACCTGATATACACTTATCTCTAATGAACGGTCGCCGTCGAAGGCTCTATTACTAGTTTACAAAAATTCGTCTGCTTAATTTGATTTCACTTATTGATTACTAGTGTGCAGTAGACTTACACTGAAACAGATACACCAATAAATACAGCAGTGACAAGATTTTCTCGATTGCTATGCTTTTAAATTTCGATGGAATATTTTTCCTCGGCATATTACCATATTGTACCTTGAGACACTTTTCCAAATTCGGAAAAACCTTAACTGTACAGAGTAATTTTTTTAATTACAGAAAAAGACTCAAGCACAAAAAGTGAACGCCATCATTTAAAATGGATTAAGAAAATGTATCGTACTTCTACTACAGGGCTGGCTGGAGGTGACCGTCTGAAAGTATTGCGAGATACAACAGTCGCACCTACTTCACTAACGTCGACAGAAAATGGAGTGCTTACCTGGTCTTTATACAAGTGCAGTATTCATGAACCACGTACTCATGAAACGTTTGAAGTTAATCTTGCAAATATTGTGCAACATATCTGATGTCGTGATGTCCTGAATTGACACTAACGTTGTTAGATCAGTAGACACAAGTAGATCTGGATATTTAGAAAATGAGTCATAGTCATTTGAAAAATCTCATTCCAATAACCTCAGTTCTGCCTTCTTCTTAAATGGATTAACAAATGGATGATGGTATAATGCCTTGAACTGCGAGGATATAATACATTAACAGATACATGATGGTCTAATGTGTCGAATTGCGAGAATATTTTTGACGCGTAAAGAGAAGAAGAAGCTAGAAGACATGAATTTTCGCCATAAGAAACCGTTTATCCTGACTTTCAGAAGGAAAAAAAACAGTTGAAAGTGTAAGTCTACTGTTACCAGCCACACTTTATTTTATTTCCACTACACGTTTCAGAGGTGGATTTGTGTGAATTAATAAGACAGATAGGCATATATTGTGTGTATGCCTTGATATATCCTAAGAAAACGCTGAAGCGTTTAGAAAGCGCCTGTGAACACAATAAGAACTGAGCGCTAACCACATGGAGACAGAGCCAGATGTTACCCAAATGTCTTATTATTTCACGTAAATTCACCTAGTGATATCTGTTTAAATATGTGAAATGAGTAGTGGAAATGAAATTAAATGTGCCTAGTAGCAGTAACTTTGTAGTTTCAGTTGATAACAGTTACGGTAAAACGTAACCTAAAAATTTACCATTTAAAATGAAAAAAAAAAATGTTGCCGTTTCTCTTTCTGTAGTAAACAAACTTCAGGATGCAATAATAAGTGTTGGATGATGTTTGACCTTATTTACAGAACTATGAGAATTATTCCGAATTTAAAGTCCAATTTTTAAAATTTATCACTTTTATGTCTTTTTGTGATCTGTTTTGTCTCTTCACTATAAGAGTTTGTATGTGTGCGAACAGGTGCCAAGACAGCGTGTGTACCTCCCGACATTCTTTTTAGGTGAGTCCTCCTCAGAAGATTCCACAAAAACAAAATTTCCGAAGACAATTGCATTTGCGAGAAATTTCGCCCATCAACTATTAGAAGCTGCACCGGCAATTAACTGGAGTGACAATAAGCCGAACATTTCAACATATTCGTTCAAAAGCATCCTACTGCAAACAGAGCTTAACAGAAATAGTTGCAATTCACTTAAAAAATTGTCACGGACCTCCAGAGGTTCCCAGACCCTGCGTTAAGAACCACAACTCTGCACGTTCGAAGTAAAAATAAGCAGTAGCTTGCATGTAGTCTATGCCGCAAGATGGCTGTTTCATAACGTGTATGAATTCCCGCTCGCCCGGCAGTGGGGCACAGTGCTGCTCATGCACTTGAGCTCGGCTGAGGGTGCGGGCATCTGCTTGTCAGAGTGTGCAGCCCTGCGTCAAGGTCAACTGGAAGTATCCATATATCCGAAGGAACAGACACCATGGTGGATCGTGACAGCCGTGAAGAATGAAATTTCAGTGAATTACAAACATCAGCTGCGTACGGGACGTTGATAGAAATCAACGGGGAGAGTTGAAAATGTGCTTCCGAACGGGTTTTGAACCCGGGATCTCCTGCTTACTAGGCAGGCGCTCCAACACGTAAGCCACGGAGGACACAGGAATTAGCGTGGCATCGAGGGCGTATTCCAAGCATGCCCTCCACCAGACCCACATTCTCAAATTACTCCACACACTACGAAAGTTGTGTTCCCTGCCCATTAATCTCAATGATCGTGGCAAGGCCTATTCCCGAAACAACAGACACGAGGGTGTATCGTGGCAGCTGTCTGCTTGAATTGGGGAGGGGGGGGGGGGGCGCTTTGAGTAAGTCCGCACAGTCGCACTAATTCCTGTGTCCTCGGTGGCTTAGGGGTTAGAGCGCCTGCCTGGTATGGAAGTATCCAATTGTAACGGACACATCAACTTAGTGCCAACGAATGTCCGCTATGGGCAGAGGCAGCTAAGATTTGGATCAGTGCCGGTGCCAAGATGGCGCTCCGGCGGACTTTGCTTACATCCCGGTTCGCGTGGCCCAAGATTTGGTTGCTGTCGTCTGTAGAAGGAGCAGCAGTGGGGATGTAGCTGGTTGGAACAGTTGGGACACCCGGAGAAAGTATACGGGGAAGCTTAAGAGTGCCGTGGAATTGAAGAGACGGTGTAGATACAGCAGAGGAATCGGACTGTGAATAGCCAACACGGAGTGTGACCGACTGTAATGCGAGACACTGTTGGACTGCAGCAGCAGATGACGTTTACCTCCGTACGTCTAGAAGATACTGCAGAAGTGTGGAAGGAGTTGTTGAGGAATAAAATTTCCGATATGACGGTTGACAAGTGAGGGAAAGAGTGATTTGAACCACTGAGTGGAATTAATAACTATAGTATGCTGGCGTCAGTGTGAGACCAAGAGCTGAACTGTCAAAACACAGTAGGGTCATTGTCGTGCTAGCATTGGTAGAACAGAGCTTTGTATAACTGCACTTGTATTAGAAAGGCAGGGCAAGTTCACGGTCAGCGCTGGTTGTACTATGCACTGAGGCGACAAAAGTGATGTGAAAGCGACATTCAGATACACAGACGGCTGTAGTTTCGCGTACACAAGGTATAGAAGGGCAGTGCATTGACGGAGGTGTCACATGTACGCAGGTGATTCATATGAAAAGTTTTCCGACGTGATTATGACCGTACGACGGGAATCAACACACTTTGAACGCGGAATAGCAGTTGGAGCTAGAAATAGTTAGGGAATAGTTAGGGAATTCAGTACACCGAGATGCACAGTGTCAACAGTGTGTGGAGAACACCAAATTTCAGGCAGTCCCTCTCACTATGGACAACGCATTGGCCGACGGCCTTCACTTAACGACCGAGGACAGCGGCGTTTGTGCAGAGTTCTCAGTGCTAAAAAAAGCAGTACTACGTGAAATAACCGCAGAAATCAGTGTGGGAAGTATAAGGAACTTATCCGTTAGGATAGTGCGCCGAAATTTGGCGTTAATAGGCTATGCCAGCAGACTACGACGCGAGTGTCTTTGCTAACAACACGATGTCGCCTGCGGCACCTCTTCTGGGCTCGTGGCCGTATCAGTGGAACCCTAGAGGACGACAGGTAAGCATGAGATCCCGGGTTCGAGTCCCGATCGGAGCACACATTTTCAGCTGTCCCCCTCAGGGTATATCAACAACACCTGTGGCAGCTGAGTGTTTTAATTAATTATCATTTATTCTAGAGAAGCTGCACGGTCATCAATGGTATCCTTTCTTTCTAGAACATTTACTATCTTCATATATTTACTGCATTATATCGGAATAAGTGGATTCAAACGTGGGCAAATTGTCAGTGCTCGTATGGTGGGCGATTCCGCAACCAAGGAAACCGAAGTGTTTGTAGTTTCCAGAGACTTCTTGTACTCCACAAGTTATATTACACTACTGACCATTAGAATTGCTACACCACGAAGACGACGTGCTACAGACGCGAAATTTAACCGCCAGGAAGAAGATGCTGTGATATGCCAATGATTAGCTTTTTTGAGCATTCACACAAGGTTGGCGCCGGTGGCGACACCTACAACGTGCTGACATGAGGAAAGTTTCCAACCAATTTCTCGTACACAAACAGCAGTTGACCGGCGTTGCCTGGTGAAACGTTGTTGTGATGCAAGGTGTAAGGAGGAGAAATGCGTACCCTCACGTTTCCGACTTTGATAAAGGTCGGATAGTAGCCTATCGCGATTGCGGTTTATCGTATCGCGCCACTGTTGCTCGCGTTGGTCGAGATCCAATGACTGTTCGCAGAATATGGAACCGGTGGATTCAGGAGGGTAATATGGAACGCCGTGCTGGATCCCAACGGCCTCGTATCACTAGCAGTCGAGATGACAGGCATCTTATCTGCATGGCTGTAAGGGAACGTGCAGCCACGTCTCGATCCCTGAGTCAAGAGATGGGGACGTTTGCAAGACAACAACCATCTGCACGAACAGTTCGACGACGCTAGCAGCAGCATGGACTAACAGCTCGGAGACCATGGCTGCGGTTACCCTTGACGCGGCACCACAGGCAGGAGCGCCTGCGTTGGTGTACTCAACGACGAACCTGGGCGCACCAATCGCAAAACGTCATTTTTTCGGATGAATCCAGGTTCTGTTTACAGCATCACGATGGTCGCATCCGTGTTTGGCGACATTGCGGTGAACGCACATTGGAAGCGTGTATTCGTCATCGCCATACTGGCGTATCACCCGGCGTGATAGTATGGGATGTCACTGGTTACACGTCTCGGTCACCTGTTGTTCGCATTGTCGGCACTTTGAACAGTGGAAGTTGTATTTCGGATGTGTTACGACCCGTGGCTCTACCCTTCATTCGATCCCTGCGAAACCCTACATTTCGGCAGGATAATGCACGACGCATGTTGCAGGTCCTGTAGGGGCCTTTCTGGATACAGAAAATGTTCCACTGCTGCCCTGGCCAGCACATTCTCCAGATCTCTCACCAATTGAAAACGTCTGGTCAATGGTGGCAGAGCAACTGACTCGTCACAATACGCCAGTCACTACTCTTGATGAACTGTGGTATCATGTTGAAGCTGCATGTGCAGCTGTACCTGTACACGCCATCCAAGCTCTGTTTGACTCAATGCCCAGACGTATCAAGGCCGTTATTACGGCCAGAGGTGGTTGTTCTGGGTACTGATTTCTCAGGATCTATGCACCCAAATTGTGTGAAAATGTAATCACATGTCAGTTCTAGTATAATATATTTGTCCAATGAATACCCATTTATCAACTGCATTTCCTCTTGGTGTAGCAATTTTAATGGCCAGTAGTCTAGAAGTGTAACATAGCCAAACACTCTGCAAAGTAAGGAATCAGAAAAAGGAATGTCGGATAGGCCTTCCTGCCATACATTCCCAGAGTGACGCACAGAATCGGCCGTATATTGCGCAAATACGACGTAAAGACGATTTCCAAACCTACAAGGAAGATCAAAGAGTGTCTTAGAGCGGCAAAGGAGAAAAGGGACCCATTTGCTATGTCGGGAATAAATCGTATACCATGCACATGCAGAACAGTTTATGTCGGAATGACTGGACGATCAATTAACACCAGGATCAAAGAACATAAGTGACATTGCAGGTTGGGGCAGGTGGAGAAATCGGCCGCGGCAGAGCACGCACTGAATGAGACCGATCACGTAAAAAGTTCGCCGACACGAAGTTCTGGCTGTAGAGAAGCACTATCACACGCGCTTGTTCAGAGGAGCTGTAGAAATACAAAAACACGCGAACAGTTTGAACAGGAAATAGGAAAGCCTGAAGGTGAACGGATCCTGGCTTCCCGTACTGCAGCGAAGACCGTCGCAGGTAGCAAGAGGAGAATGACCGAGGAGAAGCCCTCGAACGTCGGCGCGCCAGGTACATATAGTCTGCGGCCGCGAGCTCGGTTCCAGTTCACCACCGGCAATGGAGGGTGAAGCTTTGACAATGCCAGCCACTCGTGCTGGCAAAACGTCAGTAAAATCATTAGATGAACGTCAGCCGAAGAACCCGATACAGAAACGAACAGGCAGTTTACCAACAAGTGGCCACGAAAGCCTTAACAATTTTGTGGAACAGGCTCTCCTAACGGTATACTACGCCTTCCATATCGATGGCAACGGGTTCTACACAACGCTGGTGACTAATTTGAAGGACAGTAACAGGTGCAAACATGTAACTCTTTAGTATTGGTTGTGAATAAATAGTTGCCATTATTTAAGTTCCAACCCTTGTAGAAATTGTAATTAACTAGCTATCTTGTTCTTATCTCCCGCGAGGTTTTTTTTTTTTTCTTTTTGGTGTTGTAGCTCTGAGGGGCACGCTGAGAAGCTCTCTGTGTGAGGGACCTCTGGGCATCTCTGTGAGTCTCGCTGCCGCTACAACAAGCTTTGATAACCAACTTTCCCAAAAGGGAAAGTGGAAAAATATCGTCCGTAAACCACAACGTGGACGAATGTGTGTGCTGAGTGATTTTGACAGACGGTCTTCGAAGAGGATAGTGACGAAAAAGAAGAGGAAGACGTCTGAAAAAGTCAGTTCAGAACTGAATCCCGCACTCGGAAGGAGCTCGATAAGCTGGGAACTGCAGGACGAGCTTGAATTCCAAAAAGATCCATCAGCGACACAAATGCTCGCAACAGAAAAATTTGGTGCCGAAGTCATAAAACCCGTAGTATGGAGGAACGGAAGAATGTCATTTGGTCGGATGAGTCTTATTGCACACTGATCGTTCTTCTGGCCGAGATTACGCACCAAGGGAGAAATATGGCGGGAGTTTGGTGATGAATTGGGCAGCCATATCGTGCTCTTCGTCGGGTCTCATGGTTACCGCAACGTCGCATTGCGGCTAAGGATTACGTGACCATTTTGGCTGTGCTTCGAGACGACACGGCGCCTGTTTACACAGCTCGCTTTGTCCACCACTGGTTTTCTGAGCATGAGAATGAATCTCTCTGGCCGTCGTAGTCATCAGCTCTCAATATCATTGAGCATTTGTGATGTACTTTGTAGAGAAGGGTGCATAATCCCTATCCACCTCCGTCGTCGTAACCTGCACTTGCCACTGTTTTGCAGGAAGAATAGAATAACTTTATCTTGAAAACCCAACAGGATGTTCATTTATTCATTCCGAGATGACTACAAACTTTTATAACTGACAACGGTTTTCCTGCACCGTTCTAAGCAAGGTAATGTGTTGCGTTTTTGATGTTTCCATATTTTTGTCGACCACCTATATGTTCCAGTGGATGGTGCTTTTGCAGGACAATGTATAAGGTGTTGCAAAGTAACCAGGACACATATTGTAAATAAATCACTGGGGTGCGCAAACACTTCAAGATGTTTCTCATGTCAGTTTCAACTTTACACGTGTGATTTACATTCGAGTACAATGAGCAGCCACTAACAAATATCACTCATTTGCTATTGAGAAAAGAACTAAACTAAGCAAAGCCATTTGAAAATGAGCATGACAGCTAAACATGTTATGACACTGAAATAAAGCATTTTGTAGGTATTTGCGTTATTCGCCAATAATCATTAAGGGGCACGAAGTTCCGAGATCTAGTACGGCTAAAATAACAATATCATTATAACATGTTGAAGCACATAATCCTACTGCTGTCTCTGCTGTTACTGCTTGGCGCAAAGCGTTGGCTTGCTTGTGACAGCAGAACACACGAAAGTGATAAAATTAGTGTGGCGGACATGGCCTAACATGGAAGCCGAATAGGAAAAATCTGTAAGCCGGACGAGGTCTTGCAATGGAAAGATTTTTGTTAAACATAATTACTTCATTTGGAGAATCTTGTCTCTGTTGACTAGTTCCTTGTAGACAGGATTACTGTAGCTGATTAGCCGAAGACAACACAAACCATTGCCAGGCAGCCGGTACAGCGTGGTGGAAACGGGACTGATGGTGGGGCTGGAGGGGGGGGAGAGGGTTTGGGGAGGGAGAGACGGTTGCCCGCTCCACACAAAGGGCGACCACCGATCCGGCGCGTAATCCGGTTACGCCGCCTCAGCAGCGCCGCAGGTGGCGGAACCGGGTATCAAAGCAGCGGGACCGGGGCTTCTTCGCGGCGTCGTGCCGCCTGCCGATCGGTTAATTTGCTTAAGCTCTGGAATCTCCAGCGTGAGCAATATCTCTGTCTGTCTGCATTTCGTAGTGCTGCCCCCACCTCTGAGCTGCCCCAGAGGGCTCTCTGCGCCTACATAGCGACGCTCCGATAAAGCCTCTTGGCGGAACGGTAACGAAGCGATACTGACATCCAGACCGGTAATCTCGAAACCCGACAAAGGTGAAAATATACGATAATAGACCCATAGAAGCATAAACGATCCTGTAAAATATGGGTCCGTAAACGAGCTATTTGCAATATAATGAGTTGGACCCGAGAATATTTTCTTTATTTATTTATTGCTGTCAAACATGAACAGCTGCTCCTTAGAAACCAAAGAAGACCGCGATTTTTTGCTAATTCACTAATGTCTTGATCACATTTGGAACATTTGTTACAGTAAATCGGTATGGATTCAAATGAGTAACTGTCAAGCTAAAAGCCAGTGTCTCTTCGTGCAGAAGAAACATGTTATCACATCACTAACAACAAATAATTAGTGGCCACCCGTAGTATAGGGGTAGCGTCTTTGTTTCATAATCAAAGTGTCTACCGTCCCAGGTTCGAATCCTATCGCTGATTAAATTTTGATTAATAATTGGCATTGGCGGCCGAACATTTCCGGCATAAGAAATCACCCTCATTCTGCCAATTGCCTTGTCAAAGAGTGATTAGGAGCGGACAGAGGTTCAGGGCACTCTCTTGTCCTCGAGGTGGGCAACTGCCCCTAAAGATGGAAGAATCAGCAATGATCAACGGCATGAGGATGCAGAAAACAATGGAAACCACTACACTTAAGACATGTAGCGTGTATCCACAAGACATGTGGCCTGTAATTGAAGAAGTGTCATGACGATCTCTCCATTGGCAAAAGATTCCGGAATAGTCCCCCGTTCGGATCTCTGGAAGGGGACTGTCAAGGGGGAGGATACCACGAGAAAAGTATTGAATAATCAATGAAAGGATAACGTTCTACGATTCGGGCCGTTGAATGTGCTAGGGAAACTAGAAAATCTGAAAAAGGAGATGCAAAGGCTCATCTATATACAGTAGGGGTCAGCGAAGTGAAGTGGAAAGAGACAAGAATTTCAGGCCAGATAAGTAAGGGTAATATCAACAGCAGCAGAAAATGTTATAATGGGATTAGGATTCGTTATGAATAGGGAGGTAGGGCTGAGAATATGTTACTGTGAACAGTTCAGTGACAGGGTTGTTCTTATCAGAATCGACAGCAAACCAACATCGACAACGATAGTTCACGTATACATTCCGACGTCGCATGATGAAGAGATAGAGAAAATGTGTAAGGATATTGAAAGGGTAATACAGCATGTAAAGGGGGATGCAGATCTAGTAGTCATGGGGGATTGGAATGCAGTTGTAGGGGAAGAAAAAAAAATGGTTCAAATGGCTCTGAGCACTATGGGACTTGACGTCTGAGGTCATCAGTCCCCTAGAACTTAGAACTACTTAAACCTAACTAACCTAAGGACGTCACATACATCCATGCCCGAAGCAGGATTCGAACCTGCCACCGTAGCAGCCGCGCGGTTCCGGACTGGAGAGCCTAGAACCACTCGGCCAAGGCGGCCGGCTCGTAGGGGAAGAAGTGGAAGAAAAGGTTACAGGAGAATATGGTCTTAGGACAAGGAATGAGAGAGGAGAAAGACTAACTGAGTTCTGTAACAAGTTTCAGTTAGTAATAGCATTTACTCTGTTCTAGAGTCACAAGAGGAGGAGGTATACATGGAAACGGCCGGGTGATACAGCAAGATTTCAGGTAGATTACATCATGGTGAGACAGAGATTCCGAAATCAGATACTGGATTGTAAGATGTACCCAGGAGCAGATACAGACTCAGATCACTATATAGTTGTGACGGAGAGTAGGTTGAAGTTTAAGATATTAGTCAGGAAGAATCAATACGCAAAGAAGTGGGATACGGAAGTACTAAGGAATGACGAGATACGGTTGAAGTTCTCAAAGGCTATAGATACGAATATATCAGTAGGCAGTACAGTTGAAGAGGAATGGACGTCTCTAAAAAGGACCATTACAGAAATTGGGAAAGAAAAAAATAGGTATAAAGAGGGTAACTGCGAGGAACCCATAGGTAACAGAAGAAATACTTCAAGTAATCGATGAAAAGAGGAAGTACAAAAATGTTCCGGGAAACTCAGGAATACAGAAAAACAAGTCGCTGAGGAATGAAATAAATAGTAAGTGTAGGGAAGTTAAGACGAAATGGCTGCAGGAAATATGTGAAGACATCGAAAAAGGAATGATTGTCGGAAGAAAGGGCTCAGCATACAGGAAAGTCAAAACAACCTTCGGTGGCATTAAAAGCAAGGGTGATAACATTAAGAGTGCAACGGGAATTCCACTGTTAAATGAAGAGGAGAGACCGGATAGGTGGAAAGAATACATTGAAAACCTGTTTGAGGGGGAAGATTAGTCTGATGTGATAGAAGAAGAAACAGGAGTAGATTTAGAAGTGATAGGGGATCCAGTCCTAGAATCAGAATTTAAAAGAGCTTTGGAGGACTTAAGATCAAATAAGGCAGAAGGGATAGATAACATTCCATCAGAATTTCTAAAGTCATTGGGGGGAGTGGCAACAAAACGACTATTCATGTCGGTATGCAGAATGTATGAGTCTGGCGACATACCATCTGATTTTCGGAAAAGCACCATCCACACAATTCCGAAGACGGCAAGAGGTGACAAGTGCGAGAATTATCACACAATCAGCTCAACAGCTCATGCATCCAAGTTGCTTACAAGAATAATATACAGAAGAATGGAAAAGAAAATTGAGAATGCGATAGATGACGATCAGTTTGCTTTAATAAAGGTAAAGGCACGAGAGAGGCAATTCTGACGTTACGGCTAATAATGGAAGCCAGACTAAAGAAAAATCAAGACACATTCATAGGATTTGTCGACCTGCAATAATTGTTCGACAATGTAAAATATTGCAAGATGTTCGAAATTCTGAAAAAAGTAGGGGTAAGCTATAGGGAGAGAAGGATCGTATACTATATATACAACAGCCAAGAGAGAATAATAAGGATGGACGACCAAGTACGAAGTATTCATATTAAAAAGGATGTAAGACAAGGCTGTAGCCTTTCGCCCCTACTGTTCAA
Organism: Schistocerca piceifrons; assembly: GCF_021461385.2. Lineage (NCBI taxonomy): Eukaryota > Metazoa > Arthropoda > Insecta > Orthoptera > Acrididae > Schistocerca > Schistocerca piceifrons. The sequence goes on along the minus strand of NC_060144.1, from coordinate 365,839,021 downwards.
TCTGTACATTAAGGAAGCAATGATGGAAATAAAACAAAGGCTCAGGAGTGGAATTAAAATTCAAGGTGAAAGGATATCAATGATACGATTCGCTGATGACATTGCTATCCTGAGTGAAAGTGAGGAAGAATTACAGAATCTGCTGAACGGAATGAACAGTCTAATGAATAAAAAGTATGGCTTGAGAGTAAATCGAGAAAAGGCGAAGCTAATAAGAAGTAGTAGAAATGGGTACAGCGAGAAAGTTAACATCAGGACTGATGGTCATGAAATAGATGAAGTTAAGGAATTCTGCTACCTAGACAGTAAAATAACCGATGACGGACATCGAAAGCAGACTATCACTGGCAAAAAGGGCATTCCTGGCCAGGAGAAGTCTAATAATATCAAATATCGGCCTTAATTTGAGGAAGAAATTTCTGATAATGTACGTCTAGAGTACAGCATTGTATGGTAGTGAAACATGGGCTGTGAGAAAAACGAAACGGAAGAGAATCGAAGCATTTAAGATGTGGTGCTACAGGCGAATGTTGAAAATTACGTGGACTGATAAGGTAACGAATGAGGTGGTTATGCGCAGGATCGGAGAGGAAACAAATATGTGGAAAACACTGATAAGGAGAAGGGACAGGATGATAGGACATCTGTTAAGACATGAGGGAGTGACTTTCATGGTACAGGGCAAAAGATGTAGAGGAAGACGGAGACTGGAATATATCCAGCAAATAATTGAGGACGTATGTTGCAAGTGCTACTCTGAGATGAAGAGGGTGGCACAGTAGAGGAATTCGTGGCAGGCCGCATCAAACCAGTCAGAAGACTAATGACAAAAAAGAAAAAAGATCAATTGACTGACATTGGTCTTCTATCTAGAAATCGAAAGATATATTTCAGTAGATCTGTTTGGTTTCTAATGAGTCACTGTCAGAGTTAAAAATGTGGTATCTTGTTAGGGATGTATCACTTGGGTGTGTGTGGTCACTTAAAGTCAACTGATTTCAACTGAGCACAATGAATGCTCAGTAAAAAACGACGTGTTACACCCATAGCAAGATACCAGATTTTTAGTTCCGATGATGACTCACTGCACTTGAAAATAGTTAACTGTATCAAACGCTATCAAACATTTGTTAATTACAACAGTGTATTTCAAGCAGACTGCGTGCTAAAGCTTGATAATATCAAATTTCATTGAAACTTTTGTTGTTTAACTGTTACACTACAAATTCAATTAACAACCATTTCCAAAGATTTATCAGTTTACAAATAATTTAAAGATTACTGAGACAACACCTGATATTTACTATATTTATAAACATACTAACTTCTTACTAATTACTAATTAACTTATAGCACCTTTCTTAACCCTCTGCCTACTAGAAAATCTGTTTAACGTTGCCTACCAGCCGGACCTCTCAGGCCCTTGCTGTTTAAACTGACGCTATCTTGAGTACTTATGAAGTGAACCCCCCCCCCCCCCCCCCCTTTCGAGGTATAAATTCTTTTAAACTGACTTTATCTACTTAAAGTTTACATTTTAAAAAACACAGTTTTTGTACTTTTACTTGTGGCTTTATTACGATATACGCTGAGGTGACAAAAAGTCATGGGCTATATCGCGTCGTATCTCCTTTTTCCTGGCGTAGTGCAGCACGAAGTCCACTGCAGAAATACTGAGCCATGCTGCCCTATAGTCGTCCCTAATTGCGAAAGTGTTGCCGGTCCAGGATTTTGTGCATGAATTGACCTCTCAATTTTGTTCTATAAATATTCGATGGCATTACGTCGGGCGATATGGAAGGCCATGTCACCCGCTCGAATCGTCCAGAATGTTCTTCAAACTAGGCACGAACAGGCGGGACACATAGCCATCCACAAAAATTCCATCGTTTTTTGGAAGATGAGTGAACATCACGTCCATGAATGGCTACAAATGGTCTCCAAGTAGTCGAACATTTCCAATCAGAGAGCGTTTTAGTTGGGTCAGAGGACCCAGTCTATTCCATGTAAACACAACCCACACCATTATGGAGCCACCTCCATCTCGCACAGTGTCTTGTTGTCAACTTGGTTCAATAGCTTTGAGGGGGTCTGTTCAAAATGGTTCAAATGGCTCTGAGCACTAGGGACTTAACATCTGAGATCATCAGTCCCCTAGAACTTAGAACTACTTAAACCTAACTAACCTAAAGACATCACACACATCCATGCCCGAGGCAGGATTCTAACCTGCGACCGTAGCGGTCGCGCGGTTCCAGACTGCAGTGCTTAGAACCGCTCGTCCACAGCGGCTGGCTGAGGAGGTGTGTACCATACTCGAACCGTACCAGTAGTTCGCCGGTCGCTGTGGCCGAGCGGTTCTAGGGCCTTCAGTCCGGAACCGCACTGCTGCAACGGTCGCAGGTTCGAATTCTGCCTCGGGCATGGATGTGTGTGATGCCCTTAGGTTGGTTAGATTTAAGTAGTTCTAAATCTAGGGGACTGATGACCTCAGATGTTAAGTCCCATAGTGCTCAGAGCCATTTGAATTTGAATCAGTAGTTCCTATTAGCTGAACTCGGGACTCATCTCATCAGGTCACGGTGTTCCAGTCATTTAGTGTGCAACCAATATGGCCACGATCTCAGGAAAGGCGCTGCTGGCAGTATCGTGCTTTTAGCAAAGGAACCTGTGTCGGTCGTCTGTTGCCATAGGCCAATAACGTTAAGTTTTAGCGCAGTGTCCTAACAGGTACGTTCCCCGTAGATCTCACATTCATTTCTGCGGTTGTTTCAAGCATTGAGCTCTGAGAACTGTATGCAAACGCCGCTGCTCTTCGTCGTTAAGTGAAGGTCATCAGCCACGGTGTTGTCCATGGTTGTAACACCTGAAATTTGGTATTCTCAGCACACTCTTGACACTGTGAATGTCGGAAATTGAATTACCTAACGATTTACGAAATGGACGCGTTGAAACTCTCGTAGTTCACGTCGTGGGGCCATAATCTCGACAGACACCTTGTCACATGAATCATCTGAGTACAAATGAGAGTTCCGCCAATGCACTGCCCGTTTATACCTTGTGTACGTGATATTACCGCCATCTGTATATGTGTTTATCATTACCCCATGACATGCCACCTCAGATTTATTGTTTATTCTGATCCTACACAAGGTGTTTCCTTAATATAATTCTTATTTGAAATTTGCGAAGGGCCCACAGACAATAGCAGAATGTTCCAAGCATCTAGGTTTGTTGCAGTTACAGCATGTAATTTGACTTTTTCTGTCTTTCATCTCTACACAATGTGCAAATCTCCTCGTTGTCGTAGTTGTTGGTTTCGCTTCCTTTCCTGAAACCGACACTACTTTAAACTCATTGACTTCTTTATCCTCGCTACTAGCTTTCCCAAATTGGTGATGAAAGTCTGGCGACTTCTTTTTTTGTTGGTAGCCACCCTCATCCAAATTATGTATGCATTCATTATACTTACATCGATCATGTTGAAGAAAATCATCAATGGCCATCGCCTTGCTTTTCTCTTCACTCTATACCATCGCATCTTCCGGCCCATGGCGCCTTTTGTGGCATTGTATATTTTAAGTTCAGGTTGCTTTACTTCAGCTGGTGATGCCGTTGGTTGGTCATGAATAGAGCTAAGAAGGTAACTTCTCTGTTCTTCTTAGGAACATAAGTGGCTAGCGTAGCATGGAAGCAGATACGAGACATAATTTAATTGAAGAATGGTCGGCCATTCTCAACACTGTGAAGCTGTGACTTGTTAACACCATTCAGGGTCAGAACACCAAAAAACTTCCTCATCTCACGCAAATCTACACTGACGGAAAAAAGTCGCAACAACGAAATATTGATTAAAGTTGAATTATTAAATTTCGGAATACATTTGTCTAGGTAACAAAATTCAGTGATTAACATTGCAGGATCACAGGTTAATCTAAGCGCGACATAAGCCATAGCAAATGTGAAATGCTGGTACATTAATAACTGGTGTAACCGCCAGAAGATTGAATGCTAGCTAGCATGCAAAGGTTTTTACCTTGTACTGTACAGGTGCCGGATGTCAGTTTGTGCGATGGAGTTCCATGCCTGTTGCACCTGGTCAGTACAGAGACGGATAATGCTGCTTGTGGGTGATGCTGCAGTGCTCGTCCTATGATGTCCCATATGGATCGAGAAAGCCAAGACAACATGTCGACACTCTGTACAGCACGTTAGATTACAACAGCTGTATGTGGGCGAGCGTTATCCCATTGGAAAACACACACTAGAATGATGTTCATGTATTGAAACACAAAACGTCGAGTCACCAGAGTGGCGTACCAATTTGCAGTCAGAATACTTGGGATAACCACGAGAGAGCTCCCACTGTTATACGAAATCGCACCCCAGACCATAACTGCAGTGTGTCTAGCACGCTAACAGGTTGGTTGCAGGCTCTCAGCTAGCCTCCTCCTGACCTACAAGCGGCCCTCACTGGCACCGAGCCAGAAATCATAAAAAAATCATGACACTCCTCCACCCTGCCCTCCACTGATATCTCGTTTGTCGCTACTGAAGTCGCAAATGGCGCTGGTTTGGGGTCTGTGGTACGCACGCTATAGGGCATCTGGTTCGGAGCAGCCCTTGAAGTAAAAGATTTGTAACAGTTCGTAGCATCACGGTGGTGCCAACTGCTGCACAAATTGCTGCTGCTCCAGAACCATACGCCGAACACAATGGTCTTCCTTGTTGGTAGTGCCATGTGGCCGTCCATAGCCCGGCCGTGTTGCGAACTTACATTCTCGTGATCATCGCTGCCAGGATTCATGTACAGTGGCTACATTCCTGTCAATCTTTGTGTGGCATCGCTGAACGAAAATCCAGCTGCTCGTAGCCCTATTACACAACATTTTTCGAAGTCAATGACCTGTTGATAATGACGTCTTTGCCACCTTGAAGGCATTCTTGGCTAACATCAACACACTATGTCCAATCGCAAAGGTATCTAATTCTCACGCATTAAAATATGCAGCAGTTTGCGGAAGGGTTGCATGTCTGTCACTTTGAACGATTCTCCTCACTCGTCGTTGGTCCCGTTCTTGCAGGATCTTTCTCTGGCGGCAGCGATGTCGGAGAACTGATGTTTTAACGTATTCCTGATGTTCACGGTACACTCGCGAAATGGTAGTACGGGAAACTCCCCACTTCATCGTTACCTCGGAAATGCTGTGTCCCATCACTCGTGCGCCAGCTATGACCACATTGAAACTTACTTAAATCTTGATAACCTGCTAATGTGGCAGCAGTGACCGATCTAACAACTGCGCCAGACACTTGTCTTATATAGGCGTTGCCGACTGCAGTGTCGTGCTCTGCCAGTTTTCATGCCTCTGTATTTGACTACGCATGTTATGACAATTATAGCCATACCCATTTAGTTCTTCTTAGGACCAATATTAATGCGTTCTTAGGACATCTGCAATTGGTCATTGTTTCAACAAGTCCAAACAGCTGCAGACATTTATTCTTGAGTGTGCTCATTATGGACTGACTCGCTTCCATATTTCCCATATTTTAGCTTTTTTTTTCTTCATGGGTGACATGCAGGCATCTTCAAATAAAATCTAATTCTACTGCCCAGATATAATCTCTTCTTTTATTCGTAAGTGACCACATTTCTGGACAACGATGCTATGAGCAGTGCACCGACGACACAGTGCACGAAGACGGAAGTGAATTGCATCAGCGCTAGCCACAGGCGAGCATGAGTGCTATGCTTTACTAAATGTAACACAGTCTTGGTATTGTTGTGAGGTGAGCCAACCTTGCGTGGTATGGAATGGTTGACAATGCAGTACCCAAACGGTAGACGCCATAACCCCTTCCTTGATGTTTTACGCCGGCCGCTGCTGGCCGAGCGGTTCTAGGCGCTTCAGTCTGGAACCGAGCGACCGCTACGGTCGCAGGTTCGAATACTGCCTCGGGCATGGATATGTGTGATGTCCTTAGGTTAGTTAGGTTTAAGTAGTTCTAAGTTCTGGGGGACTGATGACCTGAGATGTTAAGTCCCATAGTGCTCAGAGCCATTTAATGTTTTACTGGACTCCTGATATTCACAGTACATTCGTGAAATAGTCGCACGAGAAAATCCCCACCTCATCGTTATACGGAGATACTGTGTCCCATCGCTCGTGCACCGACTATAGCACTACGTTCAAACACTTAAATCTTGATAACCTACCATTGTAGCAGTTGTAACCGATCTAACAATTGCGCCAGACACTTGTTGTCTTATATAGGCGTTACCGATTCGGCTATCGGAAAATGCGCACAAATACTCGGACAGAGCCGCGTACATAGACTGAAATATAAGGTGAGCGAGAACGTAGTTTTTGTATGGGGCAAAAAGTGTTGATGAAATCTTTTCGTCTTTCGAATAAACAAAAACAGAAATGCCAAAAGTTTTTCTCAGTGTTAAAAGAATCGCCCACAAGAACACGTGCGAACTACAGGCACTAAAGGGTAAGAAATCCATTGGTTTTCACCAAATATCTCACATCAAGCCGTTTGTGGAATAAGTCTTGTGTGTGAAATGAAAGGGAAAAATTTGTAAAATAAACTGGGTTAGAAAACATCTTTCTGTTGTGTACATATTGGACATTAAGTGTGGTAATTTGTTGAAAGGTCTTTGTTGGATTCCTTTCATGTTAATTTCTTAAATCTGTTGTCATTTACGGCATAAATTCCTCTTCTAGATTTACTGTGGTGTTTCTGACTATCTGGGAGGAGACTGAGCAGTGGAACGTGTTACTTTTACACATAAACAAGAACGATCTGTCACACTACTACACTTTAAAACACAGTTTATATGTAATTCATGTCACACAGTCTCATACAGAACCTACATCCGCTTTCTTTTATATGCTGTATATGATAAGATACTGTCATCCCCCTTCCCTTCTGTGTGAGAGGATGAATGAACAAATGTATTTCTAGTTGCATGCTCGATGGTAGCAGACAATCCTGTCTGCTAGAGAACAGTAGGACCAACGTCAGAACAGGTAGCTACGCTTTCTAAAAGCAGAGAGGTTTCTATTCTTAGTATGGTCCTGTCCGTCCGTTGTCATGTTGGAATAGGAAGCGGCCTCGCTGGTCACTTCCGTTTGTATCTGTTAAGCACGCTCGGTAGGGGCCCACGTCAGTCTGTCCACGGCGAGCGTCTGAAGTGGTAAGATCTCCGGCTAAGCGCGTATCTGCTAAGTCCGTAGGACAATGGATTTCTTAAGTTCAGCCTAACTGAAAATTTAATCACCTTTATTTTAGTTTTAGCTCTAAAATATCTAATGTTATCTTAAAATTGCAACGCAGTGTAATTAGAGTGTGAAGTTCAGAATATCTTCCGGTAGTTGCTTTGTCACTACTTTGTAAGTAAAGTGGAACCACGTGTTGATCAGTTAACTAAGATCATCAATCTTAAATGCGAATGTGCGTGAGATTATAACGTCTCGTCTTGACAATATTTTCCAATATAGCAACTTTTCTTTATGTTCAACCCGCGTGGGGTGTACTTTGTGAGACCAGTACCACGTTCTTATACAATTGTTTGACCCATCAGGTTAATAGTAAGACGATAGTAACCAGTTCGAGGTTTTTCTTTTGTAAATTGCGTTTCGATGTAATTTATTTAGATTATCAAAATTATTGTGGAGTTACACTCTTTGTGTAAACCAAGTTGAACACGTGAGGCGTGTGGTGTAAGCATCAAAGTAGCCCTCAGCTATTCTTTTCGGGAAGATTTCACAGAGAGTTAGTATGAATTTAGGATACCACTGTGATAATTTCATGATGGACAGGGTTGCGCTACGAACGTAACTTCTTTGGGTGAAAATTGAATTGGTTGGTTGTGGTTAATTTCCTCTTGGGTATGTCTCAACGTTCTTCGTGTGTTATTTTATGAATGCAGTGTTGTATGTAGTCTCCCAATCTTGGTTTCCTATTTGATGTGTTCCGTAAGATTAGAAACTCACATTTTCACAATCCTAAATAAGGCACCAGTTTAGTTATGAATCAAGCTTGATAAGCTGAAATTTTAACGAAACAATGATCAAATTTAAAATAAATGTCCTAATATTAACTGATTTATTTATTTTTATTTAAATTGTCTTTTTATATATATATCACCGGTTATCATAAGATGAGTACTAAAAAATTATAATTAATGTTAATCTGGTTGGGAATTTGGTAAGCTAGACTGTTGCGCAGTGATGCAAAGTTAGCTTCCTCAGATAGCTCATAGCTTTTAACCCACTTTTATGGTCTTGAATATCAGCACCGCTTTCAGAACAAATTAATGCAACAACAATACATTGTTTTTATTTATATTTTTTAACATGTACATGTGTAACTTGTAGGGGCTTCGAAGCGACATATGATCTCGCGCCATATTGGTTAACTCTGAAAGCAAAGTGTCAGTCTAACTCACTTTTCCGGACTTTCCGTTACATGGGGCACCATTTTTCCGAGTCAATGGTAATAAAAAATGGTTCAAATGGCTCTATGGGACTTAACTTCTGAGGTCATCAGTCCCCTAGAACTTAGAACTACTTAAACCTAACTAACCTCAGGACATCACACGCATCCATGCCCAAGGCAGGATTCGAACCCGCGACTGTAGCGGTCACGCGGTTTCAGACTGTAGCGCCTAGTACCGCACGGCCACCCTGGTCGGCGTCAATGGTAATACAGACTCGATCTTCATTTGTGTTTTGTCTTTAAACCATACCTATTACCATGTATTTGTTGAGGAAGAGCTATTGGATGCATATCGAGAGTGTTCTGGGCACACCTTACAGCGTTGCAGCATTTGTTTGTTTTTCGCGGTATCTTTCACTGGTGTTATGGGAACACAACTGCAGTGTTGCACCTATTTTCAGTGAGGCATTTTGTTTCGTTGGCGTGTTGGGCACGCCACAGCGCGTTGCATCATACTCTTAGGGTTTGGAGGCGGATATACAAAGGTGGTCATTGTGCACACCTATGCCACTGCTGCTGGGCGTAACCTTCCTGGAGTGTGGTGAGTTTCTCGTACGATGGTACGTCACATCTCTGAACGTGTGCGGTCGTCGAGATTTATCTATGAGCGGTGTAATGCAGAAGGTATGGAATTCCTCAACAAGTCCGATAATTGGTGTCAGACCTAGCGTACGAGAGAAGATGATATTTAGAAAAGCTTGTTTACAAAGGTAGAGTCTTTGCATTGTAACTTGCGAAGTGTGCCGTGTTTTTTTTGTGTAAATTTTTCTTCGTAAGTTTCAGTACATCCAGTTCCATCTCAGATGAGCAGCGACCGACTCAGCGTATCGACCACGCCAGATACAGCAACATCCATCGAGTTGTCTCAGCGGGGCAGGATGGGGGCATATGTATGGTAAACGAGTGTAGCTTATAAGTTACATATAGTATTTTTATTAATTTCCATTACTAAGGCAACTGCATCTAATTTTATCTTGTCTAATATGTGTTCATTGTGTATCTGTGTGCGGCAGCCATGTCTTGAGCAGTTTTAGGGATCCATCGAAGCCTCTGGGATCAGAGACGGCGAGGGACGTGCAGTGGCGCCGTAAATAGCGTAGTTAGCGAAGTTAAATAGTCACTAGTTGTTGTTAGCATGCTCCAGTGACGGGACGACCGTAGTTGGGATTACATACAGTAGGTTAGGGTCATGGGTAGCGTACTTCAGCTTTTCTTTATCTTAACGAGTCAATAATTACACACCCACACTAGTATCAACAATGGGCTCGTAGGTTAAGTCACTATTCCTTACATGTAATATAATGGTAAATATTGTCAGCAGAGTAGAAGACGTTTGATATTGAATTAGTGTAACGGTTATATTTGTGCAAATATTCATTTCTATTAATTTTTTTATTCAGTGTACAAAATACTATCTGAGACGATTGTCAGGAATTTTTAATGTTGTATTTGTAAAAAAAGTTATGCGAAGGCACACTTTAGAAAAGGATTTAAGTATTGTGCAGGTACTGGGAACAGCAAGTGACTGCTGGACGAGAATTGACGCCATGAGGTGGTCGGTGTGGAGTAAATGGGTCCGAGTGGCAGGGAGAAGCCTGAGGGAGGCAGCTGTCAGTTACGACACATCCCTCCTCCACCCGAAGGCTCAGAGGCGCGTGCCGAAAGTAAGGCGGCGGCTCACCTGGAGGACAGCTCTGGGTCAGCTAAGGGCAGACACAACCCAGGGAATCCCACCGGGACGGGCGAACCCGTTAGCGGCTGGCCGAGGAGACAGAATGGCGCCGCTTAGGGGTGACGCAGAGATGGGGATTCCACTGCAGAAGAGGTGCCGGACGACGTAGGAGTGCTCTAATAATAGCAGCATGAAACGTTAGAGAGAAGATCTCTTAAGCCGCACTTGTGATGGACGCCGTTTACAGTCCCTGCACGAGTTCGTATAACTCACTATAATAGGCCGGACTGCATGCCCAAAGCAGTTCCGTCTTGGGTATTGCTGGACTGCAGTTTGTCGTGATTATCTCCTCTCTTACTGAGAGCAGTTCTGAGCAATCGGCCACGTTTATCGATCTGCTATCCTTGTTTCCACCTCCATCAGATGACTCCACGACTGAAACTTCCTGGCAGATTAAAACAGTGTGCCGGACCGAGACTCGAACTCGGGACCTTTGCCTTTCGCGGGCAAGTGCTCTACCAACTGAGCCACCCAAGCACGACTCACGCCCCGTCCTCACAGTTTTACTTCTGCCAGTATCTCGTCTCCTACCTTCCAAACTTTACAGAAGCTCTCCTGCGAACCTTGCAGAACTAGCACTCCTGAAAGAAAGGGTAGCTCAGTTGGTAGAGAACTTGCCCGCGAAAGGCAAAGGTTTCCGAGTTCGAGTCTCGGTCCACCACACAGTTTTAATCTGCCAGGAAATTTCATATCAGCGCACACTCCGCTGCAGAGTGGAAATCTCATTCTGGAAACATCCCCAGGCTGTGGCTAAACCATGTCTCCGCTATATCCTTTCTTTCAGGAGTGCTAGTTTTGCAAGGTTCGCAGGAGAGCTTCTGTAAAGTTTGGAAGGTAGGAGACGAGATACTGGCAGACGTAAAGCTGTGAGGACGCGGCGTGAGTCATGCTTGGGTAGCTCAGTTGGTAGAGCACTTGCCCGCGAAATGCAAAGGTCCCGAGTTCGAGTCTCGGTCTGCCACACTGTTTTAATCTGCCAGGAAGTTTCATACCAGCGCACATTCCGCTGCAGAGTGGAAATCTCATTCTGGGACTCCACGACTGTTTGAGTCACTGTAAGAGTAGTATCCTATACCGCAATTTTTCGTTCTAGATAAGACCAAGTGTTACTACCGTCCTATGGATCTGTCCTGAATCGTGCGGTCCTCAATGACATTCAGAGCCTGTACATGTGCTTGCCATCATAACGCACAGTTCGGCAAATCAACAATAGGCTGTCCTACCACCCTATGAGCTTCCTGTCGACTGACAACGCCTCTACAGAGAGGGAAGGATGACTAGAGATACTTCCGGATGCCATTTCCGCGCCTGGTTCCGAGAAACGTTAGATTGGTGGCCCACACCACTGATTGCACTACTCCCAGCAGGCACCCATTTCTTCACGCCAGGAACCACCACCCCACTCCACAGCTAAGTGTGGCAATGTCCATGTGCTGAGTGATACATTGTGTGTTGTTAGTGGGTGAAGGATGTTATGGTCAACTTTTTTTTCGTTCAGACAACTGCGTAAACACAGTGAAATTCGTGCCTCTAGTGAAAACATTGTTTTTTTGCCCCCCCCCCCCCCCCAAACTTTATTTCAGAGACTAGGAACTGAAAATACAATGTCAACTACATATATATTGTTTTGTTTTATATCTTCCGGTTTTCTTTTCTTTATATAAATGTTCATGTTCAAGATATGCTGGTTCCCTATCACCATGTCAGTTTGGAACAAGTTCTGCTTTGTGATGCACACTATGTTACATAATCTTCGATCACACAGGTAAACTTACAAAATTTCTGTCTTTTTTGTGTGCACTATATATCTCAATATCACTTACGTTGATGCCTGTCAATTGTCACTACGTGTACAAATTTCTAGTGTATGTGCCAATAGTTACAAAATGTTATACAAATAATATGCCGCAGTTACACGAGAGTATTTTTGTTTGTGTATGTGAGAGGGATATCTGTAGTTACAATTCTGGTTATTGGTGAGTGGATCATCAGTCAATCAATCACTGTGAAAAATTATCATCCTTTCTGTTCAGGGAAACGGCGTGAGTGTGGTTAAATGTTTCAACCATGAAGCATAGAAATATTATTTGTCTTTTTCCCTTCATGCAGAAATATATGTGTGTTTGAGTTGGGCACCAGTAGCTAATTCTTAAATGTTACATTAATGAGAAACTTGCAGTTCAACATTTTAATGCAGCTTCGAACTTGGCCTTACGGCATGTATTCAACAATTATATGACTGTGCGAGTATGTCCATGAATGGCAGTGGGTTCCCTGAGGGTGAATCTGTGTTGGGTGTGACTTATTCATCAATGTGAGTAAGATGTTGGCAAAGTAATTAGAAAAATTGCACCCTTCATTTTATCATCAATTTACAATTTGATCTGCCAATTTGTTGTGACATTTTAGAAACAGTTTAGAAAGATCCTTTTTGGGTGATTGACACTACCTCTGACAAGTGAGTCAGCCACTACCAAAAATAATCTAAAGTGACTGGGGGCTAATGAGAGATTCCATGCCCTCCTTTGCATGTCGCCTCTCATTTTCATCAACTTTATTAATGATTCATGTCATTGCATGGTGATAACAGGCTGAATAAGGTTATTATAATGAGAGTATTTGTACTGGGTGCTCAAAATACTTTTCACTTGATTCCTATGCATGTTGGGTTACTACCCTGGGTGGCCTGTGTGAGGCGAGCACCTGAGGACGCGGCACACTGCGTTTCCAGTTGGGGGCTGCACTTCTGCGAATACTGAGAGGGACGTACATCGGTGGGATTAAGTGCCTGGCGTAACGACTGACATCAGTCGAGTTTCGCCTATTGCATGCAGGGCGAAACGACCAGTAAGACGTCTGAGTGTCACCGCAGTTCATGCGTTTAGCGTTCCAGCACGTCTGGAACAAAGACTGCTGGCAGTAACTGCTGCATTGTCCTCATGATTCTGAGAATACTAGTTGACCGTGCCCTGCTGGGCGGGACTGTCTGGCGCCGGATGGCCGGTGGTCTAGGCAGGTTGTTTTCGTAGCTGGTCAAACGGCAGGTTCAGTACCCTCAGCTGAATAGTAGAGGCATGATTGGTCTACTTAGGCTAGTTAACGTCCTAAGGCCCTGCTCGAAATTGGAGGGAACGGTCGCTCTTGGCACGAATGACGTTCTGAGACATTGTGGGGGAATTTCGGAATCAGCACTGAATGCTGATTCGCAGTTTTCAAGGATAGTAGGGAGTTGAGCAATGTTGGATTCGCTGTTGCGTTATACAGAAGCAGAGCATTTGGGATCTGATGTTCGTCGGAGTCAGATGGTCTTGCGACTTAGTCGCACTCATTCGGAAGAACTTAGAATTCTCCGACAGCTTTCAAGGTCAGGGGTTGAAACAGAGTTGGTGCACAGCAGAAGTCGGAGCCTACATCATCAGAACGCTGCCTACCGACGACGTGATGCAGATTTCAGGACTGATAAAATATTTTCGGCTTTGGCATTGTAGGACCTATCATTTTTATATTGAGTCCTTCAGCAGGAGGCGCGCTCGATTTGATACAAGTCCACTTTGCTTGTTTCTCCACGTGGCCCCATTTGAGATCTCACTACTAATCGAAATCATTATAGTCGGGGGAGTAATATTTGATTCATTAGGACCTCCAGTCATTATCGTCAATCTATTGCATCACAGAGAGTAGGAGCCCTTGTTCTCGAGCGAACTCTTATTCTCATTATAGTTCTGTATAACCTACCATATAGCCTACTGTTTGTATTGACAATCAAGTACCTTTGTATTCTGATTTATAGTAAATGACATTGTAATATTTAATCCGCGTATCATTTCATAGATAGATGCAGAATCTCATTTCCAATCGTTTATTATGATAAAATTTCGCTTTTTCTTAACTGAGTAGATAATAATTTTTATTAAATTATTGTGAGTGTGCACTCCTTATTTTGCCAACCAGCAGGGTCCACCATCAGTTCCTTTCGTTACCGTTGCGCACATGATCAGTAAGGTGGTAGGTAAGGAGGGGGTCGAGTGCATGTCCAGTTCTCATGCAAAATTCGCCAGAATTAAAGAGGTACAAACTCGTCGCCACCCCTGCACCTCGAAAACGTCAGTAGTATACCCTCTGCACTGTACGTAGCGGTACTACAGATTCAGTTATTCTCTCCCTACACGTCGATAAACTTGCTGCGTAGCCTACAGGGCAGAGAACTCCAGCCTCCAGCGTGAGGAGGCACGGAGTCCGCCGTGCGGGGCCAGCTACGCAGCTAGAGCTCCCTCACCGGCTGCCGTAACTCTGCTGGATGAATTATTTAGGAGCACGCCAGCACAAGATCTGTGGCTGAGAGCGTGCATCGATTCTTGGGCACCTCTACACGCGCAAGATACCTTTCATCAGTGGGTAGCAACCGGCTCCGAAAATATCCATATGGATGCTCGAGTCACGTTGTTACGAGTATCCTGCCTGAGCGTCCTATCCAATGTACCACAAGAGCTGCAACTGATTTATTCCGCTGGTGACGGGCCTTCAGCTACCTCTGGGCCATCCTGACTGGAATTAAGCGCTTCCTGCGGTTGGTTTGGGATGCATGAGGAGGGGATAACTCGGCGAACATGGCTGTCGGCGTTGTGACATTACTGACCAGTTCTCTTTGTCTTGCAATCACACTGCTGAAGTTAAAGATAAAAAGATTTCATTGATAAGGTTCGCTGATGACATTGATATCCTCTGTGAAAGGAGGAATAAGAATAAATGTATTACTATGTATTCATCGTAAAGTTTACGAATAAACAAAATGGAAATGTCCAAATGTGAAAACCAGTCAGGAGCACTTTGGTTTCCTGATGTAAAGTCCTTAGGTCACCGTAAGATGCTTGAAGAGGCACTCCTTAACAGAGTGGTCTATTGTTTGCTCCTTCACTCCGCAGTCCCAGTCAGCAGATGGACGGAAACCCCATTTATTCATGCTGTATCAACGTATTCCTTGGTCGGTCCTAATGCGATTCAACCTTTATCAGATTTGGTGTGGTGTTTTGAACCCTTCTACCTTCTTTGTTGACTCTTGAACCATGTGAGCCTTGTTGGGTTGATGTTTGTTCCAGCATTATCGCCATTTGGAGGTCACGTCAAAAGAACCGATTCTTTCTAAATCAACCCAGGGCTTGCGTGATTTCAGACGGGTTGTTGGTGGATCTTGTAGGGCATCATACAAGGGAGAGCTCTTATGAGAAGTAATCTTTTTGAGCTAGTTTGTCTTAGCTGGTTTCTTACTTAGATATTGTGGATCAGTATTAGTTAAGACAGGCAACCACTGACAGTGAGTAGATATGACAGTGCCAGTTACACGGCTTATGGTTTTATTTAGCTGCACATCAATCTTTATTGTGTTCACTGTTTACCCTCAAAAGAGTGCAATATTCTACAATACGATAAACAAGAGCGAGTGCCCCAGAGTGTGAAGTACTGCGGTCTGCAACCCAGCTTTTAGAGGCCCATTTGCATCAGCATGCTTTTATTAGCAGAAAACGTAATTCAAAGTAACGAAATAAATAATTTGAGCTATAGATACCGTTCACGGCTGTATAAATATTGCATGCAGCCGCTGGAAACATTTGAAGATTTTTGATCATCGTATTATTGGCGAAAGAGAAAGAGCCACCTTTTTTTTTCTAGGTCTTGTCCAGATCGGACGTACTTAGGCCCACCGCCATTAAGACTATAGTATTTCATTATTTTATTCACGAGTTGCAACCAAACGGGACTCGTAATTGCATAATTCAAGTCACAATGTAAGTGTACTTTTAAATTTTGGTTTTATTTAAGAATATAGTTATTACCAACCTATGTAAGTTTTATTTTGTGTCTTTAGTCATTGTAAGATTGTTGGGTGACTTAGCATGGCAAAAGGTTCCGTACTTTTGAGCAAAAAGTCGTCCACCTCGCACCACTGTCGTTTTCGGATGCTGTCTTTTGACGAAGTCCGATATTAGAGAAGTCACACAGGCAAGAGAACGGTTAAAAGTACATGAACGGACCTTTAACGAAAATGCCAGGCTCAAGCGCCGAGTGTTTGTATAAATTTTCTTAAATTGATCACTTTCATTCATTGTATAGTCACGATCCAATTACGTATGAGCCAAACAAATAAAAAATTAATTAAATTGGCGACTTCGTGTCTGAACGCATTGTTGTATGTGCTATATTGTCTTCCTTTTGTTACATCTTCATTGCGAACGACATACGAGAAGGGAATACATTGAAGTAAGACTAATTACTGGAATGGATGTCGACACCTGAAATTACGCTGCAATCGCGGATACAAGGTAACGCACCGCATGATTACATCAGCAATTTTTCCAAGCGATTTGTATTATCGTAGCTTGCTTGGTAGAACTATCACTATTTTCCGTCTCCGTAGCAGTGATTTTAAGCTACATCGCGGCTTCCAAAATTATTTTCGCTATTCATACAGGGCAACAATATAGTTTTGTCAGTTATTCTGTGCGACGTAATATGGTGTGCAGCCATTAGTATTCAAAATTCCACCTTTACTTTGGACAATCAATTTTCTTGTTCAGACATTGTTGCACAGCGAGATTAAATTTTTTAAATTTATTCTGATTACACAAGCGAGTTTAAGTTTTTATTGTGTCATACATTACGTGTGGCATGGTACTGACCAGAAAACAGCAAATATGGAAAACCAGAGACTGCAAACACAGACGCAAGTCGACTCAGACAAGCCATTAAATAATGAAAGTGACGTTACGGTTGACTTGAATACTAACGAGAGACATATTATTGACTATTCTGGGGAAGTAAATTTAGAAAATAGATCGTCCACCAGTAATTTGCTAAGTCAGGTTCGAACCAATTTTAGTGTCTGACGTATGTCTAACGACGTGGCGGGGGTGGAACAGTTGCACATCACTAGTATTGCCAGTATGTTAGATGCTATTGTGAAAGAGATGTTGTTGTTGTGGTCTTCAGTCCCGAGACTGGTTTGATGCAGCTCTCCATGCTACTCTATCCTGTGCAAGCTTTTTCATCTCCCAGTATCTACTGCAACCCACATCCTTCTGAATCTGCTTAGTGTATTCATCTCTTGGTCTCCCTCTACGATTTTTGCCCTCCACGCTGCCTTCCAATACTAAATTGGTGATCCCTTGATGCCTCAGAACATGTCCTACCAACCGATCCCTTCTTCTGGTCACGTTGTGCCACAAACTTCTCCCCAATCCTATTCAGTACTTCCTCATTAGTTATGTGATCTACCCATCTAATCTTCAGCATTCTTCTGTAGCACCACATTTCGAAAGCTTCAATTCTCTTCTTGTCCAAACTATTTATCGTCCATGTTTCACTTCCATACATGGCTACACTCCATACGAATACTTTCAGAAATGACTTCCTGATACTTAAATCAATACTGGATGTTAACAAATTTCTCTTCTTCAGAAACGCTTTCCTTGCCATTGCCAGTCTACATTTTATATCCTCTCTACTTCGACCATCATCAGTTATTATGCTCCCCAAATAGCAAAACTCCTTTACTACTTTAAGTGCCTCATTTCCTAATCTAATTCCCTCAGCATCACCCGACTTAATTAGACTACATTCCATTATCCTCATTTTGCTTTTGTTGATGTTCATCTTATATCCTCCTTTCAAGACACTGTCCATTCCATTCAACTGCTCTTCCAAGTCCTTTGCTGTCTCTGACAGAATTACAATGTCATCGGCGAACCTCAAAGTTTTTATTTCTTCTCCATGAATTTTAATACCTACTCCGAATTTTTCTTTTGTTTCCTTTACTGCTTGCTCAGTATACAGATTGAACAACATCGAGGAGAGGCTACAACCCTGTCTTACTCCCTTCCCAACCACTGCTTCCATTTCATGTCCCTCGGCTCTTATAACTGCCATCTGGTTTCTGTACAAATTGTAAATAGCCTTTCGCTCCCTGTATTTTACCCCTGCCACCTTTAGAATTTGAAAGAGAGTATTCCAGTCAACATTGTCAAAAGCTTTCTCTAAGTCTACAAATGCTAGAAACGTAGATTTGCCTTTCCTTAATCTTTCTTCGTAAGGTCAGTATTGCCTCACGTGTTCCAGTGTTTCTACGGAATCCAAACTGATCTTCCCCGAGGTTGGCTAATACTAGTTTTTCCATTCGTCTGTAAAGAATTCGTGTTAGTATTTTGCAGCTGTGACTTATTAAACTGATAGTTCGGTAATTTTCACATCTGTCATCACCTGCTTTCTTTGGGATTGGAATTATTATATTCTTCTTGAAGTCTGAGGGTATTTCGCCTGTTTCATACATCTTGCTCACCAGATGGTAGAGTTTTGCCAGGACTGGCTCTCAAAGGCCGTCAGTAGTTCCAAGGGAATGTTGTCTACTCCGGGGGCCTTGTTTCGACTCAGGTCTTTCAGTGCTCTGTCAAACTCTTCACGCAGTAGCATGCCTCCCATTTCATCTTCATCTACATCCTCTTCCATTTCCATAATATTGTCCTCAAGTACATCGCCCTTGTATAGACCCTCTATATACTCCTTCCACCTTTCTGCTTTCCCTTCTTTGCTTAGAAATGGGTTTCCATCTGAGCTCTTGATATTCATACAAATCGTTCTCTTATCTCCAAAGGTCTCTTTAATTTTCCTGTAGGCAGTATCGATCTTACCCCTAGTGAGATAGGCCTCTACATCCTTACATTTGTCCTCTAGCCATCCCTGCTTAGCCATTTCGCACTTCCTGTCGATCTCATTTTTGAGACGTTTGTATTCCTTTTTGCCTGCTTCATTTACTGCATTTTTATAATTTCTCCTTTCATCAATTAAATTCAATATTCCTTCTGTTACCCAAGGAATTCTACTAGCCCTCGTCTTTTTACCTACTTGAACCTCTGCTGCCTTCGCTACTTCATCCCTCAAAGCTACCCATTCTTCTTCTACTGTATTTCTTTCCCCCATTTCTGTCAATTGTTCCCTTGTGCTGACCCTGAAACTCTGTACAACCTCTGGTTCTTTCAGTTTATCCAGGTCCCATCTCCTTAAATTCCCACCTTTTTGCAGTTTCTTCAGTTTTAATCTACAGGTCATAACCAATAGATTGTGGTCAGAGTCCACATCTGCCCCTGGAAATGTCTTGCAATTTAAAACCTGGTTCCTAAATCTCTGTCTTACCATTATATAATCTATCTGATACCTTTTAGTATCTCCAGGGTTCTTCCATGTATACAACCTTCTTTCAAGATTCTTAAACCAAGTGTTAGTTATGATTATGTTGTGCTCTGTGCAAAATTCTACCAGGCGGCTTCCTCTTTCATTTCTTAGCCCCAATCCATGTTCACCTACTATGTTTCCTTATCTCCCTTTACCTACACTCGAATTCCAGTCACTTATGACTATTAAATTTTCGTCTCCCTTCACAATCTGAATAATTTCTTTTATTTCATCATACATTTCTTCAATTTCTTCGTCATCTGCAGAGCCAGTTGGCATATAAACTTGTACTACTGTAGTAGGTGTGGGCTTCGTATCTATCTTGGCCACAATAATGCGTTCACTATGCTGTTTGTAGTAGCTTACCCGCATTCCTATTTTCCTATTCATTATTAAACCTACTCCTGCATTACCCCTATTTAATTTTGTGTTTATAACCCTGTAGTCACCTGACCAGAAGTCTTGTTCCTCCTGCCACCGAACTTCACTAATTTCCACTATATCTAACTTCAACCTATCCATTTCCCTTTTTAAATTTTCTAACCTACCTGCCCGATTAAGGGATCTGACATTCCACGCTCCGATCCGTAGAACGCCAGTTTTCTTTTTCCTGATAACGACATCCTCTTGAGTAGTCCCTGCCCGGAGATCCGATTGGGGGACTATTTTACCTCCGGGATATTTTACCCAAGAGGACGCCATCATCATTTAATGATACAGTAAAGCTGCATGCCCTCGGGAAAAATTACGGCTGTAGTTTCCCCTTGCTTTCAGCCGTTCGCAGTACCAGCACAGAAAGGCCGTTTTGGTTATTGTTACAAGGCCAGATCAGTCAATCATCCAGACTGTTGCCCTTGCAACTACTGAAAAGGCTGCTGCCCCTCTTCAGGAACCACACGTTTGTCTGGCCTCTCAACAGATACCCCTCCGTTGTGGTTGCACCTACGGTACGGCTGTCTGTATCGCTGAGGCACGCAAGCCTCCCCACCAACGGCAAGGTGAAAGAGATGAACCAACAAAAACGCGTTATGAATGACAACAAAAATCAGATGACACAATAAAAACAGGGCATTGACGCACGTATCGACCAACAGGAGATGTCTATACGCGCCGCTTTGAAAGTAGCTCATGGCGAGATAAAACCAAACCATGATGAAATTAAGTCAGATTTAGCTGCTCGTGAAACGTCAAACGACACATTATGTAGCCGTGTTGAGGAGATAAATAACAGACTGACTGGACAAGTCTCCAACCTCAACGCGAAATTTTCAGAGCTTTCATTACAATAAGAAAACACAAAGATGTGACAGATAAGCAATCTCAGTAAATCATGCGAGACTGTAGTTACTCAGATTAAATCTTATCCGGCAGTGAATGATGATATAAAAACGCGTATTGCCGTTGTTGAAAATAAGATTGACACAATAGCCAAACAGTTTTCTGATAAAGTAAGACTGTTCGCTGACAACCATTTCTCAAGCATCAATAGTGCAACTTGCCGCAGCCAACATGGATTTTCAGCTGCTAAATAATGTATGTTATGCAAATTGACATTTCCATGGTTTGTCAATGTAGCCTCGATAGTAAATAAAATCAAATTAATAAATGTGTCATCCCTCTGAATCTGAAGTTGAGCCCATCGGCAGAATTCAATGCGACGCATACAGCCCGTACCAGTTAATTCTTGGTGGAGACTGATGTGGTAAGGGTGATATTTATGGCGATGCAGAACACAAACAACACTACTCTGGCTCATGCCAGATTCCCTTGCGATTTGACGCAAACTACCACAAGAATCTCGAACCACAGTGGCAAGAGTACCGATTTCCGGTTGCTCGTTAGTGACTTTCCTTTGCCGGATATGTTTCCGACGCGTAAAAATCCAGTTGTTCTCGCTTTATCATACACATATTTAAATGTACGACGTGTAGGGTGAGTATGTTGAGGATATCTTTCAGCGTATAAGTCTCTAGCTTTCATGAATTTCGTTGGCATCCTCCGTAAATGAGAAGCATATCGACTTGTTCTTCGAAGGAGTACATCATTCACATTCGCTTGATTCGATTATACTAGTCTTACAGTTCCTATTAATGTTGTATTGAGAAACCATCGAATGGTGTTCATATGTCGATGACACTTTAGATGGATACGTCATATTATGCGAATATTTAGTCTTTGCACGATACGAGAGAGAACTATCAGGGCATGTGCTTCGATAAGTGCCGAAGTGATAAGGAATACCACACGTGATAAGAAGATTGCAGCAATGCATTGATACCAATCGTCATCACTTCGAACTTCTGTAAATGGACGTTCATGCCACCTTTTTGACCTTCGTTGGTCTTCAAAGACCCTATTGTTACACATCAGTGCAACCGTGTCAACAGCCGCTGTCAGAAAATAAATACAAAACTATAGCATACCATATAGGAAAACAAAGTTGACCTTCAAATGTTCAAATGTGTATGAAATCTTATGGGACTTAACTGCTAAGGTCATCAGTTCCTAAGTTTGCACACTACTTAACCCAAATTATCCTAATTACAAACACACACACCCATGCCCGAGGGAGGACTCGAACCTCCGCCAGGACCAGCCGCACAGTCCATGACTGCAGAAAGTTGACCTTCATATCACTGCAGCGACCCCACCTAGCAACAAAAGCCAACGTCATATTACGGCCCCCGTTAAACATTTGTCGCACAAACTTTTCAGCTGCTTCATACTTTCGGAGTTATTCTAGGTGGCAACAGTTAGTGACTCACCGTGTGTATAATCACAATTATAGCTTCAAATGATGTGACTTCAAATGACGTAACGTGGACAACGACACATGAAACCGTTCAAAACTGTGTTTCAGTTATACCCACTGATAATGAGTTTAAATCCGGGTGTGGAGCTTGTGACATGCTCTGATTATAGCAATGATGAAAAAATTGTTCCTCGAGACTTTATACTATATTAACGAGTGAAATAGTACCAAGCAGCAAATTGTGATTTCACAGACGAGCAAACAGGTGCAATGTCGAACGAACTACCATTATTTTGGCTAGGGTTTTGTTTTTCTATCAGAGTAAGATGGTTTATAAGTTTCATGAGGTTACATCTTTCATTCTCTGTTCCCTTTGAATCTAAGAAAAACATGTCTGCAAAAACCGTCGTAGTGCAAATATTTTTTAGCAGCTTGTGACACAATTTTTCAGTGAAAATATACTGAGATGACAAAATTGATGAAATAACGATATGCGATTACACAGATGGCGGCAGTATTACCTAGACGCGTGGGACATTGCATTTCGGAAAATCTTTAGGGAATTCAGTATTCCGAGATCCACAGTGTCAAGAGTGTGCCGAGAGTACCAAATTTCAGGAATTACCTCTCACCACGGCAAACGCAGTTGCCGACGCCCTTCACTTAAATACCGAGAGCAGCGGTCACTGAGTGAAATAACAACAGAAATCAATGTTGGACATACGACGAAAGTATCCGATAGAACTGTGTGGCGAAATTTGGTGTTAATGGACTACGGCAGCAGACGACCGACGCGAGTGCCTGTGCTAACAGCACGACATAGCCTGCAGCGCCTCTCCTGGTCTAGACGACTGGAAAACCATGGCCTGCGCTGATGAGTTCCGATTTCAGTTGGCGAGAGCTGATGGTGGAGTTCGAGTGTAGCGCAGACTTAACGAAGCCATGGACCCAAGTTGTCAACATGGCACTGTGCAAGCAGGTGGTCGCTCTATAATGACATGGGCTGGAATAGGCTGCTCCCTCTGGTCTAAATGAACTGTTCATTGACTGTAAATGGTTATGTTCGGTTACTTGGAGATCATTTGCAGCGATTCATTGACTTCATGACAATGCACCATGTCACCAGGCCACGAATGTTCACGAATGGTTTGAAGAACTTTCTGGAGAATTCGAACGAATGATTTGGCCATCCAGATCACCACATGAATCCCAACGAACATTTATGTTACATTTCATGCACAAGACCCTGCACTGGCAACAATTTCACAGTTATTGCTCAGTGTTTCTGCAGGGGACTTCCGACGACCTGCCCAATCCATGTCTGGTCGAGTTGCTGCACTACGCCATGCAAAAGGAGGTCCGACACGATATTAGGAGGTATGTCATGACTTTTGTCACCTCAGTGTGTGGTGGCATGTTGTCCACATTGGTTTTTACATTTATGTTATTCTACATTTAAAATTAATAACTATACCTATTCAGAAATTCATCTGTGGAATAGAAGGAGCTGTCAAGGAAAACTGAGGGAATAGCGGACATAATTACTAGCTCCGCTACACTTCCTATTACTCTCGGCTGACATAAAATAGGCAAGATGAGGCTCTTTCTTCTCATGGAATCTAGAGTACAGAATTTTTATTCATATGCCGAATGGATAACCATCAATTCTCTGGACATACCAAGATTTCTTCCTAATAGTCTTTGTACATTACTGACAGTACAGTTTGCCTTCTGTCGCCGAGCAGTGTCTCAGCAGTGCGCAAGTAGTAGCATTACTGCATTTACTAGGCAGTCTTGTATTTTAATAACTGTTTAAATTTGGTGTCGAATTGTTTGTGCTCTCTGTAGATTAGTTCAGACGTTCTTTGCACAACAGTATTTAGCTTGGATAGGGACTACGACTGCTGTGTTCGGTTGTGGGCTGAGTTGGCATCCCTTCACTCCCAGCTTCAGGCAGTGTTGGCTTCGGTCACACAGCTTGAGGCTGTTGCCAATGGGCATCACTGTGGGGGTCCGGACGGGGGTTTGTTGGGGACGGCCAGCTCGTCCACACATCCCCTCATCAGACTATGGCTGTGGCTGCCCGGGATGCTGCCCAAATTGAGGCTGACCCTCACCCGTGGTAGAGTGGGAGGTCGTCTCGAGGTGTGGTAGGGGGCGAAAGACATTCCGGAGGACTGAACGGAAGGCCTCTCCACTTTGTCTGACGAACCGGTTTCAGGCTCTGTCTCCGGCTGATACTGATCTTTCGCCAGACATGGCTGCTTGTCCTCTTCCAGAAGTTGCCCCTCAGTCTGCAAGATCTGGGTGGTCGCAGAGGGTGGGCTTACTGGTAATTGGGAGCTCCAAAGTCAGGCGATTAATTGGGCCCCTTAGGGATATGGCTGCAAGGGAGGGGAAGAAAACCAATGTGCACTCCGTGTGCATACTGGGGGGAATCATTCCAGATGTGGAAAGGGTCCTTCTAGATGCCATGAAGGGTACAGGGTGCACCCATCTGCAGGTGGTCGCTCATGTCGGCACCAATGATGTGTATCGCTATGGATTAGAGGAAATCCTCTCTGGCTTCTGGCAGCTATCTGATTTGGTGAAGACTGCCAGTCTCGCTAGCAGGATGAAAGCAGAGCTCACCATCTGCAGCATCGTCGACAGGACTGACTGCAGACCTTTGGTACAGAACCGATTCGATTGTCTGAATCAGAGGCTGAGACGATTCTGCGACAGTGTGGGCTGCAGATTCCTCGACTTGTGCCATAGGGGGGTGGGGTTTCGGGTTCCGCTGGATAGGTCAGGAGTCCACTACACACAGCAGGCGGCTACACGGGTAGCAGGGGTTGTGAGGCGTGGAATGGGCGGCTTTTTAGGTTAGATGGCCTCGGGCAAGTACAGAAAGGGCAACAGCCTCAAAGGGTGCGGGACAAAGTGAGGACATGCGGGGACCAGGCAGCAATGGGTATTGTAACTGTAAACTGTCAAAGCTGCGTTGTTAAAGTACCGGAACTTCAAGCGCTGATAGAAATCGTTATAGGTACGGAAAGCTGGCTGAAGCCAGAGATAAATTCGGCCGAAATTTTTACAAAGGCGCAGACGGTGTTTAGAAAGAATAGATTACATGCAACCGGTGGTGGCGTGTTTGTCGTTGTTAGCAGTAGTTTATCCTGTAGTGAAATAGAAGTGGATAGTTCCTTTGAATTAATATGGGTGGAGGTTACACTCAAAAACCAAGCTAGGTTAATAATTGGCTCCTTTTACCGACCTCCCGACTCAGCAGCATTAGGG
Source organism: Schistocerca piceifrons (assembly GCF_021461385.2). Taxonomy (NCBI): domain Eukaryota; kingdom Metazoa; phylum Arthropoda; class Insecta; order Orthoptera; family Acrididae; genus Schistocerca; species Schistocerca piceifrons. The sequence goes on along the minus strand of NC_060144.1, from coordinate 365,813,528 downwards.
GCTGAACAACTGAGAGAAAATCTGGAATACATATCACATAAATTTCCTCAGCTTATTATAATCTTAGGTGGAGATTTCAATTTACCAGATATAGATTGGGACACTCAGATGTTCTCCCCCCACGAACCATGGACCTTGCCGTAGGTGGCGAGGCTTGCGTGCCTCAGCGATACAGATAGCCGTACCGTAGGTGTAACCACAACGGAGGGGTATCTGTTGAGAGGCCAGACAAACGCGTGGTTCCTGAAGAGGGGCAGCAGCCTTTTCAGTAGTTGCAGGGGCAACAGTCTGGATGATCGACTGATCTGGCCTTGTAACACTAACCAAAACGGCCTTGCTGTGCTGGTACTGCGAACGGTTGAAAGCAAGGGGAAACTACAACCGTAGTAAAATTGTCCCCCATTCGGATCTCCGGGCGGGGACTACTCAAGAGGACGTCGTTATCAGGAGAAAGAAAACTGGCGTTCTACTGATCGGAGCGTGGAATTTCAGATCCCTTAATCGGGCAGGTAGGTAAGAAAATTTAAAAAGGGAAATGTACAGGTTAAAGTTAGATATAGTGGGAATTAGTGAAGTTCGGTGGCAGGAGGAATAAGACTTTTGGTCAGGCGAATACAGGGTTATAAATACAAAGTCAAATAGGGGTAATGCAGGAGTAGGTTTAATAATGAATAAAAAAATAGGAATGCGGGTAAGCTACTACAAACAGCATAGTGAACGCATTATTGTGGCCAAGATAGACACGAAGCCCACGCCTACTACAGTAGTAAAAGTTTATATGCCAACTAGCTCTGCAGATGACGAAGAAATTGAAGAAATGTATGATGAAATAAAAGAAATTATTCAGATAGCGGAGGGAGACGAAAATTTAATAGTCATGGGTGACTGGAATACGGTAGTAGGAAAAGGGAGAGAAGGAAACGTAGTAGGTGAATATGGATTGGGGTTAAGAAATGAAAGAGGAAGCCACCTGGTAGAATTTTGCACAGAGCACAACTTAATCATAGCTAACACTTGGTTCAAGAATCATAAAAGAAGGTTGTATACATGGAAGGACCCTGGAGATACTAAAAGGTATCAGATAGATTATACACTCCTGGAAATGGAAAAAAGAACACATTGACACCGGTGTGTCAGACCCACCATACTTGCTCCGGACACTGCGAGAGGGCTGTACAAGCAATGATCACACGCACGGCACAGCGGACACACCAGGAAACGCGGTGTTGGCCGTCGAATGGCGCTAGCTGCGCAGCATTTGTGCACGGCCGCCGTCAGTGTCAGCCAGTTTGCCGTGGCATACGGAGCTCCATCGCAGTCTTTAACACTGGTAGCATGCCGCGACAGCGTGGACGTGAACCGTATGTGCAGTTGACGGACTTTGAGCGAGGGCGTATAGTGGGCATGCGGGAGGCCGGGTGGACGTACCACCGAATTGCTCAACACGTGGGGCATGAGGTCTCCACAGTACATCGATGTTGTCGCCAGTGGTCGGCGGAAGGTGCACGTGCCCGTCAACCTGGGACCGGACCTCAGCGACGCACGGATGCACGCCAAGACCGTAGGATACTACGCAGTGCCGTAGGGGACTGCACCGCCACTTCCCAGCAAATTAGGGACACTGTTGCTCCTGGGGTATCGGCGAGGACCATTCGCAACCGTCTCCATGAAGCTGGGCTACGGTCCCGCACACCGTTAGGCCGTCTTCCGCTCACGCCCCAACATCGTGCAGCCCGCCTCCAGTGGTGTCGCGACAGGCGTGAATGGAGGGACGAATGGAGACGTGTCGTCTTCAGCGATGAGAGTCGCTTCTTCCATGGTGCCAATGATGGTCGTACGCGTGTTTGGCGCCGTGCAGGTGAGCGCCACAATCAGGACTGCGTACGACCGAGGCACACAGGGCCAACACCCGGCATCATGGTGTGGGGAGCGATCTCCTACACTGGCCGTACACCACTGGTGATCGTCGAGGGGACACTGAATAGTGCACGGTACATCCAAACCGTCATCAAACCCATTGTTCTAACATTCCTAGACCGGCAAGGGAACTTGCTGTTCCAACAGGACAATGCACGTCCGCATGTATCCCGTGCCACCCAACGTGCTCTAGAAGGTATAAGTCAACTACCCTGGCCAGCAAGATCTCCGGATCTGTCCCCCATTGAGCATGTTTGGGACTGGATGAAGCGTCGTCTCACGCGGTCTGCACGTCCAGCACGAACGCTGGTCCAACTGAGGTGCCAGGTGGAAATGGCATGGCAAGCCGTTCCACAGGACTACATCCAGCATCTCTACGATCGTCTCCATGGGGGAATAGCAGCCTGCATTGCTGCGAAAGGTGGATATACACTGTACTAGTGCCGACATTGTGCATGCTCTGTTGCCTGTGTCTATGTGCCTGTGGTTCTGTCAGTGTGATCATGTGATGTATCTGACCCCAGGAATGTGTCAATAAAGTTTCCCCTTCCTGGGACAATGAATTCACAGTGTTCTTATTTCAATTTCCAGGAGTGTATAATGGTAAGACAGAGATTTAGGAACCAGGTTTTAAATTGCAAGACATTTCCAGGGGCAGATGTGGACTCTGACCACAATCTATTGGTTATGAACTGTAGATTAAAAGTGAAGAAACTGCAAGAAGGTGGGAATTTAAGGAGATGGGACCTGGATAAACTGACTAAACCAGAGGTTGTACAGAGTTTCAGGGAGAGCGTAAGGGGAAAAATGGCAGGAATGGGGGAAAGAAATACAGTAGAAGAAGAATGGGTAGCTTTGACGGATGAAGTAGTGAATGCAGCAGAGGATCAAGTAGGTAAACAGACGAGAGCTAGTGGAAATCCTTGGGTAACAGAAGAAATATTGAATTTAATTGATGAAAGGAGAAAATATAAAAATGCAGTAGATGAAGCAGGCAAAAAGGAATACAAACGTCTCAAAAATGAGATCGACAGGAAGTGCGAAATGGCTAAGCAGTGATGGCTAGAGGATAAATGTAAAGATGTAGAGGCTTATCCCACTAGTGGTAAGATAGATACTGCCTACAAGAAAATTAAAGAGACCTTTGGAGAAAAGAGAACCATTTGTGTGAATATCAAGAGCTCAGATAGAAACCCAGTTCCAAGCAAAGAAGGGAAAGCAGAATGATGGAAGGAGTATATAGAGGGTCTATACAAGGGCGATGTGCTTGAGGACAATATTATGGAAATGGAAGAGGATGTAGATGAAGATGAAATGGGAGACATGCTACTGCGTGAAGAGTTTGACAGAGCACTGAAAGACCTGAGTCGAAACAAGGCCCCGGGAGTAGACAACATTCCATTAGAATCACTGACGGCCTTGGGAGAGCCAGTCCTGGCAAAACTCTACCATCTGGTGAGCAAGATGTATGAGACAGGTGAAATACCCTCAGACTTCAAGAAGAACATAATAATTCCAATCCCAAAGAAAGCAGGTGATGACAGATGTGAAAATTACCGAACTATCAGTTGAATAACTCACGGCTGCAAAATACTAACGCGAATTCTTTACAGACGAATGGAAAAACTAGTAGAAGCCGACCTTGGGGAAGATCAGTTTGGATTCCGTAGAAATATTGGAACACGTGAGGCAATACTGACCCTACGACTTATCTTAGAAGCTAGATTAAGGAAAGGCAAACCTACGTTTCTAGCATTTGTAGACTTAGAGAAAGCTTTTGACAATGTTGACTGGAATACTCTCTTTCAAATTCTGAAGGTTGCAGGGGTAAAATACAGGGAGCGAAGGGCTATTTACAATTTGTACAGAAAGCAGATGGCAGTTGTAAGAGTCGAGGGGCATGACAGGGAAGCACTGGTTGGGAGGGGAGTGAGACAGGGTTGTAGCCTCTCCCCGCTGTTATTCAATCTGTATATTGAGCAAGCAGTGAAGGAAACAAAAGAAAAATTCGGAGTAGGTATTAAAATCCATGGAGAAGAAATAAAAACTTTGTGGTTCGCCGATGACATTGTAATTCTGTCAGAGACAGCAAAGGACTTGGAAGAGCAATTGAACGGAATGGATAGTGTTTTGAAAGGAGGATATAAGATGAACATCAACAAAAGCAAAACGAGCATAATGGAATGTAGTCGAATTAAGTCCGGTGATGCTGAGGGAATTAGATTAGGAAATGAGACACTTAAAGTAGTAAAGGAGTTTTGCTATTTGGGGAGCAAAATAACTGATGATGGTCGAAGTAGAGAAGATATAAAATGTAGACTGACAATGGGAAGGAAAGCGTTTCTGAAGAAGAGAAATTTGTTAACATCGAATATAGATTTAAGTGTCAGGAAGCCGTTTCTGAAAGTATTTGTATGGCGTGTAGCCATGTATGGAAGTGAAACAAGGACGATAAATAGTTTAGACAAGAAGAGAATAGAAGCTTTCGAAATGTGGTGCTACAGACAAATGCTGAAGATTAGATGGGTAGATCACATAACTAATGAGGAGGTGTTGAATAGGATTGGGGAGAAGAGAAGTTTGTGGCACAACTTGACTAGGAGAAGGGATCGGTTGGTAGGACATGTTCTGAGGCATCAAGCGATCACCAATTTAGTATTGGAGGGCAGCGTGGAGGGTAAAAATCGTAGAGGGAGACCAAGAGATGAATACACCAAGCAGATTCAGAAGGATGTAGGTTGCAGCAGGTACTGGGAGATGAAGAAGCTTGCACAGGATAGAGTAGTATGGAGAGCTGCATCAAACCAGTCTCAGGACTGAAGACCACAACAACTAACTCAGATGTTTAGGACGGGTAGTAAGGACAGAGCATCGAGTGACATTATACTGAGTGCACTATCCGAAAATTACCTCGAGCAATTAAACAGACCCGACTCGTGGAGATAACATCTTGGACCTACTGATAACAAACAGACCCGAACTTTTCGACTCTGTAAGCGCAGAACAGGGAATCAGTGATCATAAGGCCGTTGCAGCTTCCCTGGATATGGAAGTAAATAGGATTATAAAAGAAGGGAGGAAGATTTATCTGTTTAGCAAGAGTAATAGGAGGCAGATTTCAGACTACCAAACAGATCAAAACGAAAATTTCTGACCCACACTTACAATGTTGAGTGTTTATGGAAAAAGTTCAAGACAATCGTAAAATGCGTTCTAGACAGGTACGCGCCGAGTAAAACTGTGAGGGACGGGAAAAACCCGCCGTGGTTCAACAACAAAGTTAGGAAACTACTTCGAAAGCAAAAAGAGCTTCACTGGAAATTTAAACGCAGCCAAAACCTCTCAGACAAAAAGAAGCTAAACGATGTCAAAGTTAGCGTAAGGAGGGATATGCGTGAAGCGTTCAGTGAATTCGAAAGTAAAATTCTATGTACCGACCTGACAGAAAATCCAAGGAAGTTCTGGTCTTACGTTAAATCAGTAAGTGGATCGAAACAGCATATCCAGACACTATGGGATGATAATGGCATTGAAACAGAGGATGACACGCGTAAAGCTGAAATACTAAACACATTTTTCCAAAGCTGTTTCACGGAGGAAGACCGCACCTCAGTTCCTTTTTTAAATCATCGCACAAACGATAAATGGCTGACATCGAAATAAGTGTCCAAGGAATAGAAAAGCAACTGAAATCACTCAACAGAGTAATGTTCACTGGACCTGACGGGATACCAGTTTGATCCTACACAGAGTACGCGAAAGAACTTGCCCTCCTTCTAACAGCCGTGTACCGCAAGTCTCTAGAGGAACGTAAGGTTCCAAATGATTGGAAAAGAGCACAGGTAGTTCCAGTTTTCAAGAAGGGTCGTCGAGCAGATGCGCAAAACTGTATATCTACACTCCCGGAAATGGAAAAAAGAACACATTGACACCGGTGTGTCAGACCCACCATACTTGCTCCGGACACTGCGAGAGGGCTGTACAAGCAATGATCACACGCACGGCACAGCGGACACACCAGGCACCGCGGTGTTGGCCGTCGAATGGCGCTAGCTGCGCAGCATTTGTGCACCGCCGCCGTCAGTGTCAGCCAGTTTGCCGTGGCATACGGAGCTCCATCGCAGTCTTTAACACTGGTAGCATGCCGCGACAGCGTGGACGTGAACCGTATGTGCAGTTGACGGACTTTGAGCGAGGGCGTATAGTGGGCATGCGGGAGGCCGGGTGGACGTACCGCCGAATTGCTCAACACGTGGGGCGTGAGGTCTCCACAGTACATCGATGTTGTCGCCAGTGGTCGGCGGAAGGTGCACGTGCCCGTCGACCTGGGACCGGACCGCAGCGACGCACGGATGCACGCCAAGACCGTAGGATCCTACGCAGTGCCGTAGGGGGCCGCACCGCCACTTCCCAGCAAATTAGGGACACTGTTGCTCCTGGGGTATCGGCGAGGACCATTCGCAACCGTCTCCATGAAGCTGGGCTACGGTCCCGCACACCGTTAGGCCGTCGTCCGCTTACGCCCCAACATCGTGCAGCCCGCCTCCAGTGGTGTCGCGACAGGCGTGAATGGAGGGACGAATGGAGACGTGTCGTCTTCAGCGATGAGAGTCGCTTCTGCCTTGGTGCCAATGATGGTCGTATGCGTGTTTGGCGCCGTGCAGGTGAGCGCCACAATCAGGACTGCATACGACCGAGGCACACAGGGCCAACACCCGGCATCATGGTGTGGGGAGCGATCTCCTACACTGGCCGTACACCACTGGTGATCGTCGAGGGGACACTGAATAGTGCACGGTACATCCAAACCGTCATCGAACCCATTGTTCTAACATTCCTAGACCGGCAAGGGAACTTGCTGTTCCAACAGGACAATGCACGTCCGCATGTATCCCGTGCCACCCAACGTGCTCTAGAAGGTATAAGTCAACTACCCTGGCCAGCAAGATCTCCGGATCTGTCCCCCATTGAGCATGTTTGGGACTGGATGAAGCGTCGTCTCACGCGGTCTGCACGTCCAACACGAGCGCTGGTCCAACTGAGGTGCCAGGTGGAAATGGCATGGCAAGCCGTTCCACAGGACTACATACAGCATCTGTACGATCGTCTCCATGGGAGAATAGCAGCCTGCATTGCTGCGAAAGGTGGATATACACTGTACTAGTGCCGACATTGTGCATGCTCTGTTGCCTGTGTCTATGTGCCTGTGGTTCTGTCAGTGTGATCATGTGATGTATCTGACCCCAGGAATGTGTCAATAAAGTTTCCCCTTCCTGGGACAATGAATTCACGGTGTTCTTATTTCAATTTCCAGGAGTGTATATCTCTGACATCGATCTTATGAAGAATTTTAGAACATGTTTTTTGCTCGCGTATCATGTCATTTCTGGAAACACAGAATCTGCTCTGTATGAATCAAGATGGATTCCGGAAACAGCGATCGTGTGAGACCCAACTCGCTTTATTTGTTCATGAGATCCAGAAAATATTAGATACAGGCTCCCAGGTAGATGCCATTTTTCTTGACTTCCGGAAGGCGTTCGATACAGTTCCGCACTGTCGCCTGATAAACAAAGTAAGAGCCTACGGAATATCAGACCAGCTGTGTGGCTGGATTGAAGAGTTTTTAGCAAACAGAACACAGTATGTTGTTCTCAATGGAGAGACGTCTACAGACGTTAATGTAACCTCTGGCGTGCCACAGGGGAGTGTTATGGGACCATTGCTTTTCACAGTATATATAAATGACCTAGTAGATAGTGTCGGAAGTTCCATACGGCTTTTCGCGGATGATGCTGTAGTATACAGAGAAGTTGCAGCATTAGAAAATTGTAGCGAAATGCAGGAAGATCTGCAGCGGGTAGGCATTTGGTGCAGGGAGTGGCAACTGACCCTTAACATAGACAAATGTAGTGTATTGCGAATACATAGAAAGAAGGATCGTTTATTGTATGATTATATGATAGCGGAACAAACACTGGTAGCAGTTACTTATGTAAAATATCTGGGAGTATGTGTACGGAACGATTTGAAGTGGAATGATCAAATAAACTTAAATGTTGGTAAGGCGGGTCCACGTTGAGATTCATTGGGAGAGTCCTCAGAAAATGTAGTCCATCAACAAAGGAGGTGGCTTACAAAACACTCGTTCGACCTATACTTGAGCATTGCTCATCAGTGTGGGATCCGTACCAGGTCGGGTTGACAGAGGAGATAGAGAAGATCCAAAGAAGAGCAGCTCGTTTCGTCACAGGTTTATTTGGTAAGCGTGATAGTGTTAAACGGAGATGTTTAGCAAACTCAAGTGCAGACTCTGCAAGAGAGGCGCTCTGCATCCCGGTGTAGCTTGCTGTCCAGGTTTCGAGAGCGTACGTTTCTGGATGAGGTATCGAATATATTGCTTCCCCTACTTATACCTCCCGAGGAGATCACGAATGTAAAATTACAGATAATCGAGCGCGTACGGAGGCTTTCCGGCAGTTGTTCTTCCCGCGAGCCACACGTGACTGGAACAGCAAAGGGAGGTAATGACAGTGGCACGTAAAGTGGCCTCCGCCACACACCGTTGGGTGGCTTGCGAAGTATAAAAGTAGATGTAGATGTAGATTATTTTGTGTCACTTCCAAAATTATGTCATGACATGTCTTGAAACTGACCAACTCATTTATACCAAAAATGGCAATCTTAGGGCTGTTGTCCCCTGCCCTCCCCCCTCCGTCACAACCTTACTTGGAAAAATTGCTGTAGCCGCCCATGTGTGGAGAGGTTTCAAAATTTAACCAAAGACTTTGGTGCCATCGCCTATACTTTTCTTACAAGCTGAAGCATGATGATGGGAATTGATTCTTACAATGATCTAACAGCCGAGCTACGGATGAAGTGTCACCGACCTACCGAGCTTAAAATGACTAAATTTTATTCATCCCAGAAAGGCTTCGTCACACCCATCCTTTCGGCCGTGTAGACGACATAATGTACTTTTTGTCTCTTTCTCTTCTTCTTCATTGAGCAATTGAGAGTTCTTCCACCAGCTTCCGGACCGTAATCAGATAGAGGTAGTTGCTTGCAACCATAGTTTTTAATGATAAAGTTCTTTGAAAAATAATTAACTTAACCTTTTCAGAAAAATATTAGGAGCTGAGGGGGGGGGGGGTTTAAACATCCTCTTAATGAGTTTGTCAGAGAGGATTTGAAGATTTGCAATATGAAATGTCACGAACTACTGTCGGAAGATTCCTGTTTCATATTCTCCGTCTCTGGTGTCGGCTGCGACTAGATTTCGAGTCTGTATAACTTCTCCCTGCAGATTGTCACTTCATGCCTATGGCGTTCTCGTTCAAACAAATTGACTGCGGTGGATGTGGGGTCGTGGATGTAGTGTTCATCCACAGTAAACAGTCCACAGCACATTCTTCCCTCGTTTGTATACTTTCACCGATACTTTTCATGATGTGTTTTAGCTGGTCCTTAAATCGCTTAAGAAGGGCTCCTTGAGGTCTACTGCCAGAGAAGGGTTTACCATAAAGAACTTGGCGAGGAAGCCTGGTGTCACTCATCCAATGAACGTGACCTGACCATCTCAGTTCATGAGCAATGATGGTTCCCTAAGTGCAGTTAAGATGCGCTTTCTCGAGAACGAAAGTGTTGGTCACATTGTAACCTGCGCGTGGGGCACACAATACTCTTTAAAGCCTGTACTATGGTAAGTGAGTGGGGTTCACCTTACGAGACAGGATTTTTGTACAGATATTGACCGCGTGAACCTGAATGGTGGCAAATCAGACTTACACTCACTCTGTAATAACAATGATATGTCAAATAAGTCCGAAATGCAACTACACGTCAGGACGGACAAAAGAAAGCACAGCAGATGCTACCAGTTTGTTAATAATACGGTCGCCAGCCTAATTAGGCATTAACTGAGTTTCTTCCCTGTACAAGTTGATGTACATTCATGCAAAACAACACGTAGTAACACTGCATAATATAGTAAATTTTAGAACCAGAAAATCTATTGAACTGATAGTTTCACTTTCTGTACTGATATGGAAAAACCATGAATACATAACACTACACTATAATGTATACTACCAAACTTCGTACTGTCTAATGATCTGATTAACATCGGGCATAGGTTACCCTAGAAATAGCACTTTTGAGCCACACACAAAATGTCAATTTTGATAAAGATAAAACACTGATAAAGTTTGGCTTTTACATTGACTTTAACTTTTGCTGGTCGAATCAATTTAGAACACTTCAGAATTCAAATGAATAAAAAAAAGGGGGGGGGACCCTGAAACTGTTATGATCACTGTATTAAAAAAATTAATTACTGACACCATTATGCGCTTATTTCCTACTCATTTAAATACCTTTATATCTGTCTCGAAATAATTAAACTTCATTACTAAATCAATATTAAAGTTATCTTCCAACTTTATCAGACCTTCGTTATTCATTTACTGGTTCATTAACAAAACAGTTCTTTAAACACCATTCTAACATAGTTAGGTGTACAAGTAATTATTATTAACACAAAATTTTAATTTTTCATTTCGGGACACTCGGATTGCACAACATTTGGAAAGGACCCTATCTAGGTTAGTTGTGAGGATAATCAAATGATAGGAAAGTTCTGGTAAAAATTAAGTTGTTATTGAACAGTATGGAACAAAAGTAACACTGGTCCATACGAATACAGTACTAAAAGTTTCAACCTGTTTGTATCGATACGGCGGTCGGCAGGCGGCGACAACCACAGCTATGGCTCTTGACGTATCGGCACTTTAATTCTTCTTAGCGTCGCAATGCTTTTCCGTTTAGTGCCTATGGAATTTTGCCATGCTGTATGGGCGTTGTAACGACATACCCGAGGCTCAATGAAACTACGTCTTCCAGGAGAGCCTCCTCGCTCCAGAACGTGTTGCTCAGAGCAATGCCAAACTCCAACAACTACTGCTGAGCCCGTTGTGCCGTGCAGCGCCCGTGCGCATTTTCCCGCGCTCGCCTGCCATCCACCTTTTACCGCTCCCTTACAGACAGGGTATTCACCCGAGGTTTTGCATTCTACATATTCTAACACATTGCCTACGTATGGACCAGACGCACAGTTACAATTTCAAACATGTTACAAAAGTTTCAACATTTGTTACCTTTCAATTCTATTACAATATTGTTTGACATTTGACATAAACATTAATATTCACATTGAAAATTGTTTACAGTTTTCTTAACACAATGGCATGAAACAAGAAAACAAATGAAATCAGAACATCAATTACTCAAGTTTAACGAAAATACAGATGGAAAAAAAATATTATTTATATGTACAATAGTACAACGTCGTTGTTGTTACAACCTGGTCCTTCCACTTAATGTTCAAGATGTATTTCATTTTTTGTTGGTGTAAGTGATCAAATTTTTTGACATCACAGCGACAGAGTGTCCAAGTTTTACAGTAATACAGAATCATGGAAATGACGACAGCTCTGTATGCCATGAGTCTGGTATGTAGCTTTTGGCCTTTACTCTTGAAGACTCTGTGCATTCCCCGTCAAAGAGCTGCAGGGGCAAACCCAGTAGACCGTGTAGGTCACCTGACGATGACGATGCCTTTGGACAACTGCCTCTCGTCACTGTGCGGCATCATTTCAGTGTCCTTTGAGATCTATGCCTCTTCTACAAGTCTGTTAGATGACTACATGACGTCACTTACGTGTGCGTTGCGCCTCAGCGAGCTAGTCCACGGGGACGGTGAACGCGATGGAAGTGACAAGCAGGTATTCGAAATGTTTGCCGACTGGCGTCCTGGCCGTCAGAACGGTAAACGTGCCGGGCCTGTTCACACAGGCATCACCGGGCACAGGCGCTCCCTCCGCTTACGGCAGGCGGCTGCGCCATCTCCCCCCGGGGAAGGAGCAAACACCGAGGCAGTGGCCCTCCAGTCCCCCCAGCTGCCCTCCGCAGGTTCGCAGGGACGCAGTCGGATAAAGTCTGCGAATACTTTAAGTACTTTGCAGGAGTCAGCAGACAAACTTGCTCTGTAAGCGTCTTTCACCTTTATAAGAAAAAGGAATTAATTACGTCAGATTCCTCTTAATTGAACTTTGTCGGAAGGAAGGACGATCATTTCCTCAGGACCGTTAATTGGCTGAGATAAACTTCTTTTCTTTGAATGAAGAAGACTGCTACTTTTTGTGAACAAATGCGGCTTAGTACTAAGGATCTGCTGCGAGTGATCTCTCGTTAGATATAATTTAGGCCGTGTGCTGCCTTTACCCCTTATTTATAAGGCCTGTACGATATTGTGAAAGTTATTTATGTATCTTTTCGAAAAGACATTTTATGAACTATTTGACACTATTCTGGGGCCTTTTATCACATTTTTTCCAAAAGTTACAGTGCGGTCCCAGATTTTCTAAAGACTTGCTGAAGAACTTTGACAGTATATACCAGCCTAAGCATAAAGCATTCTTATCTACTTTGGCGAAGCCAGCCTAAGCTCAACAGTTTCTGCGGTTGGAAGTTAGCGTAAAAAAGCTACAGGGCTGAGAGCAATGGAGCGACGTGGCGGGTCTTCGACGTTCACATTTTAAGGTTTTACAAACATCAGCAAGATGGCACTGTTGCAACGTTATTACTGTTTAAATGCTCGTCATATGCTACGCTTAAGACAATCAAACCTCAGAAATTGGCCGAGTAGTGTGTCTACCACGAACGTTTAGAAATCATGGAAGCACGGGCAGAAGCTTTTTTGTTGGATGATTCTGCATGGTTTTCGTGAAGGCGTTTCTCGACAGAAATGCCTAGCATAGCTTCGTTCAGTTGTCGGTAATCAGTCACCTTATAGTGGAACTGGTGAGTGGGACATTTTTATTTTTCCGTACGATAAAGTCGCCACCCGATCCAACGACATTTCTAACACAACACAAATATGTGATTTTCGTGTACGTTAAAATAGATCGCAAACTATAATTTGTTTGAAGTCGCATGTAAAAATTTGTTATGAACAGCTGTAACAGACAGAATATTATAATAGCAAAAATTTGTCAAACATAATAATATGTCTGGCGTGAGGTCGGTCGCTTGACGGCGCGTTCGGCGCAGCCCTGCCCGTTGCCGGCGCGCCGTAAGGCACGGAGGCTCGCAGTGGGGCGTATCGCTTCTAGTCGGGCGCGCCGCGGCAGACCTCACAAGGGGAAGTAATGCGTCTCTCATAGCCTCTCCCTCCCAAGCGGCTCTTTCCGCCTTACCGTGGTGCCAGACGTTAAGCTCAGCATTCCTGCCTTGCGAAAAAGGGAGAGCTGCGAACCAAACCGATGCGAAAGCGAAGGGTGCGTGGCACAGAGGGATCTGTGTCGAGAGACTGAACATCAGTCCCTTTCTGTTCGCAGGGCACAGACCAGCAGGTGCTCTGCATGCCGGCGACTTCGTTTGTCGGCGTGGGATCGCGGCGCGAGTCGACAAGAGTGCTTCGCCTAGGCGTGTTCTGCCAAACCCAGGAGGTGGTGACATCGCCTGGGCGAGGTTAGATGGGTCCAGATCGCCGAACGATTGGGGGACCGGCGCGCCACCTGAGTAGGAAGAGGTGGAAACTCGGGCAAGTAGGCGGCGAAGGGCGAGAGGTGCATCCGCCTCTCCGGAGTGCGGGGTGCAGTTGCCGAGGAGCGTCGCGTGAAATCGTCGACGACGGGGACACCGAGGGGGACCAGTGCACTGGCGACGGTGCGCTGAACCCGACAGCTCGGGAGTGCCCTTGACCTAGGGGCGAGGTCAGTGGGCGAGCTGCAGAAGTCTTCCCCCCCCCCCCCCCCCCCGCATGCCAGAGGAGCCAGTCCGGGGCAAGAGACGGGCTCCTACCTTTATATCACTCGTACTAAAAATGGCTACATCCGAAACGAGTGATACGAGTGCGCCTTCACGGTCTTCTTTGTTACCTAAACCCACTCTACGGGACGAGCTGGGACAGGCAGCCGATGAAAATATCTTGTAGAGACATTCTAGAATCACGCTGCTCTTGGAGCAGAATATAAAGAATGGCAAGATCAGTCAAACGTCACTAACAATTAGCAAGAACGAGCTGGCGGCATGGGCCATCGCCAATGCCAAGCTCGAGGGCCGCGTGGAAGAATTAGAGAAAGAAAACGAAAGGCTGAGAAAGCAACCGAGCAAGACGTGGGAGGGAGTGGTCGCACAAGCACCACCTAAACCGCAAACTACGAAAGATACTATCGCACGTGTTACAAAACGGCCAGACACAACAGTCTGTCTAAGGACCCTGCCTGGCCAAGACACTAGTGTTAGAAAGATCCAGGAAGTGCTAAAGACCACAATAAATCCCGTTAAGGACAAAATTAAAATAAATAAAGTAAAACCAAGTAGAAGTTCAGTAATTGTTGAGGTTGCCTCAGAAGAGGATAAAGAGCAGATACTAAACAATACCTAGTTAAACTCGGTGGTCAGATGTGAGCCACCAAGAAAAGGAAACCCCCTAGTAATTTTATACGATGTGCCAACGATCATGAGGTCTCCTCTCACATGTGGAAAAGAATTACTGCAATGGGCAAACTATATATTGGTTCCCACGCGGTCACTACGTTGCCACAATTGTGGAGACCTTGACCACGTTCTGTGGCACTATACCAGGGGGTCGGCCTGCTCGAAATGTGGTGAAGACTGTCATGTCACAAAAGATTGAAAGGCTGCAGCAGTCTGCATCCCTTGCAAAAGACGGGGCAAGAAACCTTGCGGAGCCACCGGACGCAACTGCCCTACTTACAGGTTATTAGAACAGAGACTGATATCCAGAACGGATTATGGCTGACTGTGCTAAGGCTAACAGGATGCCTAAGAGAAAATCCCCGAGCAAAAGAGGAAGGATGCCATGAGGGCAAGTGCTTTCAAGCAATTCTTGAGGATGCTTATGGGCGCCACCAAAATTGAAACCATCGACTTGAGCACTCAAACTGACTCTCTCACAATGGACAGAGGGACTCAAACTGAGCGCCCTTTCACAGCTTCAACTCCCTCCTTCCCAAGCCAGAAGACGACCCTGACTAAAGATCAATGGCAACGGAAAACTGTAGTAGAGCCTGCACCGGTGGCAATCTCAAAGACAGAAAAGAACAGAGCTCAGCAGAAACCAGTCCAAGAAAACTCAGTAACTAGTTCTAGTGAAAAACTCACCACACCAGATACTCCTGTTGTCAGATTGCCACCAGTTGACCCAGTCAGATTTATCCTAATATTGAATTCACAAGGCAATTAGCGAGACTAGAGCAGCCGACTACACTTACCACTGCCTCAAGACACGAAAACGGTAGGAAAGTCACCTTCTCGGTAATGGAGGCTGTGGATAGGATACAGCTCAAGTCAGTGAATCTCTCCACCGACTTCGGAGGCCTGCGAGACTTACTTAAGAAAGTCTTTGAAAGACAAGGAGAAAAATTCGACCTTGACGACATCTACGAACAAGCAGTTTTGGCAAATGGACGTATTACTTTCGACTGGAGCAAGGCCTGGCCAAATGACGGAATTCATATGTACTTTCCATAAATGACTAAAATTACCATTGGCCAACTCAACACTCACAACATCAGACTGGTGATGCAGGAGCTACGTAAGAAGGTGGAGGAGAGGAGACTGGATGTGCTCTGCCTTCAGGAGCCGTACTCACAAGCTGGGAAAATAGTTTTCGCAGCTGCGACTTGGCAAGTTGTAAGTAGAGGAGTGGACCCAAGAGCGGCAATTGTAATAACCAACAGAGTCCTGTGGGCTACAATACTGTCACAATTCACAACTAGCCACTGCAACGTCGTGGAGTTGCAATCTCCAATGGGAGCGATCATTATCATCAACATGTACTTCCAGTATGGGGACGATATCGAGAGACATCTGGGACATCTGACCACAGTGATCACGGCGTTGCAGGGGCGGAGAGTAATAATAACTGCCGATATTAGTGCTAAATCCCCCTTATGGTACAGCGGCACCAGGGACCCAAATGGAGAGAAGGCAGAAGAGGTCATTATGGCCTTGCAACTTGTGGTGGCCAACAAGCCAGCCAACCCTCCGACCTATGTGGCGGGAAGTGGTCAAGGAACAAATATTGATGTGACCCTAGTCACGCCTAATGCAGTCAACCTCATTCAACCATGGAGGGTAGAAGAGAAAGCCACCACTACTGACCACAATCTCATAACTTTTACCATAGGAGACAAAGGGAGCCGCTGGGCCATGGGGTTGGAGGTGCAATAAATTACAAAAGGGTCGACTGGGAACGACTAGCAAGGGAGTGCGACATTCTTGCATTGCCAGAGGGTGACAGACACCAGGACATTGACATGGACAAAACAGCTGAGGAACTGGTGAGCGTGATAACTCGGGTGGTGAAAGCTGCTGTACCTACAAGGAGGAAGGTCATGGCGGTCTCTTCGTCACCATAGTCAGCCGAACTGGAGGAGATGCGTCGGTCTGTCAGAAGGCTCAGGAGGCACTACCAGCGCAGTGTCGTCTGGCTGGAAAGACAAAGGTGGTTGTAGCTGTACCGGGAAGCTAAAGTCAGATTTCAAAAAGAACTACGTAAAGTGAGATCCAGAAGTTGGGAACACTTTGTCTTAAATCAATTAGCCTTGGACCAATGGGGTGTACCCTATAAGTTAGTCCGAGAAAAAATCCGCTCTCCCGTGGAGCTGTCGACCGTCAGGCACGGGGGCGGGATGACAGAGTCGTGGCAGGAGACTGTTGAGGTCCTTCTCCAGTCCCTGCTGCCTGATGACACTGCGGATGGGGAGACCGTTGAACAACAACAGCTGTGTAATGACGACATCAATGAATACGACAATCCAACGGCAGTCTACCCCTTCTCGGAATAGGAGGTGGCTGCCCATAAAGGGTCTCTAAAGAGAGGGAAAGCTCCCAGGCCGGATAGCATTGTGGCGGAGGTGGTGCAATTCCTGGCCCCCAAATAGTTGCGCCACTGACTCACCTCTTTAATGAATGCCTTAGACAGAGAAAGTTCCCACGAATTTGGAAAAATTGCGAATGTGGTGATTATCAAGAAGGGACCCGACAAAGACCCAGCAGAAACGAAGTCTTACAGACCAATCTGCCTGTTCGACCTGCTTGGGAAGATCTTAGAAAGACTACTGGCTGACAGACTGGCTGCACACTGAGTGCTGTGCGGGATGGGCAGCAGGCAGTTCGGCTTCAGGCCGGGGCGGTCGGCATCTGATGCAATCGCCCTGGCGGCCGAGGTCTGTGGCTATACCCCATACAAGTACATTGTCGGCATCATGGTAGATATAAGTGGTGCCTTTGACAACCTGTGGTGGCCTTCACTCTTCTCCAGTTTACGGGAGAATGAGTGTCCAGGGCTGCTATATGGGTGTCTGAGAAGCTATTGCAAAGATGCAAGGATTGGGAGGTCTGGCTATCATCCCCTACTGCAAGAGTGAGAAAATCTATTACTAAAGGATGTCCCCAGGGCTCCATCCTGGGTCTCCTGTTTTGGGACATCCATATGGTGCCATTACTGGACAAATTACAGCAAAGTGATGTATGCTAGAGGTGATAGCCTACGCAGATGACCTCCTCCTACTGGTCGGCGGCCGTAGCCGAGAAGATATAGAGCCCAAGATAGAAAGCGCTATAGAGACACTACAACTTCGGTGCCGAAAAACAAAGGTGAAAATTTCACCAGGCAAGTCTACCTACCTTATTCTGAAAGGACAGTTGATTCGTAACCCGACAGTGAGGATTGAGGGCTCACCAGTTCTCTGGCGACGAGAGACTCGATACCTTGGAATCATCATTGATGAAAGTTGGCCCTTCGGGATGAACATTGACACCGTAACTCAGAGAGCCCTTCAAGTACTTAAAAACCATATTTCCATTGTACATAAAAGATTCACCTCTCACCACATCTCATTAAATTATACCACGATAGCATACTTACATCAATAGTGGGTTACGGCTCGGGAGTCTGGGCACACAGACTCACGAGGGTGGCGCCTGCCATGACACTGAGAAGAGTCCAGAGGAACATGATAGTGAGATCAGTGGGGGAATACAGGACAACGCCGGGAGCAGCCCTGTTAATCATAATGGGGCTCTGCTCCTGGACATCAAAATTCGGGAACAGGCCGCATTGTACTGGCCCAAGAAAGGGAACATAGAGAAAGCAGAAGAGATTTTAGGCATCAAGGCTGGGAACAGGGTTGCGATTAGATTAAGAGGAGACCAGCTATGGCAAGACTCCTGGGAAGCTGAAGAAACCGGACGTAGAAGTTTTGATCTTCTTCCGGATATTAGGGAACGGATGGGAATGAAATACTTTGAACCAACCCGGGGACTATTCCACTTTCGCACTGCTCATGGACCCTACCTGACATATTTATGTCGATTCAGGAAGAAGGCTACACCCACGTATGACTGTGGTGTTCCGGAGGGTACTCCTGACCATGTTGTTTACAAGTGCTGCCTTTTAAATGATGTAGCTTCAATGTTACGTGACCAACTACCATACCATAACACATCCAGCTTACTTAGGCAACATGACACTTTTCAGACCATCAACAAATTGGCAAATGTGGTATCACAAAAAGTTTTAAAGGAATATCTGAGAGACCTGAATTAGCAAGAATTTGAGAAATATTTAACACCTACTGAGTCTGGTACCCTATTCCCAAACGGCCTGAGCGTGGACAGACCGACTTCTACAGTCTGGAAATCCGCCGCGTTCAGGACTAGGGGGAGTGGGGTGCAACACTACCGATCAAGGACAAGCACCAAACATGACTTTAGGATAGAATTAGTTGTAGGACTTAGATTTAGGTACTTATTTCTAGAAACCTGCAGCGACTAACATCTTGGCCTGCCCAGTGTCAGGGGCACGCTCATTGGGTTTAGCTCAATGAGCAAGGCTTTATAAGTAGGTTTATATTTTGACTGACACATATGTAACACTGTCGGTATTAGTAACTAGTTAATAGTTAGGTTTATTAAGTAATTCATATAAAATCAAAATCAACCAGCTTTGGCCATTGCAATTATCCTGCATCTCACTTTACTAATTAGTTACTTAAATATAACTTAGGATTTAGCTGCAATTGTAATCATTGTATCATGATCTGGACCAACTAATCATATAAGGTAGTGGGTTAAAATTGTATAATTATTAAGATTTGGAAATAAAGATTTTTCTTAAAAAAACATAATAATATTGCAAGATGGCAAGAACTATGCCCCTTACATGAAGTCATTAAAGATCACTGAACTCACATTGAGAGAACAGTAGGGCTGAGCAAAAATGACTGAGAAGGCACAATGCATCTTGTAGAGGGTATAGTATGGACGTATGGGAATAATTAATGTTGGGTGATGGTTTTAAAGTAATTCACACGACATGAAAACTTGGTGGAAATGCGTCGATTTACTGGAGGATAGTTTATCCCAGGGAAGTATTCTGAGTTGACTGTGGCCGGGTGGCGGCTGTGGAGTAGCAAAAGGAAGTGACAATAGGCAGCTTAAGGCGGCTCAAACTCTGAGAAAGCAGTAACGGGGCACAGGCTCCAGCTGCCTTAAGATGAGTGACAGTGAGGGGGTGTTTGACCCCATGCTGGTGTACCGGGAAGCAGACGGAAAATGGTACACCTGTTGATAAATGTCCGTCGCCCCGGTTTCAGTGAAACATGCGAGAAAGCCGTGCAAAGCTACGGTGGAGCGGTCAACAGAGGCCAAGATATGCGTGTTTGTGACTATAGCAACTTCACGCTGAATTCACAGTCCACAGAGTCTGAAGTAAATCAGGTGAAGAGCGACAGAATGAAATACGCCACCCTTTGATGAGAATGTAGGACCAAGGAATTTGATGTACTCTCCTGGGAGTCAGAATTTTGGAAAAATTGGTGTTTTATGCAGATGGTAGCCTTGATGGGTGGCCTGGGAGGAGCTAAATAGCAGAAGTTGAGAGGAAGGGAAATTTTGTGGGAATTTGTTCACTTCCCAGAGCAGGCATTGGTCGGTGCTGGGAAGCGACGCATAATTAACGCGACTTGCACTGCAATTAGCGTAAGTGATTTTGCTGGAGGAGCAACCGAGGCGAAGAGTGGACTGGCATAAGTCTCCGTAGATGTCTTCCGTTCCCAGCTTGCCTAGAGTGTGGACGTGGCGTTCTTTACTCAGCTTGCTTGAGAGAGAGTGAGCATCTCTGCAGTTTATGACTTAGCAAACAGAATGATTGAGCTTGGAGATAGAAAGTTTTCGTTCAGCTATGTACTGAGCAAGATAGCTAGGAGTGAATAGACGAGCGCAGCCTTGCAGCACCACGAGACTGGCCGACGTCTGCACGACGCCACCACCCCTCCACATTGAATTCAGTGATATTGCACCCGCTCCGGCTTGAGTTAGGCCACTGATTAATTTGTTGGATCACTCTGGCAAAGTTTCCTCGAGGGTTTCATGGACTGTGTATTGTGGAATTCTTCTCGCACTTCGCATTACGCCTGGGTCAGTCGATAGGAATTAATTTTGATTTATCGCGGTTTGCTCCACGTAAACGCAATTTATTCCCGCAGCCTGTTAAGAGAGTCATGTAATACGATGACTGAAGGTCGTGAGTTAAAATAAATTTGTGCTAATCGACTGCATCTGTTTTCACTCACGTAGTTGAAATCCCAAATCACTTTCTTAATTAATTTTATGTTCAACATTTGCATCTGGTGTTCAATAGGTGAATATAACATCAATGTGCACCCCTTTTTAATTAAAAAGGGATCAATTCTTAATCAATTAATGTCAACACTGCCACTGAAGTTCAATCAGGACTCACAGGGCCTTATTACTTTCTTTGCGTTATCCGATATTGCGGCAGTTTTGTACTCTCTGTTGATCTGTTAGTCAATTAGCTGGAGTGAACACACGCCAAAACCAGATAAGTGACAGGTGAGGTGTTACAATATAAGTTGAACATAAACAAAAGCAAAACGAGGATAATGGAAAGTAGTCGAATTAAATTGCGTGATGCCGCGGGAATTAGATTAGGAAATGGGATGCTTAAATCAGTAGATGAGTTTTGCTATTTGGGGGGGGGGGGGAAATAACTGATGAAGGTCGAAGTAGAGAGGATATAAAATGTAGACTGGTAATGGAAAGGAAAGCGTTTCTGAATAAGAGAAATTTGTTAACATCGAGTATAGATTTAAGAGTCAGGAAGTCGTTTCTGAAAGTATTTGTATGGTGTGTAGCCATGTTTGGAAGTGAAATGTGGACGATAAATAGCTCAGACAAGAAGAGAATAGAAGCTTTCGGAATGTGGTGCTACAGAAGAATGCTGAAGATTGGATGGGTAGATCACATAACTAATGAGGAGTTATTGAATAGAATTGGAGAGAAGAGAAATTTGTGGCCCAACTTGACTGGAAGAAGGGATCGGTTGGCAGGACATATTCTGAGGCATCAAGCGATCACCAACTTGGTATTCGAGGGCAGCGTGGAGGGTAAAAATCGTAGAGGGAGACGAAGAGATGAATACACTAAGCAGATTCAGAAGGATATAGGCTGCAGTAGGTACTGGGAGATGAAGAAGCTTGCACAGGATAGAGTAGCATGGAGAGCTGCATCAAACCAGTCTCAGGACTGAAGACCACATCAACAACAACAATAGTTCGTTTCAAAGACCGCACCATAACACACAAAACCTACGAATAAAAATCTTTTCCATAAAAAAGTCCCTTTTAACGCCACGTCGCTTCACAAAATATCCTTCTCAACATCGACTTCTGAAAGCGCCATAGTAGGTTTAAGGACGAATCCATGACCGAGATGAGAGGGGCACCAGAGACGCCCAAGTGTGTGGTATGTATTTAGTGTGCGTTATAATTACTAACGAAAACAGACAGTGGCGAACATGTATGAGGGAAAAGTGGAAAGTGCTGCGGGGAAAAATGATAAGTCGCTTGTGAGGAAAAATATTTTGAACCGATCCTGGAAAGCGCACTAGAAAGGCAAAGAGATCAACAATGTATTTAGCTATACAGAGATGTTTTGTAAACTTCCAATACAAGCAAAGACTATTTTAGGTGTAATTTATTACAATTTCAGTAACTGGCGATTTTTACCCTCCACGCTGCCATCCAATGCTAAATTTGTGATCCCTTAATGCCTCAGAACATGTCCTAACGACCGATCCCTTCTTCTAGTCAAGTTATGCCACAAACTCCTCTTCTCCCCAATCCTATTCAGTACCTCCTCATTAGTTATGTGATCTACCCATCTAATCTTCAGCATTATTCTGTAGCACCACATTTCGAAAGCTTCTATTCTATTCTTGTACAAACTATTTATCGTCCATGTTTCACTTCCATACAAGGCTACACTCCATACAAATACTTCCAGAAACGACTTCCTGACACTTAAATCTATACTCGATGTTAACAAATTTTTCTTCTTCAGAAACGCTTTCCTTGCCCCAGCCAGTCTACATTTTATATCCTCTTTACTCCGACCATCATCAGTTATTTTGCTCCCCAAATAGCAAAACTCCTCTACTACTCTCATTTCCTAATCTAATTCCGGCAGCATCAGCAGATTTAATTCGACTACATTCCATTATCCTCGTTTTGCTCTTGTTGATGTTCATCTTATATCCTCCTTTCAAGACACTGTCCATTCCGTTCAGCTGCTCTTCTGTCTGTGACAGAATTGCAATGTCGCAGGCGAACCTCAAAGTTTTTATTTCTTCTCCATGTATTTTAATTCCTACTCCGAATTTTTCTTTTGTTTCCTCTACTGCTTGCTTAATGTACAGATTGAATGGCATCGGGGAGATGCTATAACCCTGTCTTACTCCCTTCCCAACCACTGCTTCCCGTTCATGTCCCTCGACCCTTATAGCTGCCATCTGGTTTCTGTAAAAATTATAAATAGCCTTTCGCTCTCTGTATTTTATCCCTGCCACCTTCAGAATTTGAAAGAGAGTATTCCAGTCAACATTGTCAAAAGCTTTCTCTAAATGCTAGAAACGTAGGTTTGCCTTTTCTTAATCTAACTTCTAAAATAAGTCGTAACGTCAGTATTGCCTCACGTGTTCCCATATTTCTGCGGAATCCAAACTGATCTTTCCCAAGGTCAGCTTCTACCGGTTTTTCCATTCGTCTGTAAAGAATTCGCGTTAGTATTTTGCAACCGTGACTTATTAAACTGATAGTTCGGTAATTTTCACATCTGTCAACGCCTGCTTTCTTTTGGATTGGAATTATTATATTCTTCTTGAAGTCTGAGGGTATTTCGCCGGTCTCATACATTTTGCTCACCAGATGGTAGAGTTTTGTCAGGACTGGCTCTCCTAACTATTAAAACGTGGAAATAATCACGAGAAAAAGTGTCGCAACTAATTGTTTCTGAATTTGATGCATAAACAAAATCATGATCCTGGATCTCTCCTATAGTATGCTTATAGACAGTCTTACTGTGCCAATAAGAAACGTTGAGGAAACCACCGAAAAGAGATAAAGATAAGTATTGAATAATTTTACAACGGTGATTCAACAGTCTTGCGTTGTCAAACTACTGAGAATTATTTACGCAGGCCCCACCAGTGCTTACACCGCTGAGGTTTGTTGAACAACTTTATTTTTATCCCATTAGGAAAGAGTAGGTTAGAAACTCAGAAGTGAAATGAAATGATCATGTGGCACATTTTAGGTGGGAGACGTCGTATGGCTTCTTCCCGAGGCCGTCCTTTTATCGGCGATAGATTTCCTGAACGTTGATCGATATCGATTATAGTTTCAAAAAACATGCATGCAGCGTGTAACATGAGATAAGACGATCAGCATGCGACTTACCGTGAAACAGAGGCGACCTTAACAGTATCTAAGATTGTCGTCAATTTCATTTTACGTGAAGATTTAGCTACGAATGAGATCTACTTCTGATGAATTCCGCTCACTTTAAAGGTAAGGCTCGTTTAGCTAGATGTAAGCAAATTATAGATAATTTCGCCTGAGGAAATTAAATATTAATGGAAAAAATCGTGACACGAGACAGAACTTCGTTATTTTCTTAGGAGCCGAAAGTTAAGCAGTAAGTGTTTGGGTGTTCCATAATTAACTGACACCAACAACAGTTACTTCTTTGCGAAGCACTTTCAAGAAAACTGTTGCTTGTTTCCTTAGTAACACTAGACCTATTACGATCATTCCTTTAGGGAATCGAAGAAGAGTTATTGCTAAATGTCATATAACATTTTTTTGTCACAAGTCAATAACTGAACCAGAACATCATGACAAATCTGCAGTCACACAGCACTTTATAAAATTTATCGTTCTATGGAGAAAAATATCGAATTAATGTTTCAATGCCCGGATTCATCTGATTTATGACCTAACGCCTTCTTTTTGTTTCCTGATGTTGAATTCTTTCAAAACAGTGTGTTCAAGGTACCTATACCACAGTAGAAAAAATGTTTCCAGAATTATTTCGAAATTATACAAAGGTGTATACATTTTAAAACCGCAGAGTTGGTTGGTTGGTTAATTCAATGGAGGGGACCAATCGCAGAGATCATCGGCCCCATCGGATTAGGGAAGGATGGAGAAGATAGTCGGCTGTGCCCTTTTACAGGAACCATCCCGGCATTTACTTGAAGCCATTTAGGGAAATCACGGAAAAACTAAATCAGTATGGCCGGATGCGGGTTTGAACCGTCGTCCTCTCGAAGGCGAGTCCAGTGTGCTAACCACTGCGCCACCTCGCTCGGCTAAGTCGTATGTAATAAATTACAATAAAACGATTTGTACAAGAATACGTGCTTCTCTCACTGTTGACCTAAGAACTTAAATGCGGTCCCTGTGCACACTCGACGTGCTACTGTATGCGCATTGCGAAATATAGTATTTCTTCTTTTACTCTTCCACGTTAATAGCTGTTCCAAAATGAACTGGATAGTGAAAATTCTAATACATGACCAATGATATTTAGGGTCGCAAATGTAATTTTGTTGGTTCCATTATCATCCGATGCACCACAAAATTCACACTAAACTCCAATAAAATGTGCGTCACTAGATACTACGTATGTTATATCTTTTGAACCTCTCAGCGGTCGCGAAATTAAAATTACAGTGAAAATAGTATTAAGGTTTCCACAATTAGATATGTTCCGTATTGTCTGTAATATGTCCAGTGATTGCTTTTCAGTTTGGAGGAAACAGAGGGAAAGTAAAGATGCTTAGAACAATAGAGGCTCCCGCCCTGTGTGAAGTGTCTGCTGAGAGGTTCAGCCTGATTTATGCAGCCAACATGACGTCACTGTCAAGCATGTCCTTCTTCATGAGAATGCTCAACAATACGGTGCAGGTGCAATAACGACACTCTGTATCATTTGCGACTGAAAAAGTCTCATCACCCACCATACAGAGCGAACTTGGCTCTAGCATGAAATTTTCAATCTGCAGTGGAGTGTGCGCTGATATGAAACTTCCTGGCAGATTAAAACTGTGTGTCAGACTGAGACTCGAACTCGGGACCTTTACCTTGCGCAGACAAGCGCTCTACCAACTGAGCTACCCAAGCACGACTCAAGACCTGTCCCCACAGCTTTAATTCCTTGGCTCTCTCTGATTTTCATTTCTTAGCTCACATGAACCGTTGGCTCTGAGGACCACATTTTGACACAGACAGAGAGGTGGAGACCAGCATAGGGAATTGGCAAAAAGGACAGGCAACTGCCTTCTTTGATGAGGATATTGAAAAGTTGGTACCACGCTACGACAAATGTATAAGTCCGAGAGAGAAGGAGTAGTTGAATGTTTTAAATAAAACAGTTGGTTACTATATAGCCACCGTCGGAAGAAAAGTTAGAAGTGCTCGTACTTAGACTGGAATTAAAGCTCGCCTGTTGGTTCTCGAGGTTGATGCACTATATTTTGAATTCCGATACTCAACTTCTTTTGCTTTGTTTAAATATTTAATCTTTTACAGCACAGAATAATAAGGGGTAGAAGGTATAAAACAATATTAAAACTTGTTACGCCGTCGCCAAGGTAGCCCCTGTGGGCCGGCAACACACCTAACACCACACAGGACCGAGGTTGTCTACGCCCAAGGCGTAAGCAATGGTAAACATCGGCTGTTTCGAAAACAGACATTCTGCGTACTACTTCCTGCAGAGGGAGTTCGAGGTGGCCTGCAGGAAGTATTACTACACCAACATACTATTTAAAGGCTAGAACCAGCACTGGACGTCAGTTCACCCCGAATACCGACCTCATGGACGTCTCCATGGAAGACTACCTCTTCGCCATGAGAATAGGACTTGGAATTAAGTGTATGTGTGTTACCTCGGACTCTTGCGGCAAACTTAGAAGATATCTTTTGTTGCCCCTAGTAGGAAGTTCTTACTGGCTTTGTGGTTGTGACTTTTCGTTGTTATTCAGTAATTTTCATGTAGACTCACGTAAATAAAAGTTGTGTTGTAAAAACTTTCAAATTGTGAGTTACAACAAAACTCATTCACATTGCCTCAGAAAAATTCAAGTCATGTCAGAGACAGAGGCAGAAGCAGGAAGGGAACTGGTATGTCGCAAGTAGCTCAGGTCAACGACACTGTCTGCGAAGCAAAGAATAAGCATTCAGTAGAAAAGAGAACGGGAAAGCAAAGGAAGCCAGACACGCATATTCGTTAGCTCATAAAACATGTTGCAAGAAACTGTACCATTTCGTAGCAGCACACAGCGGTGGAAAGACACAGCAATTAATAGCCTGTTAAGTGAATGTAGCCGAGTAAGGAGGACACATTCAGTCATTACGACCCGAGCTTTACTTCATAGCCTAATGCTAGCTCCTTTTAAACACTCTAGCCCCTGTCATGGGTTGAAATCAGTGGCATTCGCAGTAAGAGCACTCGATTCCATGATTACGATGCTGTAGTGAATCTATGTCATAGATGCTTCAGCAGAGTCTATGAACTAATGGAAGATGTACTGATGACGATGCCTTTCACAAGATGAACCTCATTCTGCTCGCCACCTACCAGCTACTGATGGAGGAACTGTTTGTTTTCCAACAACATCATATCGTAGACTGCTGCCAGTACCGGACATCAACGCGGAAGTCAGCAACAGGGGGTCTCTGAGTCCACAGTGCTGTTCAACACACAGGTGCCTTCGGACGCTGAAACCTACCATGGGTGGGGAGGAAATCAGCCAACCACTCTATTACCGATAGCAGTCCCATAACGGGTAGGTCATCAAGGCTGCTGCAGAAGACCGGAAACTTGCAAACATTGTGAATAAATGACTAAAACCTAACGGTGTTCTTCTAGCGTCGTTGACACTTCACTGGTTCTCGGCAGTTTTCCTGACTTCACGTGTATGTCTTCGCTTAGCACTCTATAAATTGGTGCCAAAAGTTCGTACTTTGACTCCGCCATCAGAGAATTCGTCATCGGAAGTGTTCTACTCCAATGCGGTAAGTACGAAAGACATTCTTCTTTTTCTCTGGTTGTGTTTAGGCGTTTCGATGGGCGTACTATGTTCAAAATATCTTTTGTGAAACCTACGGAATCTGTTGATTAATCAGAACAGAAAGTAAAATATATAGAGAAATATTTACTACCGTAATATGTACCATTTGTAATTTAGCGGCTCGTAGTCAACCATGTACTAAATTCGTACCAGTAACTTGTTCTGCTTGTAGACGGTATGGCCATGCAGCACACAAGTGTAGCGAGTGTCACTGGACGATGGTCAGGCGAAAGAAGTAGTCTGAATCTAGTTTCGTACATCGTAAGTTGTATTTTTCTTGTCTGATATATGTTGCTCTGCCCGAAGCACGTATTTTCAGTATAAAATTAAGTTAGTGGCAGATTGTCGAAAATGCCAGGCACAAGGTCAGCTAGTACTGGTGATAATATAATCACCATGATGGAGCAAGTGTCACAATCGTTAGAGGAAAATGCTTAACAAAAGTTATGCCATAATGAATTGATGGTTCAGTTATAATCTTTGCGGGCTGCGAAAGAGCCACAGTCTTGTTCGAGTGAATTTAAATCGCCAGTAGCAATGCCCCACCTTTCAGTAGATCCTTCAGTAGCTGAACTAACCACACCCTTCTGAAGCAGAGCAACAGAGGGCGTAACGGTATTCATTAATGATGTACTGGCTGCAGCCGGAATGAGTAATTGGTCAGATGACACTAATCTACAGATGGCCAGTTTATGTCTTACGGGTGAAGCCAAGATATATAACGTATAACGTATAACGAAACGCTGAGCAAGACAAATACATATGAAAAATTAGCAGACGGTTTGCGTCATAGATACATTTAGCAGGATAGTACTAGGTTTTTTAGAGAAAAGTTGAGCGGATTTACACAGAAGGTAAATGAGACTGTGGAGGCTTTTTCAGATAGAATCCGTAACGTAAATGGGCAGACATATGAGTTAACAGGGAATCCAGAAGCGGATCGCGTATTACTCAGGGAAGCAGAAACCTGAGCTTTCGAAGTTTTTTTTGTGAAGAGTACGCATGGAAAATCCAGAGGATTTGGCTACAACACTACGCGATGCCACGCACTTCCAGGAAATAGAAATTGCTACACGTGTAAGGAATGATAAGCAAATTCTTACTTCTGAAAAAAACTCCTATAGTTTCGCGAAGAAAGGGTATTTGAAGGCGCAGTGCAATCGACCACAATGTTACAAATGTGGACAAGCCAAACGAGTGCGAGTCTAGTAAGCAGGATAACTGAAACAAGCAACAGAAAACGTTAAACATAAACGAGATTGTTTCGTCCGTTCGAAAACATTCTCAGTAAGAGTACTGCGGACACTAATGCAGAGAAAGGTTGTTCTTTCACGGACTTTGCAAACTGTAAAGATTGTAAATTTTTAATCGATATGGTGCACATGTATCTGCGATTAGTCTGGACCTCGTGGTTAGGAGAAGACTAGGTGCTCCAAGGTATAAACTACTTGGAATGACAAATAATGATTTGGTATAATTGGGGACAATAAAGATTGTTTTTAGGATTGGAACTATAGAATTTCGTTAACGTACGGAAGTGTTGAAACTGCGGCACGAGTGTATTCCGGTATTCTTGGACTTGACTTCCTGGATAGGCATCATGCAAAAATTAATCTTTTACAGTACACAGTTGAACTCTGTGGGAACTTGTTTCTGACGAGTCCAACAGCTGTAAATTGTTCAATGTCGCACGGTACACTGATTGGTAAGGTGTCACCAACTGAACTGCGTACACGTACATTAAGGATAACTACGCATGACAATATACATGCCGGTACAGGGAAGTTATTTTTGGGCATCTGTAGATGCCGATCTGCCACAGCAGAGATCTGTGGTTGAGCCACTGTATAACAATGAAGAATTAGATGAAATGCATTGTATTATGCGAAGAAGCGTTGCGCGCGTAGCCAATGTTAATGAGGCAATGATGATTCCAGTAAGCTTTGATAACTTTGGGACAGATGAAGTGAATCTCCCGGAAGTATTAACTATAACGAGTTTAGAGATATTCGAGGATCAGTATATCAATGGATCACGAGGTGATCGAAGCACCAGACAAGCGCCAATGCATCTGTACTACGTGCCGAGGTTCGTCACTTAGAGGACGGTGAACGGGAACCCATGGAAATTTTGTTGTTAGAACATTCAGATTTGTTCAGTTCAGAAGGTCCACTACCAGAAACTCTCATCATAAAACACTGTATACCAACAGGCGATTACCAAACAGTCTATAGGAAACCATACAGAATATAGAAACATCTACAGCCACTAGCAGACGAATTTATTGATTAACAATTACGTGAGGGTATAATCGAGTATAGTGATAGTTCGGCGTCAGCAAATATTGTTATTATACCAAAATAGTCAGTCGACGGTACTCGAAACTATCGGTTTTGTTGTGACTACCGTCTGTATGCTAGCACAATACCATAACTCGTTCACAACTACACAATATCGCGGTTCACAACGAAGTCCTGCAGACGGAGCTAGATGTAACACTGCTTCTCTATGGCCTACTGTTGGCGTTGGAACGGTTCTCCAACGGTATTTATTCAAGATAGTGTTAAATTCACGAGAAATTTTCACAAAATCGGCACAGATAAATGTTTTAACATAACGTAACTAGTTTTACAGTGAGCGAAAGAGAAACTCTCAAAGGTTTTTCTTTTCTGAATGCGGTGTGAACAAGTTAGTTTGGAAAACCCCCGGCAGAGGCGCCATCGACTGTGATGGAAATGAAATTGAACTAGGCGGAGAAAGTAGAGAAAGCGTTTTGTGTACTAGAATTTGCTCGTTGCGAATCGGTAGAGAGGATGTGAAGAGTGTCACAAGACAGCATCAGTTTGATACAAGAAATTGGAATAAACGTTCGGGTCGACTGGGCGTGGAAGAACAGGCAGTGGAGTGCGTGAGAGGCGTGGTGCTGGGAAGTCCCACAAAGGCTATGCATCGAACGAGTGCAGAATTAAACATCTCTCAGCCAACAGTGTGGAAAATTCTTCGTACGCGATTTAGAGTGAAGCCATATAATTTGGAATTGCTGGACAAGCCGTGTTGTGGCGTCTGACCTGGCGCTTCTCGAGACTCCACAAGGGTCACTGGACTTTGCGTCTTGCGATTTTTTTTTTTGTGTGTTGGGAGATTGGGGGTTACGTCCAGGATAGCGTTTATGTTCCACTTCTACCACAGAATCTTGAGGACTTGCGACACCGTATCGGAGCAGCCGTTCTTACCGTCACTGCCGATATGCTGGCGCAGGTGTGGACAGAACAGACTACCTATTAGCTGTATGCCATGTGAAGAAGGGCGGACACATAGAACATTTGTAAACATTATTTTTAAAAAGAAGTTGAGAGTTGCCTTTCACACACTGTATTATTTGTTACTTTAATATTGGCCATTATCTGTATCGATTTTTCGAAATATTTCACTGACATTATAATTACCCTGTGTACTTACCTTGTTACGTACCCACAGCGCCACCAGAGAGCATTTAATCCCGCGGAGAGCAGTGTCCTTAATCTATTGGATCATGTCTAAATACGTATAAAAGGAAATGTCCTGACTGACTGACTCACCACTGCCCAGCCTAAACCTCTGAGAACAGAAACTGGAAACTTGGAGAGGGTGTCGATCTTATACTGTAGGCATCGTTCAACAAGCAATCTTTCGAAATTCCACTCCTAATGGAGTGAATTAGCGGACAGTTTTTTAAATACGTCGCTATTAAATCAATTTTGAAGCTAGAACTACGAAAATTGGTATTGGGTTTCTCTGTCAGAGATAACAAATTTGTGTTTCGGCATTTTAGGAAATTCGACCCCTAAGGGAGTGAAATAGTGGGTGAAAGTTTTGTTTGGGAACACATCTTTATTAAAGAACTACTAAAGAATTTTTAAAGCTACATTCATGAAAATTCGTAGTTCACTTCCCAGTTTGAAATAGAGTACTTTTGGAAATTCAACCTGCAAGGGGTTGAAATAGGAGATGAAAAGTTTTATGAAAATGTTCATTATGAAATTAGTTTTGAAATTAAATGTATGATAATCTGTATTTGGCTTCTCGGATGGAAGGAAATGAAAGAAATAGTGTTTCAGTGTTTTATGAAATTCAATACTTAAGGGGGTGAAATAGGGGGATGAAAATTTTCATGAAAATATTTTTAAAAAAATGTCCAAATGTGTGTGAAATCTTATGGGACTTAACTGCTAAGATCATCACTCCCTAAGCTTACATACTACTTAACCTAAATTATCCTAAGGACAAACACACACACCCATGCCCGAGGGAGGACTCGAGCCATGACTACAGCGCCCGAGACCGCTCGGCTAATACCGCGCCCGAAAATATTTCGTTATATTAAAATATTTGAAGCTGAATCCATGAAAATTTGTATTTCCTTCTTGGTCACCATAAGAACCCAGAAGGCAGGTTTAACTAAAACCTCCGACTACAGCTACCAGCGTCACTTTTCGTCAGAAGTACATTCGGAAAAGACCATGCTTCTATGGCCTCTACCAGCGTAGAAAATTTAGAAGGTCTTTACAATTTGTAAACTACATCAAAGAAAGCTATTTAACAACCACCGCGACAAATCGGCTTTGTCAGAATTGCATAGAAAAAGAAACAGCTATTTAATATATTAATTTTTCAGGAGACCTGTTATATGTTTATAAAATTATTTCTGTTTCAACTATTATGCAAACGCTAGCGAAGCAGCACTAAGCTAGTCAGTGTACATTTATTTTCACTGCTTCAACTCAAAAGCAGACGCTGACATTGATATTATCTCAATAGTAAACATGGGTCAAGACAACTATCACGGGGGCGCAATGATAGTTACTAGGGTCACACACCTCGCATCGTGTTTCAAAATTCAATTCCCCGAATTCATCTGAGGCAGATATATTGCTCGTGCCGACACTTCTAAAGCAAATGGTGTTTGCGTCATGACTATTTGGTTAACAGTTACTTTCTGCACCGTGTAACAGTGTAATAGGAAGTCTCTTGGGAGAGCTTTCTTAATTATGGGAATAATGTTTGTATGATAACAGCTGAATGGGTTGACATGAAATTTTACTGGTGGAAAATTAAGAACAATATTATCAAAATAAAAATGAAGTAGAATACCGCCAACATATGTATCAAACAGTAGAAATTATCTAAAGAACATGAATCTGGAACTAGTATCATGTTCCTGTAGATTTTGGAACGTATACTGTTTTCAGAAATTATGAACTACCTCGAAGGAAACGATTTATTGACAAACAGTCAACATGAATTTTGAAAATATCGTTCTTGTGAAACACAACCATCTGTTTATTCTCACTTAATAATGAGTGCTGACAACAGGGAATGCCAAATTGATTCCATATTTTTAGATTTCCAGGAGGTTTTTGACACCGTTCTTCGCAAGCGACTTCTAGTCAAATTGTGCCTACGGAGTATCATCTCAGCTGTGCGACTGGATTCGAGATTTCCTGTCAGAAATGTCACAATTTGTAGCACTTGACAGGAAAATCGTCGTGTAAAACAGAAGTAATAGCTGGCGTTCCTCAAGAAAGTATTACAGGCCGTATCCTGTCTCAGATCTGTATAAACGATTTAGGAGACAATCTGAGCACACCTCTTAGGTTGTTTTCAGGTGATGCTATCATTTAGCGTTTTTTAAAGTCAACAGATGAGCAAAACCATGATTTATAGAAGATATCTGTATGGTGTGAAAAGTGGCAATTGACTCTAAATAATGGAAACTGTGAAATCCATGTAAGTACTAAAAGGAATCCACCAAATTTCGGTTTCACGATAAATCACACAAATCTAAAGCCTGTGAATTCAACCAAGTACTTAGAAATTACAATAACAAATAAGTTAAATTGGAAGAATCGCATAGATAATGTTGTGGGGAAAGCGATCCAAATGTTATTTATTGGCAGAACACATAGAAAATACAACAGATCTTCTAAAAAGACTGTGTGGACTTCGCTTGCCCGCCATCTTCTGCAGTAGTGCTGCGCAGAGTGGGATCCACATCATGTAGGATTGAGGGTGGACATCGAAAGATATCAAAGAAGGGCAGTTCGTTTTGTGGTACCGCGGAATAGGGGAGACAGTGCCACGAATATGATACTCCAATTAAGTTGGCAATCATTAGAATATAGGCGTTTCTCGTTTCTGCAGTATCACTTCATGATCTTTCAATCACCATCTCTCTCTTCCGAATGCGAAAATATTTTGTTAGCGCCCACCTACATAGGGAAAAATATTGGAATAAGAGAAATCAGAGTACGCACGGAAGGATTTAAGTTTCCAGTTTCCCGTATGCTGTTCAATAGTGAATGGTAGAAAAATAGCTTGAAGTTGGTTCAATGAAACCTCTGCCAGGCTGTTAATTGTGAACAGCGGAGTGATCATGTAGTCGTAGATTTAGATGACTTCACTAATAGACACAAATCAAAGTGTTATCTTTTATGGGAAACTAAGAGTCTTTCGACAAACGGCAGTTTATAAAAAGTGTGTGTAGCCGCGTATCGTGATGCTATCAGAAGAAGTATGTCCGGATTAACCCAACGAAGCTGTAGTCCACAGAACGTACTGTCTAACAGTGAAAGATAGATGGATCTGATGGTCAATAAAGCTCTGCAAGTCGAGACGTAGTCTTAGAAAATAAAATCAAAAGTGAAAACATAATCATGTTTCTAAGTCTGTGAAAAGATGGAAACTAACTGCAAAATATAAATAATCCTACGGGGAATTCCAAATCACAAGTAAAGTGTAGAATTAAGTTAGCCGGAATCAACTTTTATTATGCTTAAAAATTCATTCCTTATTTTAGATTTTCTGTTGCAATTTAGTTTATGTTTGGTCTAATATGCCAATAATTTGTAGAGTGTGACATATGAGCTATAAATATGAAGTAGATAAGAAGAAAACAAGAAAATAAGCAGCAAACACGCGTTCATATGCCCAGTTCAATGGTATTCTGTTTGTACCACGTCGACGGGAGAAATTTTGATAGTAAATATTTGCCCAGAATGCGGTGAAGTAGTATCGTACAGTTTTGGTCCATCGAAATATAGCCTAGTGCTTCATTAAGTGATGGTATTGACAGTGAGGCGAGACTTCAGCTACATGTGGAAGTTAAGCTTGGCGGCGTTTGCTGATTAGGCCACTGAACAAAGACCCCCTCGCGAACTTCCACCTAGCAATGTTATACATTATACTCTTCACTGTAAGTAATGGAACTCATTTCATCATTGTTCTGGTCTTTTCGTGGAAACATCTCTAGAATTCACAGGCAAAGTCAGCAAATGCTTCGCATACCGATGCCCGCTTGGCGTCAGATCTATTGCTCTTCTTGCCCATGTTATTGCAATGATTCCCAATTCTAACCTAGAGGGAAAAAATAGAAAAAAGAGAAAAAGACAGCTATCCTAGTTGTAAGACTAAAATGTCTCGTAGCTGCAGTAATGAGGAGTTACAAATGCACCACACGACAAAGATCGCAAACTCAGACCCTGTGTGACGAACAGGGTGGCATGGATAATCCGAAAGGACATTGACGTCTTAAAGATACGGGACAGGTAGGGACAGATGATACAGATATATAACACTAGAATGTGACAACCCATTACGACACCACCACTTTTTTATTAACATTTTGCATTGAATTAATAATGTAATATCATCACTATTACAAAGTATATTTGCTTTTGCTGATTCATTTAAAAAGGTTAACTATTCAGAGTTACATAACACAACATAGACAATTTTGAATAAGTTTTTTGTATTTGATAAGCGTCTTTTAGTTTACAGTTCTATCAGTTTGATCGTCACAGTAACTAATATATCTTTTGAAACTTCCTGGCAGATGAAAACTGTGTGCCGGACCGAGACTCGAACTCCCTGGAAACATCCACCAGGCTGTGGCTGAGCCATGTCTCCGCAATATCCTTTCTTTCAGGAGTGCTAGTTCTGCAGGGTTCGCAGGAGAGCTTCTGTAAAGCTTGGAAGGTAGGAGACAAGATACTGTCAGAAATAAAGCTGTGAGTACGGGGCGTGAGTCGTGCTTGGGTAGCTCAGTTGGTAGAGCACTTGCCCGCGAAAGGCAAAGGTCCCGAGTTCGAGTCTCGGTCCGGCACACAGTTTTAATCTGCCAGGAAGTTTCATATCAGCGCACACTCAGCTGCAGAGTGAAAATCTCATTCTGTTAATACATCTTTTATTGATGAGGCGCAAATAAATTTCTATTCTAAGCCTACACTTCCTGCAGTCTATGTGCAGATCATTTCTACATTTCATCCACAATTTGTACGCTTCATTTTGTTGAGGTGTAACGCTCGCTGCTGCCGCTGGGTCGTGCGTGATGATGAGGACCTCAAGCAGCTCAGTTTCCGCTGGATAAGACATTTGGCGGGCAGGGATTTCCTGAGATGGTGCGTACCGCCAGTCCCCTGTCAACGTATGCTCTGGGCGTGATTCAATGATCACCCTGCGTCACGTTGGTGGAACGCAGTGTGGGGACAGACTGTTGATGTGGAACGGGTAACCTTGGGGAACCCTACGCTCCTCAGTTGTGCACAGCTTACTCAGCTGAGCGGGATTCAGTCTGGGTTAACTCTTGTTTCCTTATCTACTTCTGGGTTGGCAAATCTAATAATAATAACAGTAATAATCTTGACCATTAAGGTTATAGCTTGGATTAATCAACTGCAATTATCAAAGCAGTTTTAAAACCAACAAAATGTTAAAGTAACACAGTTCAGTCTCAACTTTAAATACTTGGTTACTACTATAACTCATAACCAGACTGGTTTCAAGAGAATAGGCACAGCAAGGTGCAACCAAGTTTAAACCTTGCCTGGCAGAAATCTCCTATACAAGCGACACAACATGCAGCCGGAAGACGCTGTTCGATAACACCGTCCCTCAAGGTGCACCAAACCCTGATAAACAGCGGGTACTATAATCCGTTCATCATAAGAATAAACCTGATGCAAACAAACACAAACGCGATCATTGGTCAGAAGCCGCAGCTCACGTACTCTGGTGCTGTCACATTCTTGGATGTAGGTCCTACTTATGTATCAGATATCTTATTACTAAGTTACATTAAATGGAACTTTAAGATATTCCAATGCATTAACATCCATCAACGTTATTCTTAAACACGCTTTAGCTGCGTAGGTTTTTATTTAAAAAATCGCGTACGGTTACAGCCTCTGAACCGTTGTGCTCTGATTGTTGCGCTGTTAATTCGCAGTATGAAAATGGCTGGGGCTGTCTTCTGTTCCGAAGTGAAACACGCGCGTGGAACACGGTTAAAAAGTGCCGAGAAATAGGCTGTTCTTAATGTTTTTCATAAATTTATGAAGATAATCGGCTTTGAAGTTTTTCCAGCGGTGTTTATAGGCAGTTGATTAATTAACCCACACTGAATGTGTAGTGCAATCGGTAGCGTAACGAAATGTAAACCGCACGCTGTAATTCGTGCGTTGGTTCAAATCTCCCCAGTATCTTTTTTTTTCTCGTTCAATTTGCAATACCTGCATCTTGTAATTATAAAACTCACCATAATTTTTTATGAATAAGGCTCGTATTCTTGTTTCTAATTACTTACTGGACGCGAAATTCCTGTTTCCATTTCAAATACAAATTCTTAATTATCAATGTTTTATGAAAGACTGTTCATAAAAGTTGTTTAAATTAGGAAGACACAACAAAAATCGTGTACAGTGTAACAGAATTTAGATCGAATTCAGAAAGAATATCCACATTAACAATAAAGTGCAAAAATAAAAGTAACACCCTCATAAACAGTCATACACCTATAAATGCTGACAACAGAAGAAATTTGGAGAAAGTAAATCAATTCTGGTATCTTTTAGAATCAGAAATTTCTATCATACCTAAACAGAACGTTAAAATACTACTTGGTGACTTCAATGTTCAAATTGGGAGGGAAAAGAAATTTAGGACTATTGTAGGTGAATATCCAGCACACTCAAGAACAAACAGAAATGGTGAAAGACTGATTAATATGTGTAAAATGTTCCAGTTAAAATAATGTCCACACATTTGCGCAAACTACCAACAAAAGCCAAAACTTGGAGACATACAAATCCATACCTAGGAGAATTTCAACTGGATCACATAGCCATATCTAAAAGGTATATCACGGAAACTATGAATGTTAAAATAGTCATAAATGGGGAACTCGATTCAGATCATTATCTCTCTAATTTTAATGTAAAATTTCTCCCATCTAAAGCAAAAAAGGCGACCAAGAAAGTGATCAGATAAAACACCGCTACATCTAATATTACAAAAGAAAATATAGAAAAATTTAGAGAAGAAATTAAGACAAGTAAAAAAATGTGATTGGCGTGAACTCCAGATGCAAATAACTCAAGCAGCAGAGAAAACTTTAGGATTGGTAAGAAGACATGTTGGAATGAGGAATGTGAAGAATCACTAATACAAAGAACTCAAAAATGGAGAAAATGGAGATATTCGAAAAAAGAGGAAGATCTTGAACAATTCAGACAACAAAGGAAAGAAACATCAAAAATAATCCAGAAATTCAAAAGAAAATTTAAAAATTCTCAGTTTATTGAAATAGAAGAAAATTTGACCAAAAATAATATCAGACATTTTTACCAAACTTTTAAACACATACTCAAAGGATGTCAGTCACAAAGTATTTATTTCAAAGATGAAAATGGCAAAATGATATTAAATAACAAAGAAAATTGTGAAATTTTAGCAAAATGTTTTGAAAAGCTTTTAAACTGTCCAGTTCGAAATGATAAATTACAATTTACAGTTATACCTCAAAATCTAGAGGAAGATTTTCCATCAACAGAGTTAGAAATTCATGAAGTCATCGAAACACTCAAAAACAAGGAAACAAGTGGTGAAGAATTATTGAAGTGGTCACAACCAAAAATCATAAAGGATCTGCAGCTGCTTTTTGAGAACATTCGGAAAACCGAAAAGATTCCAGTTGAATCGAAAACAGCATTAGTCCATACGCTACATAAAAAGGGAGGCAACAAAATGTCAATAATTACAGAGGAGTGTAACTTCTGCCAGTGGTATACAAAATATCAAATATTCTCCTGAAATGAGTGGTAGATACTTTAGATAAACACTTGGGAGAATATCAGGGTGGTTTTCGAAAGGGAAGATCCGGTGCAGAACAAATTTTTAACTTAAAGTCAATAATTCGCTATAGAATGTTAACCAGCAAACCAATAATAGTGTCATTTATTGATTTCAAGAAAGCGTTTGATTGTATAGACAGACAGATAACGTCATTAGAGAATGTGTTGCTGAATCAAAATTAGCAAATATAATTCGTGAAACACTGACAGGTACAGTATCTAAAGTCAAATTTATGGGATACGTATCTCAGCCATTTGAAATAAAAACTGGTGTTAGACAAGGTGATGGTTTTTCAGCTTCAATGTGTAATTGTGTTCTAGAAAAAATTGTAAGAATCTGGAATTTGGAGCCAGAAAATCAGAAAATTGAACCAATAACTCTGAGAAGGAAAACAAATGGAATTTAGGTAAACTGTTGGGCTTTTGCGGACGATTTTGTAATACTTTCAGAAAACTTGACAGAAGCAGTTATTCAAATAAACCTTCTAGAAAAAGTAGCAAACAGAACTGGTCTCAAAATTTCACCTGAAAAAACAAAATTGATAAAAAATACAAAAATGCGCCAAAATTCATAGAAACACAAATAGGTAAAATAGAGTGAGTAAATAAATTTAAAGATCTTGGAGAAACTATACGACAGAATGGACTAGAAAAATCTGCAATAGATGTAAGAATTAACAAAATGGAAAGAGCATATGGATTGACCAAAATTATTTACAACAAGAAATGCATATCTAGAAAAACAAAACTAAAACACTACACCACATACAACCCAAATGTTTATGTGGAACTGAATGCCTAACGATGAACTATAAGATGGACAAACTAGAGGTACTGGGAAGAAGGATTATTAGTAGAAAAATAATGGGTTCAATAAAAACTGCAGATGGTTGGAAAATAAGATGTAATGAGGAGATTTACAAAAATACAGAGAAAATCTCGGAAGTAATGGCCAAATGAAGATTAACCTTTTTCGGACACCTTTACCGAATGGATGGAAATAGACTAACAAAACAAGCACTCCTATATTTCTGGAAGAAGAAATCGACAATAGCATGGATTACAGAAGTAAGGAAAGATCTAGAAAGGAACAACATCAAAGAATCAGAAATAGCAGAAAGAGAACGTTTTAAGAATAAAATACTAAATGTGGAAGGCTTTCAAAGCGGAAGAAATAAAAATTCAGGGACAACATGGACAGAAAAAAGGAAGAGACTTCATGGGGAGAAAATGAAGGAATGCTGGAAAAATAGGAAACAACAAAATCCCCTATATTTGGAATACGTCCATCGTTTTATACCACAGAGATAGCTAAA
Source organism: Schistocerca piceifrons (assembly GCF_021461385.2). Taxonomy (NCBI): domain Eukaryota; kingdom Metazoa; phylum Arthropoda; class Insecta; order Orthoptera; family Acrididae; genus Schistocerca; species Schistocerca piceifrons. The sequence goes on along the minus strand of NC_060144.1, from coordinate 365,773,602 downwards.
TATCGCGGAAACACGAAAAAAAATTATTTTCACAGCATCAACATCACACAAATGCTGCATTTTTACATTTACTACTGTACCATTACAATATGAACCAAACATAACTGCTCTGGAGCCAAGCTGCGGGATTTGGCCCGAGAAGTAACATGACAGTTAAGCTTCCAGACATACTGGAACTAACGCACGCAGCTTTTTCACACGTCACTGCCGAACGCTGGCGGTATATAGAAGGGCTCGTCATAAAAGAAGAGAAAATGTTGCTCTTGTTTGACTTCGTGGATTCTGTTGTTGATAGGCTCATTATCAACGTAGTAGGTGACACTTCCAGAACTGAAATGTATTTCTCGGATTTGGGTAAGGAAGGAGCTAAGAGATTACAAGACGAATGACTGTAATTAATACTTTCAGTGGCTTCAATATTTAACTATACAGTGAAATCCTTTAAAAATCTCTTACGTTACACACAGCTTATGCAGAAAAATTATCCTGTGGTTAAGACAAGAATTTTCGTCATTCTTGTTTTTCATTACAATAGTAAGTTAGCCAAAAACGGTGACGTGTTGCGGTTTTCGTTTAGTCGCCTAAGGAGCGTAATGTGGGAGATCTGCTGTGTATTATTTCATTATGCCTAAAAATTAAATGACATTCGGAGCTGTATTGTTTCCTTTGCTCGTCTCTTTTTACGTGTGAACTGTAGCTGGCTGCGTCACTGCAGGCTAGCTGTACGGCCAGTGCTGTCCAAGTTAAATACGCCGGTAAAGCTGTTGCCTCGTATTATCGCTAAGTAGATGTGCGCCGAACGCACAGCACAAAACGTACCTTTATTAACGTGTTTGACAGTACTCGAGACAGCTTGGCTGCAGTCCCACGTGAAACGGAAATCCGACGATGTTCCAGCAAACACAGAAGAATACATAGTGCAATGTTTACGAGATTTATTCTTATGATGAACGGATTATACCTGCAAACTGCGATTCGCCACGCCTCAGTATGCTTCCACACCAGGCGGCGTACCAAACAAGAGCTCTAGCGCTAGACCTGGCGAGCAACACCACTCTGCCCCCTCTGTGTAGCCTCCTATCAGGCCTTGGCTAAGACCATCGTGACGCGCTACCGTAGCACGGTCTTTGACCGCTGTCATCAAGTATCGATAGGTGGCGGTGCATGTCTCAAACACACCCTCGGCGAGATGGGAACAATAACATACAATCCTCAAAAATGACCGGATTCGCCCATTGAGAGTTTCAGCCAAAAAATGGGTTCCATTGAACAAGAAGACAATTAGTCTGTCTCAAAATATGTCTCTAGACAAGGGGAACTTAAGAGTGTCACCTTTCTACGTTCATAAATGGTTACGTTGCGGCATCAACCACAAACCAGACTAAACCACCAGTCGAGGGACGACCTGCGAAATTTCTCCACTGGCTTGTAAAATACTGGCGGTGTAGCATTTGACAACCCAGAAGTCGGCTTTAGCGGTGGGTCGGCCTTCTATAGGCCATACTACAAGACTGTACTTAACGTAGCCTCCTAGGTGGCTCCTGGCTCCTCTGACAAAGCAGCTGCCCAGAGAGACTGTGAATGCTCGCCGCTCAGCCATCAGCTGCACTTTCGACTGACTCCTGGATGTCAGACGAGAATCAATGCAATGACAGTCTTCATCCCAACCGACGGTCCAATGTAAGGCCGATCAGCTTCAACCTCGTCAAGCTGCGTCATCAGCTAGCTTTAGGTTTACCAGCCACCAACTAGAGCTGACGGTTCCCGATCTCGAGCTGACGAGGTCACTTCTAGGATGTCATCCACTGAAACTCTGATCGGCCCCATGGGTCAAATGCTAGGCTCCTTTGCCCCTGACTATAAGGAGCTTCCAGTGGGCCAGCGTGTTCTTGCCACCTGCTGGGGGCCTGACGGCGTCCTAGCGTTGGCAAGGCCGTTCATTAGTCGTCGCCATACCGTTGCCTAATATACACACCCACCACAGGATGGCCACATACGCCGCCTGCGAGTTATGGTACTTAACACGCCGCTCCTTTGATGACTGTCGGGACACCGACGTGAATTTCCTGAACGGACTTCATTTTGAATTAAGAAGCTTTCATAATGAATGAGCCCTTCTTACGCCAAACACTCCGTAGTGCTTGTAGAATGAAACTCACAATTCCAACAAACGCCATTGTAGGACAGAAGCGACCTTTCTCGCTAATAGTGGTGTCAGCATTGCCGAAACCATAACGAAATAGAGTTAGCTCACTAAATTTATCAAGCTGTTTAGGCGTGAAACACTAGTCGTGGAAATTGACATATCAGGTTAAGCTAAAACGACTATAGAAAGAGAAAACTCTTGGGGTATACCCAATTTTTACCAAATTACGCTGCATAATCCTGGCGAGAACGCTGCAACATACAGAGACGTGACCCTCGTAGAGGTACAAGAACTGAAGAGAGATTTGGAAGATATCGACGTGACAGATGTCAAAGATTAAATGAAGTGAGTGAATTAGAAATGCCAGGTCCATTAATTCTGAGATTCAGTTCTCAAATGTTGCCTGAGTAAATTGCAGGTAGATGCAACATTATAAAAGTTAGATCCCATGTTCGTAAGCCAATTCGCTGTTGTACCAAAACTATAGACCCATCACATTTCAAATACTTGCAGTTTCGGTTCGCGTTTCACGTCTATGTATTTTCGGGAAGTTCTTACTCTTCAATGCCTGAAACCAGTGTAGCAATGCAAGGGGTACCAAATTTGTTATAAAAGTCAGTAAATTACTCAACGGACAGTGTTTTTCAGTACAGGTGTTTTGTTCATTCCAAATAAGTATCGATTCGTGACGTCATCATCTAGACACGAGTGAATCCGTTTTAGCAGAATAATAGTTTCTTTCAGGCGATAAAATTTTATTGATTATGAAGAACAAGTTCTTGAAGTTTATTCAGAAAGGGATATGTTAATTAGTAATTGCAGGCCGTAATTTATCCGTTTAATATAAAGGTGTTTTGAGTTTTGTGTGCATGAAAAAGTGTGAATTTATGTGCGGCTTTTACTCTGAGACGAATTATCATTTAGAGTGTAAAGAGGTGCTCATGTACAGTTC